>NC_088375.1:124076287-124379318 GCF_037993035.2 Macaca fascicularis | reverse complement strand
AAACTTGTTTATTTGTCCTATAGAGTTTCCCAATATCTGAATTTTTCTGGTTGCAGCCTCAATATGTCACTAACGTGTTCCTCTGTCACTTATATTTTCTACAAATTTGGAAATTCAATGTAGAGATTTAAGCAGGTTCTGGATCAGTTGGTTTTATAAGAATACAAATACTGTTGTATACTTTGATCAGAAGGGTACACAGAACCAGTTGTCTCCTTTTGCCCTCATGATACCTTTATCTTTAAACTTGGAAACACCTTAAATATCTGATACTAGGAGAATAGTTATATAATAATAGTTCATCATTTACAGTGGAATTTTATGCAATCATTACTGGTCATAGTTTTTAAAGAATACTGAGTGATATAGGAAATGCTAATCATATAATATTAAGGAATAAATGAGAATAGAAAATACCCATGGGGCTGGGCGCAGTGGCTCATGCCTGTAATTCCAGCACTTTGGGAGGCCAAGGTGGACAGATTACTTGAGACCACGAGTTCGAGACCAGCTTGGCAAACATGATGAAACTCTATCTCTACTGAAACTACAAAAATTAGCCAGGCATGGTGGTGCACATCTGTAATCCCAGCTACTCAGGAGGCTGAGGCACAAGAATCACTTGAACCTGGAGGTGAAGGTTGCAGTGAACCAAGATCACACCACTGCACTCCAGCCTTGGTGACAGAGCAAGACTCTGTTTCAATAAATAAATAAATAAATAAATAAATAAATAAATAAATAAGGTAAGCCATATACCTGTACATAGAAAAAAAGATGAAAAGGAGCCATTAATTGCAAGGAAAAATGACTATGTTAATGGAGGCTATTACTAAGGGTTAGAATTATGGGTGATTTAATTTCTTTCTTTATTCCTTCTACATTTTCCAATTTTTAATAATACATTTACATTACTTTTATAATCTGAAAAAATATTTTATAAAACTCGTATTTTTGTAATGAAGTTGTGATTTTTCTGAAGTCATCCACAGCAGGGCCAGGAACTGGTACCAGTCCATAGGCTGTTAGGAACCAGGCCACACAGCAGGACGTGAGTGGTGGGCCAGTGAGCAAAGCTTCATCTGTATTTACAGCTGTTCCCCATTGCTGGCATTATCACTTGAGCTCTGCCTCCTGTCAGATCAGCAACAGCATTAAATTCTCAGAGGAGCACGAACCCTATTGTGAACTGCACATGTGAGGGATCTAGGTTGCACACTCCTTATGAGAATCTAATGACTGATGATCAGTCATTGTCTCCCATACCCCCAGATGGAACTATCTAGTTTCAGGAAAAGAAGCTCAGGGCTCCCACTCCCTCTACATTACAGTGAGTTGTATAATTATTTTATTATATATTACAATTTAATCATAATAGAAATAAAATGCACAATAAATGTAATGCACTTGAACCATCCCGAAACCATCCCCCACTCCCTGGTTCATGGAAATATTGTCTTCCACAAAACCGGTCCCTGGTGCCAAAAAGGCTGGGGACTGCTGATCCACAGAATGGCAAAATGCTACCTTGAGGCAAGATCTAAACATACTAAACAGTGTGGTCATAGAACAAATTGCTAGTCCATTGCTGGTTGGTCACTGGTTGTTTGATGACTCTGAGTGGTTATTTTGGTCACAAAAATCAGTCTGCTGCTCACGGGAGCCTGGCAAGAGTGGAGAAGAGTTCATTAGGAAGGCCAAGGGAGAAGATCCTTTGGTTCAGCTGGTCTGGCCAGTAGGCTTGAGTCTTCAGAAAGCCCAGTCTCACTGCTCTGTGCTCTCTGTTAAATCGTTCACTATGAGACCAAATCACTCACACAGCCACAGAGGCGCGATCCCTCTAGCAGCAAAGATCTCCAGCAGGGCTAGACTAGCGTAGCAGCTATGGGAGGCATGCCCAAGGGTCCTTCCACCAGGACAGCAAAGGCCAGACTTGAAATTTGACCAGGACAGAGGAAGATGTGAGATTTCCATTTCTGATTTCAAACTTCTTCTCCTTCCTGGTAGATGTTAACCCTGAACAAAGGAGGCATCAGATACTGATCTGTAAGAAAAGAAGATTCGATTTTAGGATCTCTGAAGCCCCTTTCTAGCTCTGACACTCTAACCTTTTCTGGACTGGTTTCCTCCAAATTCCATAAACCATTTAAACTCTAAGAAGAGGCATTTTTTGTTTCTTCATTCATAAGTAATAATTTAAATCTGTATCCCCACATATAGACCATCTAATTGCAGCAGTGTGTCACATACACAAATCTACTCATTATGCAGCTCCACCCTTCAGACACCACAGATCACTAGGATGACCATTCAATCAACCAGTCTCTTCTATGGTGTTCATGTCTTCCTTTAAGTGGATGATTTATTTTAAAACATTTTCTCTTTTTATAAAGTTAGCACGAGCTGATAATAGGTAAATAGGAAAATGCAGAAAACTGTAACTAGGAATATAAAAATCACTCTTGGTTGGGCGCGGTAGCTCATGCCTGTAATCCCAGCACTTTGGGAGGCCAAGGTGGGTGGATCACCTGAGGTCAGGAGTTGGAGACCACCCTGGCCAACATGGTGAAATCCAGTCTCTACTAAAAATACAAAAATCAGCCGGATATGGTGGTACATGCCTATAATTCCAGCTACTTAGGAGGCTGAGGCACGAGAATCACTTGAACCTGGGAGGCAGAGGTTGCAATGAGCCAACATTGTGCCACTGAACTCCAGCCTGGGCGACAGAGTGAGACTCCGTCTCAAAAAAATCACTCTTAACCGCACCATTCAGGAATAACTACTGTCAACATTCTGTTGTATTTCCTTCCAGTATTTTAATAGTATGTTTATATTTTTACGTAGTTGATATCATAATGAATGTACAGTATTGAGTTTTTACATAATGTCATAATCATGAATATTTTTCCATGTCATTACAATTTTTGTAGATAGCTTTTTACTCTTTTACCTTCTATGTTTTGTGCATTCAAAGCTTTCAGACAAGGCCAGGGAGGAAAGAAAGTTCATGTGTCTCAGAAATGGGAGACAGATGATAGGCAGTTCTGTGGACCAAATTTTCTGAGCCGAAAATTGAGCCACAAGATCTGACCGAAGTGCTCTTGGGTAAATAATTTAATCTCTCTGTGACTCAGTTTTCTCATCTGTAAATTGAGGATGATAATAGCACAGTTAGTTCTTACTTCTAAACTGTCCTGGAAAATAGCACCATCCAAGTTGTAGTTTTTATCATTTGGGAGACACAGGTATTTCAGAAGCTCTTGCTTGGTTGTCAAAATATTTGCATTTCACTGTAATGTAGAGATTGTGGGGGTAAAATATTTGAAATCTTAACTGTCCTGGGAGATGTAGAATAAAAGATTACTCCTACCTAGAGGAAAGGGTATGGAGAAGGGAGAGAGGCCAAGGGACAGAAAAAGAGAGAGAGAGAGTCCTTCCAGCAAATTATCAGGGAAGAATACATAGAGGAGGAGAAATTTTAAGTGGTCTTTAGAATCTTCCTTAAAAGTCATAACTCTTTGAGTTAAAAGCTCAAATACTGAGGGAGACGAACGTCGTCTGACATTCCCTCATCATTGGATGGGAACTCCATTCACAGGGCCTGCCCACCACCCACCACAGACCGGCAGAGAGAAGGCGCTCATTTAACGTCCGTGGAACTGATAAGAGCAAAACGGAAAGAGAAGACGAATACAACTTTCAGACCAATTATTCCCCTTTTAATTTTTTATTTTTATTTTATTTATTTATGTATTTATTGAGATGGAGTCTTGCTCTGTCGCCCAGGCTGGAGTGCAGTGGTGCGATCTCGGCTCACTGCAAGCTCCGCCTCCCGGGTTCCCACCATTCTCCTGCCTCAGCCTCCCCAGTAGCTGGGACTACAGGCGCCCGCCACCGCGCCCAGCTAATTTTTTGTATTTTTTAGTAGAGACGGGGTTTCAGCGTGTTAACCAGGATGGTCCCAATCTCCTGACCTCGTGATGCACCTGCCTCGGCCTCCCATAGTTTATTTTTTAACCAAGAACCAAACCCTGAACCAGAATTTTTGTTCTAGTGCAACCATTCTCCACCAATTTTTCAGCACAATGTTATTTGATATGAGAATATCAGCAGAGGTCCAAGTAGAATGTATTTTAAACAGCATTTGGCTTTTTGGCTCACAGAGAATGCTCATCTCTCGCAGAAACTACTGTCTTCATCCTTTGCATGATTTAACAATGAGCAATTTTCTTTTCCTTTTTTTTTTTTTCGAGATGGAGTTTCGCTCTTGTTGCCCATGCTGGAGTGCAATGGCGCAGTCTCAGCTCACTGCAACCTTCACCTCCCTGGTTCAAGCGATTCTCCTGCCTCAGCCTCCCAAGTAGCTGGGATTACAGGCGCTTACCACCACACCCGGCTAATTTTTGTGTTTTTAGTAAAGACAGGGTTTCACCATGTTGGCCAGGCTGGTCTCAAACTCCTGAACTCAGGTGACCCATTTGCCTCGGCCTCCCAAAGTGCTGGGATTGCAGGCATGAGCCACTGCACCTGACCAACAATGAGTAATTTTCTAAAACAAAAACCAAAAACAAGACAAAAAAACGTTAACAGTATTTTTTAAAGGGAAAAAAAAAACACAAACAAATTTCAGCCCCTAACTCTGCCTTGTGTTGAAATAGAATTGATGGAGAAAGGAGCACTGATTGGAACCACGCAACCTGGGTTCTGCTCTGGGCACCTTAATGAGGAGCTGGGATGAGGTGGTGGAAGTAGGATTAAGAAGGGCTTATGGAAAAGTTAAGATTTAGCCCTATGAAGGTGCCAACTTCCCCACCACTGAAATTCCTCATCATCCAGAGGTTCAAGTCACCTACAAAGGATGCAGGTTATCCCTTCACAATCAGGGCCCAATCTATCATTTAGCCATTTAACCTCATCTTCAGCCACTCACATTCACATCTAGTAAATGTTCTTCCTCCTTGCCCTTCCTTGGGCTCTCGCTCCCCTTCCCCTTCTCACATCTACTTCCTGTCCAACCACAACCTGCTAAAATGTCCTTCCTCTAGAAAGCTGTCCTGATCCTGCTGGCTGAGTTAATCTCTTCTGTCATTCCATCTGAATCTCCAGTATGTCATTTATGTCTTTCTCATATGCCTCAAGCTACTTAAGTGAGTGTCTTGTTTTTTATGTCTTTCTCATATGCATCAAGCTACTTAAGTGAGTGTCTTGTTTTTTATGTCTTTCTCATATGCCTTCAAGCTACTTAAGTGAGTGTCTTGTTTTTCTTATACCTAATTACAATAACACCTCTTATTTCTATAATGCTTTACAGATTACAAAGCAAGTTGGCATATATTTTATCACTTGGTCCTCACATCTGGTGAAGCAGCTCTTTCTATGGTTTACACAGAAGGACCTAAACCCAAAGAGGTTAAATAACTGGTCCAAAGTCATGACAACCCAGAGCTTTTATGCCAAGACTCTCCTGCTGGACTGTAAGTTCCTTGAGGGCAAGAACCCCGCCTTAATTATTTTCATATCCCATCAAAACCAACACAGGAGCTGGTTCAGAGCGGGTGCTCAATAAATGGATATGTATGACCCTGGACAATCCCTTCACCTCTCCACACCTAACAGTGCTAGGTAAAGATGCTCTTAACATACTTCCCAACTTCCTTTATGGCAAGAGTCAATAGCACCACTTCTCTGTATTCCCTTCTGACACCTGGATGAGCTGCATGTCAACAGAGCAATTGTCAGGATGTCCATTCCATTCTGTGCCTCTTCTTTCACTAAACACTGATATATTAATTTCCTACTGCCGATATAACTAATTGCTGCAAACTTAGTCACTTAAAACAACACAAATTGGGCCGGGTGTGATGGCTCAAGCCTGTAGTCCCAGTCCTTTGGGAGGTCAAGGTGGGTGGATCTCTTGAGGTCAGCACTTCTAGGCCAGCCTGGCCAACATGGTAAAATCAGGTCTCTACTAAAAATACAAAAATTAGCCGGGCATGGCGACTCATACCTGTAATCCCAGCTGCTCAGGAGGCTGAGGCAGAAGAATTGCTTGAACCAGGGAGGCAGAGGTTGCCGTGAGCCAAGATGGCACCATTGCACTCCAGCCTAGGCAACAGAGTGAGACCCTGTCTCAGAAACAAACAAAAAAACCCCCACAAATTTATTCAATTTATTCTCTTAAAGATCTGGAGCTCAGAAGTCTGAAATTGGTCTCAGTGGGCCAGAGTCGAGGTGTGGGTTGGGCTGGTTCCTTCCAGACACTCCGAGGGGGAAATCTGTTTCCTTGACTTTTTCAGCTTCTAGAGGCCTCCTGCATTCCTTGGTGTGTGCCCCCTTCCTCCGTCTTCAACGCCCATCACACCAGTTGCAGCTTCCACCATCACATTGTCTTCTCTTCTGTGGGGAGATCTCCCTCTGCCTTCCTCTTATAAGGACTCTTCTGATCACATTTAGGGCCCACCTGAGTAAGATGGCATTCACAGGTTCCAGACACAAGGACCTGGATCTGTTTGGGAGACATTATTCAGCCTACCACAACTATTATTACACCCACAATTTACCTATTATTTGTATATGTATCTGTATCTCCAATACCCTGTGAGCAACTTGAGGACAAAGACTGTACGTTATCTACCTCTCTATTCTCATCTCCTAACATGGCTCCTCAGATACAGTAGGTGCTTAATAAATAATGATTGTGTGAATAAACAATCCATACTTACAGACTTCTATTGCTTCTGCCTTAGGGAGCATCACAGCACAACATTCCAAAGAAATCTAAAGCTGACTTTTCTTTTAAAGCCTTAAAATAAATGTCAGTCTTTAGCAAAATTATCTTGGGACATAGAGGAGAAGGTTATACAACACATTGCACAGCAACGCTTCCTAAAAATGCCCTGAAGACATTTCTTCCCTCCTCCAGACCCCTTCACTTGGTCCCTGCACTTGCCTGCCCATCCACTGCCTCAGCCAGCCAAATCTGTAACTTTTCCCAGGGAAAATGCACAAGCATCAGGATTTAATTTTGACACTACCCACTCTCAACCAATGGGCAGGCAATCAGCAGGAAGGAAAAAAAAAGCACTATCTACTTTCTAAATTCTTGGATGTGTTTCTGAATCTGTCTCCCACACAGTGGGGTCTTCAAGGCACCCGTGGTCTAGTGCCCAATGATCCCATGGCTCCATTTGGGACCAGTCCTGCCTCACTAGAAGCAATTCAAGAAGAACTCCTCTAGCCAGGGCCCCAAGGCTGACTGTGAGAGGGCCTCTGGTGAGGGGAGAAACCTGCCTCATAGCCCAACTGAGAACTGAAGGCTTAGGGCATCCAACCTCCCCATGCCAACCCAGCATCTCCAGTGTAAATAACTTGAAGGCTTTCTTTCTTCCTCCTCCCAGATACTCACTGGGTTGGGTAGCTCTTGGTTATAAATTCCTGATGCTTCTGTCTGATCCAACCTTTCTTATTCTCTGAGCAGTGCTCCCAGGCACTTTGCTGCATGGCAAGATAACCGTAGTACAAAATAATGACAGGAGCTTGCAGTTAATGAGAATCCTAATGTGGGAACTTTTCCTGTTTTGTTGCACCTAAACCTCACTGCACCCCTAAGAGGAAGGTGCTGTTGTTAAACTGAGCCACAGGCGTGTAAGTGACTTGCCCAAGGTCACACAGCTAATAAATGGTAGAGTCAGAATTCAAAGCCAGGGCTGGGTGTGGTGGCTCACACCTGTAATCCCAGCACTTTGGGAGGCCAAGGCTGGTGGATCACCTGAGGTCAGGAGTTCGAGACCAGTCTGGCCAACATAGTGAAACCCCTTCTCTACTAAAAATCCAAAAATTAGCCGGGCATGGTGGTGCACACCCGTAATCCCAGCTACTCAGGAGGCTGAAGCAGGAGAATTGCTGGAACCCAGGAGATGGAGGTTGCAGTGAGCCAAGATCAAGCCACTGTACTTGAGCCTGAGTCACAGAGTGAGACTACATCTCAAAAAAAAAAAAAAAGAATTCAAAGTCAGGCAGTCTGGCATGCCATGCAGGTAGGCAAAACATCTCATCTTCCTGTTTACCTGTATTATGAGTTGGACAAATAAATTGTAACTCCTCTCCGTCTTGCCATGTGTCCTGTTTAGAACTTTCATGCATCCTGTGGCATTTACAGAAGGCTCTGGGTTCACACAGGCAGAATTCCCTCACAATGGACCTTTACTCTGGAATTTTCCCATCCCAAGGCCTGCCATTCCTGCAGCCTTAGAAGGCACTTCCTCCCTGGTGCAATGCTCCCTGCAAAGTTCTCTAGTTTCCCCGAGTGTGGCTTACAGCTTCCTCCTTTGTGGGCACCCAGTTCCTAATGAAGCTGAATCTTTCAGTCCTGCCTGCCTGGGCACCCTCCTCTCTTCCTCTTACTGCAGGACAAGTGTGTCCTTGAGGCCGAGTTAATAGTGTCCATGAAGTGAAATGAAATCATTACTTCAAGCCTCAAGCCTCACCAGGGAGTTTCTTAGACTTTTCAGTCTGGCAGGTTGGCATAACCCTGTGTAAGAGGATTCTTCACCTAGGACAATAAGTTCTGGGCAGCGCACTGTTCTAAAGATTAGAATTCTGTTCTCAGGGGTGACCTCTCTTGGCTTTATTACAGAAAAATCATACTTCAGCATCTCAGGTGGTAGCACTGCTGTGTTAACATTCGCATTCTTTCATGTTAAAAAAAAAGTCCCCAGATTTTCATTCTTAATTGTCCATTGTGTTATTACAAGAAAGTCTGCTTAGAATTTCCTCTATTATTTGGCACTTGAGTCATTTCAAAGTTTCACTTTTTCACACAGGATGAAACAGATTGATTTTTTTTTTCTGTTTGCTTAATTTTGGGTTTATTTACTTCCTTGTAGATAAGCTTCCAAAAGCAGAGTCAATAGTCCAAAAGATATGAGCATTTTTGCTGCCTTTGATGCATGTCCTTTTATTGTTTAAGAGATTGCACAAGTTCATATTATCACCAGCAACATATAAGTACTTGTTTCCCCACAGTTCTGTTAACATGGGATTTATCACTTTTATTAGCTTTTTGCTAGTCTAATAGTTCTAGAATGATATGTTAAAGTTGTTTAAATGGTCTTCTCTTTATTGCTTTCAAGGCTGTATGTTTTTCTATGTGATAATTGTTCTTCCTTTTTGGGGGGAAGAAACTATTCCTCTTCTTTGACAATTTACAGAGTAGAATCCAGACACAGCCAAGAATTTTCTCCATCTGTTGTTTTCTATTTGGGGATAAGCTTTTAATAATTAATTTTTTCACATATCTTTTATTTCTATAGCGTAGTCTTGTATGTAGTAGCTACTGTAAAGTTCAGAGTAATCTTTATGTATTTGGCCAGGTATAGTGGCTCACACCTATAATCCCAGCAGTTTGGGAGGCTGAGGCGGGCAGATCATTTGAGGTCAGGAGTTCAAGACTAGGCTGACCAACATGGTGAAACCCCATCTCTACAAAAAAAATACAAAAGTTCGCTGGGCATGGTGGAGTGTGCCTTTAGTCCCAGCTACTTCTGTGGCTGAGACAGGAGGATCGCTTGAACCCAGGAGGTCAAGGCTGCAGTGAGCCAAGATTGTGCCACTACACTCCAGCCTGAGGGATAAAGTGAAACCCTGTCTAAAAAATAATAAAATAATATATGTTTATATTTCTCTACCTTGTCCATAATACATTTTTTTCATTTCTTCAATAGTCAGACATTTATGACCCCTTCAAACATGAGATAACCATGTTATTTTTCCCATTTAAAAAAATACTAAGCTGGGTGCGGTAGCTCACGTCTGTCATCCTAGCACTTTGGGAGGCCGAGGTGGGCAGATCGCTTGAGGTAGGGAGTTCGACACCAGCCTGGCCAACATGATAAAACCCCCTCTTTATTAAAAATACAAAAATTAGCAGGGCGTCGTTGCACACGTCTGTAATCCCAGCTACTCGGAAGGCTGAGGCAGGAGAATTTCTTGAACCCGGGAGGCAGAGGTTGCAGTGAGCCGAGATCACGTCACTGCACTCCAGCCTGGGTGACAGAGCGAGACTCCGTCCCCCCACCAAAAAAAAAAAAACAAAACAAACAAAACAAAAAACAAAAAAAACCAGTGTAGGTTTTACTCTAATCCATCTGAAATGTATTATTATTATTATTATTATTTTATTTTTTTGAGACAGGGTCTCACTCTGTCTCCCACGCTGAAGTGAAGTGGCATGATCTCAGCCTCACTGCAGCCTTGACCTCATGGGCTCAAGTGATCCCTCCACCTCAGTCTCCTGAGTAGCTGTGGTTACAGGTGTGTGCCACCATGCCTGGCTAATTCTTTTATTTTTTTGTAGAGATGGGGTTTTACTATGTTGCCCAGGCTGGTCTTGGACTCCTGAACTCAAGCAATCTGCCTGCCTAGGCCTCCCAAATAGCTGGGATTACAGGCCTGAGCCACTGTGCCTGGCTGTATTATTATACATAATGCCATGTATTACTCTAAGATATTAAATTCCCTTTTTATTATTTCATTGCTCAAACAATTAGCAAGCAGTGAAATCTTTCTGCATTGTTGTGTTGCTTCTGCTTTGTTGTAAATTAAGTTTATAAAATAGCATAGCAGTGCCACAGGAATTTCTGTTCTATCTCATTCATTCATTCATTTGACAAATATGTGTTAAGCACCTACTATGTGCCAGGTACCATTCTGGGTGCCAAGGATACAGCTGTTAACAAAACAAACATCCCTGCCCTCATGGAGTTATATCATTCTGGTGGTGATGGAGACAATTTAAAAATAGATAATAGATGGATAAATAAATAATAAATAAGATAGGAACGAGTGATAGGGAGCCTGGCATGGGAATGAAAAGTTGAACTTTTCTCTGGGAATCTTAAGGAAGATCTCATTGAGAAGAGGCTGTTTTAGCAAAGTCTGAAGGAGGGAGGGGAGGGAAGAAGTATGCAAATATGTGGGAGAAAAACGATTCCAGACAGAAGCACGAGTATAAAGGAACATCAAATTTTGTGAGCTGGAAAGTGCCTAATGCATTCAGGCCTAGCAAGAGGCCAAGGTGACTGCAGTGGAATAAGTGAGGGACAGAACAGGAGAGGTGACCTGACATGGAAGGGCGAGAGCAGATCTTGCAGGGCCAGGTCGTGCATTGTAAGGACTGTGGTGTTTACTCAGAGGCAGATGAGAAGTCTAGGATGGTTTTGCACAAAGGAAAGGCAGGGTCTGACTTAGCTTATCAGGGCCACCCTGGCTGTGGTGCTGAGAAAGTTTTGATCAATGTACTTTTTGTAATACATTTTAAATCCTGTGAAAGCCCTACTTTTTTTGTGTCTTTTCTTATTTTCTAAGATTGTTATCTATTATTCTGCTTCTGTAATTATTTTATAAGGCCTTAAACTAGTACTGCATGAAATCTATTAACTTTGAAACACTGTCACATTTATTAATATGTATTTTTCCAATAATAATCTGGTATATCTCGCCACTTGTTCATATCCTCCTTTACTTTTCCTGCTATCGTTTAGTAATTTTCTTGGAATAAATCTTGTGGCTTAAAGAACATCCTCAAGCAAATTTATTTTTGGTTTATGGTTATGAATGGAATCTTTCTTTTTATTTTATGTTTTTATTAATATGCAGCTATATTTCACTGACAGAAATGCAATTGTTCTATGTGGGTTTCTTTTGGCTCACATCTTTGCTAAATTCATTTATTATTTATAGTAATTTAGGGGATGCTATTCTTGGAACATTCAGATTAATAATCGCGTCAACTGGAGTAGTATTTTTTACCCTAATTGTTTTTTTTTTTTTTCCGAGAAGGAGTCTCACTCTGTCACCCAGGCTGGAGTGCAGTGGCTCACTGTAACCTCCGCCACCTGGGTTCAAGCCATTCTCTGCCTCAGCCTCCCGAATAGCTGGGATTACAGGCGCCCACCACCACACCTGGCTAATTTTTTGTATTTTTAGTAGAGACAGGGTTTCACCTTGGCCAAGCTGGTCTTGAACTCCTGACCTTGTGATACACCCACCTCAGCCTCCCAAAGTGCTGGGATTACAGGCGTGAGCCACTGCGCCTGGCCTACCCTAATTAGTTATGCCTTTCCCAAACAGCTATTGTCAGCATTTCTAGTACCATATTGAGAAAAATACACAT
Source organism: Macaca fascicularis (assembly GCF_037993035.2). Lineage (NCBI taxonomy): Eukaryota > Metazoa > Chordata > Mammalia > Primates > Cercopithecidae > Macaca > Macaca fascicularis. The sequence goes on along the minus strand of NC_088375.1, from coordinate 124,367,143 downwards.
GGGTGCACCTTCTGTTCTGTTTTCCAGAGAAACAAGCTTCATGCATCTCCAATAAGTATGACATTGGTTCTTCAGATTAAGTACATTTTGTTCTTACTTGAGAATAAAAATCTCTGCATCTAATTACAGAGATTTAATAAGGAATACATATTAAACTTTACTGACTGACTTTTCAACAAATATTAAAAATATTTTCCCTATTTTCTCTCTTTTGAAAATTAGCTAGTTAATAAAGTGCCAAGGAATCCAAATGCAATTATATTTTCATTTTTCTCTTTTTGCATGTCTTTATTATTGCGTTATTTAGATCCTAAAACTTGAGGATTACTAAACATTCATTGCTCAACATAGGTTATCATTCTTCATATTTGTTATCATAAAATCTCCTTTGCTGCCATTTTTTTATATAATCAGGCGAGAAGTTAGGATACTCCCATCATCTTAGTCTTTTTTTAAAAAAAGTCTTGTGGTTTTAGGCCAGGCGCGGTGGCTAATGCCTGTAATCCCAGCACTTTGGGAGGATGAGGTGGGCGGATCACCTAAAGTCAGGAGTTCGAGACCAGCCTGGCCAATGTGGTGGAACCCTGTCTCTACTAAAAATATAAAAATCAGCCAGGTGTGGTGGCAGGCGCCTGTAATCCCAGTTACTTCGGAGGCTGAGGCAAGAGAATCACTTGAACCTGGGAGGCAGAGGTTGCAGTGAGCCAAGATCACACCATTGTACTCCAGCCTGGGTGACAGAGTGAGACTCGTCTCAAAAAAAAAAAAAAAAAAAAAAAAAAAAAAAAAAAAGTCTTGTGATTTGTGATTTTTCTTTTCCTTTTTTTTCTTTCTTTTTTTTTGTTTTTGTTTGTTTGTTTGTTTGTTTCGTTTTTTGAGAAGGAGTCTTGCTTTTTCTCCCAGGCTGGAGTACAGGGGCGCAATCTTGGCTCACTGCAACCTCCTCCGCCTCTCGACTTGAAGCTATTCTCCTGCTCCTGCCTCAGCCTCCTGAGTAGCTGGGACTACAGGCGTGCGCCACCATGCCCAGCTAATTTTTTTTTTTATTTTTAGTAGAGACAGGGTTTCACTATGTTGGCCAGGCTGGTCTCAAACTCCTGACCTTGTGATCTGCCCGCCTCAGCCTCCAAAAGTGCTGGGATTACAGGCGTGAGCCACCCTGCCTGGCCTAATTATTTTTCTTATAGATAATTAATAGTTACATTTCTTTTTTAACTCAGTCTTTAAACTTATTTTCTCCTTATAGGGAGTTATCTTCTGGATGTATAAGTGATATACTTGTAAGATCTTTAGTTGGTCCTGGTATTTATCTTTATTTCATCATTCTTGACTTTCTTGATTTCTTCAACTCGTCTTGAAGAGGAACAGAAGTACCAATCCCAATCTTTGTGGTTATATTTTGACAGTCTGGAATCCTTTTTGAGGTTCCGGTTTTTCAGATGGGATTTGACAGATATTTGAATGTCAGGCCTATTTTCTGCCTACATTGTCCCATTTATATGGGGTAACAAACGTGGGAAGTAGCTATTATCTTCATTTTGTAGACTTCGAAGCTCAGGGATGTTGGTTACTTGTCCGTGTTTTATATCTCGTAAGTGGTAGAACCGTAATTTAAACTTTATTAAATGTCATATTACCAGTTGTTTTTACTTTGATTCATTAACCTTGCCTTTTGATAATGTCCTAGTAGATTATTTTTACCGAAAGTTTTTTCAGGTGACTTCTTTGTCTCTGGCTGTGCTCTTTGCCTCTATAGGAATCTGCTGATAAATAGAACGCAGTCCTCTTCTTTGATCTTCAAGAAAAAAGATAGAATCGGTCAATCTCATTAGATTATAGGAAAAGGAGAGGTTCAGATACAAGTGTGCCCTTCTCTGAGTTCCTGAAGTAGCTTCCATGGTGGTGTTTGTGTAGCTATGGCCTGGGGACCACCTACCTCAGATGCATCTGAGAAATTAACTGCTGTCTAACTAAACAGATCTATGGGCCCCACCTCAGACTCACTGAGTCAGAAATTCTGGAGATAGGTCCCAGGAATCTATCTACTAACAGGCCCCCAGGCAATTCTTAGGTATACACAAAACAGAACCACTGCCCAAGTTTGACACGTTATGCTGCCTATGTAGGACAGATTCTAGGATGACCCCCTAGTGAGTCATTGGGTGGAAACTGTGACCCTCCTCTGAGCAATAGAAAAATGACAAAGACAGTGAGATAGACTCTCATGTTACATTATACAAGAAAAATGGCATTATGCAAGAAAAATTTATACATTATACAAGAATGTATATAAGAATGTAAAAAATGTATACATTATACAAGAAAAATGGCAAAGACTGGGATAGACTCTCATGTTACAGTATACATTACACTTTACATTATGCGAGACTTACATTATGTCGCTACATTATATGAAATTCTGTCTTAGAGGACTAGAGAGAGGTTCTTGTGCTGGCCTTGAAGAAGTAAGAGGCCATGTTGTGACAGCCTGTGAAAAAGTCATATGCCAGGAAGTGTGGGTGACCTCTAGAAGTTGAGAGCAGGCCCAAGATGACAGTCAAAAGAAAACAGGGGCCCAGTCCTACAACCACAGGAACTGAATTCCGCTAACAGCCATGTGAGCTGGAAGAGGACCCGAGCTCCATAAAAGAATGCAGCCTGGCAGAAATCTTGATTGCCACCTTGTGAGACACTGAGCAGAACACTCAGCAGAGCCATGCCTGGACTCCTGACCCGCAGAGACTGTGAGATAATAAATGTATGCTGTGTTAAGCTACTAACTTTGGGGTCAGTTGCTACATAGCAATAGAAAAAAACTTAGACACCTTCCTTCTCAAAATTTCAACATTCAGCTTTTTCATAGCATTATTTAAGACTTGGAGGGAGAGGCTATAAGTAATGACCTATTTATTTATGTTTTATTTTAAATATTTCTTTTAAAATAGTGAATACACCACTACACACTCAATATAAAAATTAAAAAGACCCAACAACACCAAGTACTGGCAAGGATGAGTACAACTTGAATTCTTATGGTAGAAATGGAAAATGATAAAATCACTTTGAAAACCTGGCATTTCTTTAACAGTTAACATATACCTACCATACTATCTAGCTGTTCCACTCAGTATTTACCCAAAATAAATAAAAACATATTTCCACTCAAATGGAACATTATACACAAATGTTCATAACAATGGCTGGGCAGGGCGTGGTGGCTCATGCCTGTAATCCCAGCACTTTGGGAGGCAGAGGCAGGAGGATCACTTGAGGTCAGGAGTTTGAGACCAGCCTGACCAACATGGTGAAACCCCATCTCTACCAAAAATACAAAAATTAGCCAGGCATCTGTAATCCCAGCTACGCGGGAGGCTGAGGCAGAAGAATTGCTTGAACCCAGGAGGTGGAGGTTGCAGTGAGCTGAGATTGTGCCACTGCACTCCAGCCTGGGTGGCAAAGCAAGACTCTGTCTCAGGAACAAACAAACCAAAATGATCGTTAACAGGTTTATTCATGTAGTCCAAATCTGTAAACAATCCAAATGTTCATCAACAGTAGACTGGATAAACAAAATGGGGTATATCCATTCAATAGAATGCTATTCAGGAATGAACTATTGATACACATAACAACACTAATAAATCTCGAAATCATTATGCAGAATGCAGAAGTCAGATACAAAAGAGTATATACTGTGTGATTCCTTTGATATAAAATGCAAACTAATCTCTAATGACAGAAAGCAGATCAGTGGTTACCTGGGGCCAGGGAGGAGAGATGACGGATGGCAAAGGGCATGAGGCATCTTTTGGGGAAACGTTAATGTTCTGTGTCTTGATTGTGGAGCTGGTTTCACAAGTGTATAATTTTCTTTCTCTCTTTCTTTCTTTCTTTCTTTCTTTCTTTCTTTCTTTCTTTCTTTCTTTCTTTCTTTCTTTCTTTCTTTCTTTCTTTTCTTTCTTTCTTTCCTTTCTTTCTTTGATTCTTTCTTTTTTTTTGAGACGGAGTCTTGCTCTGGCACCAGGCTAGACTGCTGTGGTGCAATCTCGGCTCACTGCAACCTCCAGTTCCCTGGTTCAAGCGATTCTCCTGCCTCAGCCTCCTGAGTAGTTGGGATTACAGGCACGCACCACCGTGCCTAGCTAATTTTTGTTTTTTTAGTAGAGACAGAGTTTCACCATGTTGGCCAGGACGGTCTCAATTTCCTGACCTCGAGATCTGCCTGCCTCAGCCTCCTAAAGTGCTGGGATTACAGGTGTGAGCCACTGTGCCCAGCCTCACAAGTGTATAATTTTCAAAAGTCATTGCATTGTAAATTTTAAATGGATGTGGTTTAACTATACATAAATTATTGCTCTATAAAGCTGATTAGGAAAAAATAGATAATACACATGGTACAAAATTCCAAAGGTACAAAAGATTTTAAGTAAGTGCCCAACCTTAGAGGCAACCACTGTTACCAGTTTACTATGTATGTTTCTAGACATATTTTTACTTAATATAAATTGCAGGTCTTTACATATCGGTCCAATTTTTTTTTTTTTGAGACGGAGTCTCGCTCTGTCACCCAGGCTGGAGTGCAGTGGCACGATCTCGGCTCACTGCAAGCTCTGCCTCCTGGGTTCACGCCATTCTCCTGCCTCAGCCTCCGAGTAGCTGGAACTACAGGCGCCCGCCACCATGCTTGGCTAATTTTTTGTATTTTTGGTAGAGACAAGGTCATATCAGTCCATTTTTAAAAGCCCTCTTTCTTTTTAAAAAGTGTCCATTTATGGCTGTATCATAATTTGCAGACCCAGTCTCTAGTCGGTGGTTGCTAGATTATCTCCAATCTTTTTACAAACAAAAATGAGCATAAAATTGCTGGACTAAAAAGTATGTGTATTTTTTTCTATTTTTAAATTATCTTCCATAGAAGTTACAGCAATGTATATTTCCACCAGCAATGAGAGAGTCTATTTTTCCATCCCTTGCTGACACAGCACGTTACAAAATATTCCATTTGATAGCTAAAAAAGTAAATATCACTACAATTTTGTTTTGTATTTTATGTTATGAGTGAGATTGAACATCTCTTCACATTTTTTAAGAGTAATTTACATGATTATTTGCTTTTAGAGTTGCTTTTTGGTAAACTATTTAGACCTGCCTGCTTTTCTATTGGATTGTTGGTCTTTTTCACATTGTTTTATAATAGTTCTTTATATATGGTCTTGGCTCAGAATCCCCTATGAAACAGAGCCTGAAGCAAAGCTCACATGGTAATGCTTTACTGAGGGAGTGCAAGCCCAGAGCAGAATGCATGAAGGGAAAAACGGAAGGGAGGACAAAAAGGAGAGAAAGCAAACACAACATGATACATTATCAGGCTGACCATAGCTTCATGAGGATACAGACAGTTGCTCAGTTAAGTTGCTCAGTTGTCAGGAGTGAAGCATGGTGGGAATGGGAATGAGAGGATTTTATCTGTCCTCCTATCTGCAGCCTCTCATAGATCCTCTTTTGACACAGAGCGTTAACTATCCTGCACTTCTGGGTTGCCTTACCTAGCACAGATGATGGGAAAGCCAGGTCCTATGTCCCGCCTGAGACCAAAGGAGGAGAGCATCATATCTTCCAGATTTGGGTACCTGTGCAACTGTGGCCCTTGCCCAGCCTTCATCCTGAGGGGAGATGAGACAGGCAGTGTTGCTGGGGAGAAGGTAGAGAGGGAAGTGTTCAGGGCACCCTATGGAGCAAGCCACTGAGGCCCTGGAGAGGCAGGTAGATGTGAGCAATTCTGGAGGGAATAATAGTTATAGACATAGATACAAATATAATAAAATATACTTATAATAATATGTATAATTATTGTTTTGCTGTATTATAATTTTTAGATATCCTCACCCGCCCCCAAGTTTGTTATTTGACTTTAATCATTTATGTGATTTTTTTTGACCATGCAGAAATGTTTGATTTTTATCTGACTGAATTTATCAATTCTTTATATTATGGCTTCAGCCTTTTCCACCACTGAGATTATGAAAAAACTAACAAGCAAACAAAACCAAAAAAACTTCTATATTCTTGTGCTTCTGGAATTTCATTTGTCAAAATTTAAATATCTCTGATCCATCTGGACTTTATTTTGGTATAAAAGCCTATATTATAGATATAATTTTATCTTTTCCAAATGGCCACACATTGTCCCTGATGTAAAAGGCCACCTTTATCATATATTAAACATACTTATTTCTGAAGACTTCTTATTGAGCATGCTTTCACCTAATCTGAATCAGACCTAGTCTGAAGTTTACTAGGTCTAAGAAATGATTTATGGGGGGAAAGTCACAAAATTGTAGAGCTGCACTCTGTCCTGCACTATTGTCCACTCTATAGAGGACAATAGTGGTCAAATAACAGAGTTAAAACATAATTAATAATTCATTTTGTAATACTATGGCCAAAGTTTCATCTCCTTCATTTCACCAAGATGTTGATAGTTGTGGAGACATCGCCCAGTCATGACGTATTGTGGTTTGAATTAAAGCTTCTTTCACTGGAGAATGTTGTAAAATATAAATGTAGTTTTAGATGTGCTATTTTTACTTGGCATGGTCTGTGGGATATCCTCAAAGGTATTTAAAATAAAATTAAAAAAAAAAACAAAAAACAAAAAACAAAAAAAAAACCAGTAAGACAGGAATGAATAGGAAAAAGAAAAAACATGTTTAAAAGAAATTGGACCTTCGAAACAACCCTTGCCCTAGAGAATTAACCATTTATTTGTGCACCCAGCCCCCACTCCATTGACCTATTTAACTTGTACATCCTTCTGGCATAACCCCAAGACAATTTTAATGTCATTTAATTATTTACAGTCCATCCCTCCTGGCCAGACGGAAGGAAGCCATGCCTACATTTAATCCCAGGGCTTAGCCTAGAGCCTGAAACAGAACAGTTGCTTAAAACACATTTCTGAAATGAATGAAATAAAGAGCAGGACAATGAATCAACCCAAGTCCTTTGAAAGCTTCTTCTGATGCCATCATTTCTTCGTCCAACCCCACCTGGACTCTGGGGTCCCACTGTGCCCTTTCATCTAATCACTGGCTTTCTCACTTACCCATTTACGTGTCTGTCTTCCCCATCAAAGTGTGAACTCTGAAGATGACTGTCTTAATCATTTTTATATCCCTACCACCTGATATACACTGTAAACATTTGTGGGGTGAATAAATGAATTAATTACAGTTACAGAGGCAAACAATTAGAAAAGGTCTGAAAGTTGTTAAGGGGAAGCCAGAGTATCTGGTCTTTGCCTCCAGAAAAATGGACTTCTCTTTGCAAAGGAGAAAATGTGGCCAAGTAGAAAGAGCATGTGCTTTGGAGAGAGAAGGCCTGGGTTCTAATTCCAGCTCTGCCACTTACTTTGGGCAAGTCACTTACCTTCTCTGAGCTTCCGTTTCCTGCACTGTAAACTGGAAATAGGATTGGAGATAACGCTTGGAAGCGTCCACCACAGGCATGGGCATGTAGTAGGTTATAGCTGTGCTTGGCTAATATTAATATTTACACTTATTGTTATTAAGAGGTGTAGGAGGAATACAGACCAAAGAGAGCTGTTAAATTTAGAATTTAGGGCCGGGTGCGGTGGCTCATGCCTATAATCCCAGCACTTTGGGAGGCCGAGGCAGGTGGATCACTTGAGGTCAGGAGTTGGAGACCAGCCTGGCCAACATGGCGAGACTCCGTCTCTACTAAAAATACAAAAAAAAAAAAATTAGCAGGGAGTGGTAGTAGTCCCAGCTACTCAGGAGACTGAGGCAAGAGAATCGCTTGTACCTGGGAGGTGAAGGTTGCAGTGAACCGAGATGGTGCCATTGCACACCAGCCTAGGCAACAGGAGACTCTGTCTTAAAAAATAAAATAAAATAAAATAAAACAGAATTTGGGTAGCTTTGGAGGAGATAGTTTGGGTGTGGAATGGAGTGTGGGGGACCTCCAGTCATTGTTATGGTGATGCTAACCATCAAATACTGAGCCTACACTCCAAACACATCATTTCATTAATCCTCACAATAAATCCTAACATCAGTGGTATCACCCCAATTGTCAAAACAAGGAAACCAAACCTCAGAGAACATCTTTGAGTTTCAAGGTCACAGAGCTAGTAAGTGGTTGAGCTGGGTTCAAACCCAAATTCATTTGATTTCAAAGCACATGCTCCAATTTTAACTTTTATTATCTTATTCTGAATAATCTGGGAGCTGAGAATATTCTGGGAATCCAGGTTAGAGACCTGCCAAAAGCCTAGATAGTGAGTTAAGCTGGGCTAAGACACTGAGTAAACTCAGAAATACGTCTGTTTGTCATCTCCCTGTGCTTACTGCTCCTGTTGTTAAAGATGTCTTAGCATCTTGAACAACTGAGCTTGTGCTGAACCAATGGACTACATTGGGTGTGGGAGCTGGTCCTTGGGGGAAAAAACTCTCTCCCTGCACCCATATGTTTAGAAGCAGAAAGTTACCAGTGATTTTAAGAAAGCTGCCTTTTGGGAGACTGCCCTGGGCCTGGCTTATCACATGAATACAGACTATTGGTTTGCATTTCACCAGCCTACATCAGATGTTTGTCTTAGCATACCATACATTCTTAAAGCATGTGGGACAAGGAGATGCACCCCAGGAAGGGCCCTTTCAAAGTTTCTACTGGCCATAACCTCTTTTGACCTTTGCTCTAGTGCACAGGCTCATCCTGGTCAGACTTGTCTTCAGCATTACAAAATTTAGAACCCAACTCTGAATTCACATGCATTGTTTGCCAATGTTTTTCAAGTCTTCTCACTTCCAGCCAGATGGTCTTAAATGTGCTCTGACCCGCACAGTTTCAGACAAGTTGCAGAGCACTTTGTAGGTATTTGATAAATATGCCCTGAATTGAGAGGCTAATTAAACAAGAGGAATTTAGCAATATCACGTCTTGGCATCAGTATTATGTAGCATCAGTATTCAGGAGGGGTGGAGGGGTTGTAGAGCAGGGGTGACTTCTTTAAAACCTCTCAGTTGCATATATGCGTCCCCTACTGAGAGTCCTGCTGGTAATAAACATAATCTGCCCTGTGTGTTCCCACCACAGGAGGGACATATAGCATGAATAAGAGCTGGCTTCCCTTGGACAGCTTTTGCTATTTACTCAGCAAATATTTACTGAGCAAAATGGGACAAGAAGGGCATTCCGGGGAGAGAGATGAGTTTGAACAAAGCTAAAGCGGAGGGAAAACCAGGAGGATGTATGGGATACACTGAATAGTCAAATTCAGGTGATAAAATCTGAAAGGTAGGAGGGAACTGATAAGTAGAGCTTTGAATGCGTGGCATGGAGTTTGGACTTCCTGAAATAGGCAAGAGGGAGCCAAAGAAGATTTTGAGCAAGTGATAAACATAATAAAAAATGCTTATTAGGCAAATTAATTTGCCAGCAGTTCCTAAATTGGACTGGGTTGAAGAATAACTATATAAAGTAGCCAGCAATGATTGAGTAGCTACTATGCACCCAGCACCATGCCAAACTCTTTGCATACATTTTCTCATTTAATGAAAGTAATAGTTAATGCATTTAAGACTCGGTGTCTGGCCCATAATGTATTCCAACCCTCACAATCATCCTGTAAATTGAGTATTATTATTACCTCAGTTTTATAGATGATGTCTGTATTGGTCTGTTTGCTATTGCTTATAACAGAATACCTGAAACTGACTAACTTCTAAAGTTTATTTCTTACAGTGATGGAAGCTAAGAAATCCCAGGCTGAGGGGCTGCATCTGGCGAGTCTTCTTGCTGGTGGGGAGTCCCCAGGTAGTGCAGGGCACCCCATGGTGAGAGGCTGAGCATGCTAATTAATTAATTAACTATTTAATCCATTAATCCATGAATGAATTAATCCACAAATGAGGGCATTGCTCACATCAAATGTTTGATTTTTTTTTTTCCTGTGTCTAAAGGGTTTTTATTTAAGAGCCTGTAGTGCCAAGTTACACCAAGGATTTGGAAGGTCACTCTCAGCAGCAGCCACTTCTGCCAGGACCAGTGGTGAGCACCTGGCAGAGGAGCCTTGCTGTTTCCACATAAGGCAAAGGAATCCAGCTTTTCTGTACGATTTTTGCTGCAGCTGTTCAAAACCCTGTGTGAGCCAGCAGTTCCAGTTCAAAGGTTAAGAAGGTGCATAGTACCTAGGTGGCCAGGTTCCTGTGAGTCACCACTCAGGCCATAAGTACACCATGGAGGGGAGAGACAAAGCAGCCACAGCTGTTCTGTTTCCAGTCCCACCCCTCTGGCAAACAGATCAGGGGAAATGGAGAAGAAAAGTTCACAAAGTTGGTGAAATGGCCAGGCACAGTGGCTCACACCTGTAATCCCGGCACTTTGGGAGGCCAAGACGGGTGGATCACTGGAGGTCAGGAGTTCGAGACCAGCCTGGCCAACATGACAAAACCCCATCTCTACTAAAGATACAAAAATCAGCCGGGCATAGTGGCAGGCTCCTGTAATCCCAGCTACTTGGTAGGCTGAGGCAGGAGAATCGCTTGAACCCAGAAGGTGGAGGTTGCAGTGAGCCAAAATCGCACCACTGCACTCCAGCCTGGGCGACAGAGTAAGACTCTACCAAAAAAAAAAAAAAAAAAGTAGGTGAAATGAAGGGGGCAGAGGAGTTGTAGGCAACTATGTGCAGGCCCCATGCACCTGACAGTTCTGCCCTCAAGATCCAATCACCTCTTAAAGGCCCTACCTCTCAATACTGCCACAGTGGGGGTTAAATTTCAACATGAGTTTTGGAGGGGACCAATATTGAACCTATAGCACTGCCCAAGGTTCAAAGAGGTTAAGTATTTTATACCAAAGATCAAAGAACTACATGTGGCAGAGCTAGGATTTAATCTCAGGTTGATCTGACACCAAAGTTGACTCTTAAGGCAGGGAAGTATTAGGAAGCAGTTTCAAAAGTTCTGACAAGTGGTGATGGACTAGGGGAACGCGGGGGGAAAAAGACAAGAAAATGGATGTACAACTAAGTTACAAATGCATAGCACACATGACATGGCAATTGGTAAAACTTTAGATAGAGAGAATGGTCAAAAATGACCCAAGGTTTCAAGCATGAGTGACCAACAGAAAGGTGGCACCAGACTGAAAATCCAGAACATAAGAGGGAAAGTCAATTAAAGGGATTGTGAATACGTTGAGTTTGATATGTTGATGATAACCATGTGGAGATATCTTGCAAACATTTGGAAAAATTTTCTTATTCCTTATACTCCGTTCGTTATTCTTTTATTTAAAAACATTTTAAGAACAACTGAAAAATCAACAGCTCTTCTTAGATCCTTCAGAGAAGTGAGGTCACGGGACAAATCACTGCCTCTAAAATTAGAGACAGATACAGATAATTACAACTTAACCAAGGCAGAAACCCATGAGCAGAAACTTCTGCGGGAACCAGTATTAGGGTACAACAACTTAAACTGTAATTGATAAATTGCTAGAGGCTCCATGTGGACAAGTCTGAGAAATAAAAATTCCAGGGGGTCCCAGTCAGAGGGAGGCCCCACAAGTTTTTTGTGAGGTTTAGCTCCAGGAGCGCTACCAGGTTCTCACAGAGAGTACTACAGAAAAATCCCTTTATACTTCTGGGGAAAAGTAACCATTTTGAAATATGCCAGAGCGTTCTGTTCTTCTGAACAAGGTCTGCCTTCAAGGGAAACTATTTTACCAGAGCCTAACCGAATGGGGTTTTATCAGAGCCTAAAACCAACTGGGCGGAAGGGAAATACCCAACTCCAGCCCACTGCAGCCATCCTGTCCCACACTGGGGGTTGAGGTGGATATTGAGAAGCACTGTGAAGTTTACAGCCCAGGGGCACAGGCTTACTAAAAAACTGAGACCTCATTATATAAAATGCTCATCCTCCCACTACGTCTTAACTCCACACCACTAAGGACTGTTTATCAGAGTTTCTTTTACCCAGTACATTGTATCTGGGGTTCAACAAAAAAAGTGCAAGACATACAAATGGCAAAAAACATAGTTTAAAAAGACAGAGCAAGCATTATAAGCAAGCTCAGGTATAGCATGGATGTTGGAATTATCAGACCAGGATTTTAAAACAACTGTGATTAGTATATTAAGGCCTCTAATGGAAATAGTAGACGACATACAAGAACAAACGGGTAAACAGAGGGATGGAGATGCTAAGAAAGAATTTTAATAATGCTAAAGATAAAAAACACTGTAACAAAAATGAAGAATGCCTTTGATGGGCTCATTAGCAGACTAGACATAGCTGAGGAATCTCTCAGATTGAGGATATGGCAATAGAAAATTCCAAAGAGAAAAGAGACTGAAAAAAAAAAAAAAAGGAAGAGAATTTCAAGAACTGTGGGACAACTACAAAAGGTGTAACATAAGCATAATGGGAATATCGAAAGGAGGAGAAAAAGAGAAAGGAACAGAAGAAATACTTGAAGCAATAATGACTGAGAATTTCCCCAAATCAATATCAGTTAACCAAACCTCAGATCCAGGAAGCTCAGAGAACACCAAGCAGAATAAATGCCAAAAACAAAAACAAAGCCCCACACCTAGTCATATTATATTCAAACCGCAGAAAATCAAAGATAGAGAAGCCAGCTAGTGGAGGAAATCCCATTACCTGTAGAGGAGCAAAGGAAAAAATTACATTAGAATTTTCGGAAACCGGCCGGGCGCGGTGGCTCAAGCCTGTAATCCCAGCACTTTGGGAGGCCGAGACGGGCGGATCACGAGGTCAGGAGATCGAGACCATCCTGGCTAACACGGTGAAACCCCGTCTCTACTAAAAAATACAAAAAACTAGCCGGGCGAGGTGGCGGGCGCCTGTAGTCCCAGCTACTCGGGAGGCTGAGGCAGGAGAATGGCGTAAACCCGGGAGGCGGAGCTTGCAGTGAGCCGAGATCGCGCCACTGCACTCCAGCCTGGGTGACAGAGCCAGACTCCGTCTCAAAAAAAAAAAAAAAAAAAAAAAAAGAATTTTCGGAAACCATGCAAGCAAGAGAGAGGAGAGTGAAATATTTGAAACATTAAGAGAGAAAAAAAAAGCACCAACCTAGAATTCTGTGAAATTATCCTTCAAAAGCGAAAGAGAAATAATTACTCAGACAAACAAAAACTGAGGGAATTTGTTGCCTGCCTTGAAAGAAATGCTAAGACAGTTTTTTCAGAGACAAGGAAAATGATATAGGTCAGAAACTGTTCTATATAAAGAAGAGTATCAGACAAGAAATAAGTGAAGGTAAAACAAAACTTATTTTTCTTATACTTAATTGATCTAACAATAGTTTGCTCAAAGTAATTATATTATGGATACTTGTGTGTGTGTCTATATATGCTTATGTATGTTTATGTATTAAGTAAAACGAATGAATGATTAAAAGGATGGGAGGGAGGAATTAAGAATATTTTGTTATTGTAAGGTACTTTCCATATCCCTGAAGTGGTATAGTGTTATTTGAAAGTAGACTTGGATTAATTGTAAACACATATTGCAAATTCTAGGGCAACCATTAAAAAAACATTTTTTAAAAAGTATATATTAATTAATATGCTAAGAAAGGAGAGAAAATGGAATAATACAAAATGCTAAATTAAAGCCACAAAAGGCAGAAAAAGAATAGAAGACAAAAATAGGAACAAAGAATAAGGATAATGAATAGAAAACAGAATAACTATGGTAGATATTAATCCAAATGTATCAATAATAATTTTAAACATCAATGGTCTAATATGCCAATGAAAAGACAGATTGTCAGAGTAGATTTTTAAAAACCCAACTATATGTTGTATACAAGAAACCCACTTTTAATATAAACATACAGATTAAAAGTAAATTATGGAGAAAGGCACACTATGTTAGTTCTAATCAAAAGGGAGTGTGAGAAACTATATTAATTTTAGGTGCAGATTTCAGAGCAGGAAAGTTATCAAGGGTAAAGAGAGGCATTAGATAATGATAAAGGGGTTAATTCTCTAAGAAGACAGGACAATTTTTTTTTTTTTTGAGACGGAGTCTCGCTCTGTCGCCCAGGCTTGAGTGCAGTGGCCAGATCTCAGCTCACTGCAAGCTCCACCTCCCGGGTTCACGCCATTCTCCTGCTTCAGCCTCCCGAGTAGCTGGGACTACAGGCGCCCGCCACCGCGCCCAGCTAATTTTTTGTATTTTTTAGTAGAGACGGGGTTTCACCGTGTTAGCCAGGATGGTCTCAATCTCCTGACCTCGTGATCCGCCCGTCTTGGCCTCCCAAAGTGCTGGGATTACAGGCTTGAGCCACCGCGCCCGGCCTACAGGACAATTCTTAATGTGTGTGCACCTAAAAACAGAGCTTCGAAATATGTGAGCCAAAAATAGATAGAATAGCAAGGATAAATAGAAGAAACCACTATTATAGTTGGAGACTTCAACGCTCCTCCATCAGAAATGGACAAATCCAACAGGCAGAAAATCAGTAAGGACATAATTGAACTCAATAGCACCATTAATCAAGTGGATATAATTAACATCTATAGACGACTTCATCCAACAACAGCAGAAAACACATTCTTCTGAAGCTCACGCGGAACATCCACCAAGATGATCACATTCTGGGCCATAAAATACACCTTAACAAATTTAAATGAATAGAAATCACACCATGTCTGCCCTCAGATGACAATGGAACTAAACTAGAAATCTATCACAGAAAGATAGCTGAAAAGCCCCCAAATACTTGGGACATAAAACACTTCTACACAACACATGGATGGAAAACACAAATCTCAAGAGACTTTTTAAAATATTTTGAAGTAAATGAAAATGAAAATACAACTTATCACAATTTGTGGGATGCAGTGAAAGCAGCACTTAGAGGGAAAGTTGTAGCATTGAATGCATACATTAGAAAAGAACAAAGATTTAAAATTAATAATTGTTGTGTACTGAATGTTTGTGTCTCCCTGAAATTCATATGTTAAAGCTCTAACCTTGAATGTGATGGTATTAGGAGGTGGGACCTTTGGAAAATAATTAGATTTAGATAAGGTCATGAAGGTGGAGCCCCCATGATGAGATCTGTGCCCTTATAAAGAAGAGGAAGAAGCACCAGAACTTCCTTTCTCCACCATGTGAAGACACAGCAAGAAGGCAGCCCTCTGCAAGACATGAAAAGAACCCTCACCAGAACACAATTATGCTGACACCCTGATCTCAAACTTCCCAGCCTCCAAAACTGTGAGAAACAAATGTCTGTTGTTTAAGCCACGGTCTCTGGTATTTTGTTATAGCATCCCAAACGGACTAAAACAATAAATAATCGAAGCTTCTACCTAGGGAAACCAGAAAAAGAAGACCAAATTATATACAAAGTAAGCAAAAGAAAAGAAATAATAAAAATTAGAGACAAAATCAATAAAATTCAAAACAAGAAATCAATAGATAAAGTCAATGAAACAAAAAAAACTGGTTGTTTGAGGAGACCTATAAAATTGACAAGCCTCTAGCCAGGCTAACTTAGAAAAAAAAGAGAGAAGACACAAATTAGTAATATTAGAAATGAAAGAGGGGGCATCACTACAAATTTCATGGACACTAAAAGGATAATAAATACACTTTGGGAGGCCAAGACGGGCGGATCACAAGGTCAGGAGATCGAGAACACCCTGGCTAACACGGTGAAACCCCGTCTCTACTAAAAAATACAAAAAATTAGCCGGGCGCAGTGGTGGGCGCCTGTAGTCCCAGCTACACAGGAGGCTGAGGCAGGAGAATGGCATGAACCCGGGAGGCGGAGCTTGCAGTGAGTGGAGATCACACCACTGCACTCCAGCCTGGGCGACAGAGCAAGACTCCATCTCAAAAAAAAAAAAAAAAGAAAAAAAGGATAATAACTAAATATGTGAGTGACTGTATGCCCACAAATTTGATAACCTATATTAAATGAACCAATTACTTGAAAGACACAATCTGCCAAAACTCACACACACACAAATAGACAATCTAAATAGGCTTATATCTATGAAAGAAATTGAATCAATAATTAATGACCTTCCAGAGCAAAAAGTACCATGCTCAGATGGATTCACTGGTGAATTCTACCAAACATTTAAGGAAGAAATTATGCCATTTCTTTATAATCTCTCCCAAAAGATAGAAGCAGAGAGAATATTTTCTAACTCATTCTATGAAGCCAGAATTACTCTAATACCAAAATCAGACAAAGACATTATAGAAAAGAAAACTACAGACCAATATCTCTCATGAACATAGATGCAAAAATCCTCAACAGAATACTAGCAAATGAAATCCAATAATGTACAAAAAGAATTATACAGGCCAGGCATGGTAGCTCATGGGATTACATAGTAGTGTAATCCCAGTGCTTTGGGAGGCCAGTAGGAGAACTGCTTGAGCCCAGGAGTTTGAGACCAGCCTGGGCAACATGGTGAGATACTGTCCTTACAAAAAATAAAAAATTAGCTAGATGTGGTGACAAATGCCTGTAGTCCCAGCTACTTGGGAGGCTGAGGCAGAAGGATTGCTTGATCCCAGGAGTTCAAGGGTGTAGTGAGCTATGAGCAAGCCACTACACTTCAGCCTGGGTGACAGAGCAAGATCGTGTCTCTTAAAAAAAAACAAAAAGTATACACCATGACCAAATAGGTCATATCCCAGGTATGCAAGGCTGATTTAACATTCAAAAATCAATTAATGTGATACATCTCATCAACAGGCTAAAGAAAAAAATCATACAATCATATCAATAGATACAGAAAAAGCATTTGACAAAATCCAATACCTATTCACGATGAAAACTGTCAGCAAACTAGCAATAGAAGGGAAATCCTCAACTTGATAAAGAACATTTGCAAAAGCCCTACAGCTAACACCATACTTAAGGGTAAAAAACTGAAAGTCTTCCAATAAAATCAGAACAAGGCAAGAATGTCCCCGCTAACCATTCCTTTTGAACATTGTACTGGAAGTCCTAGCTAATGAAATAAGACTAGAAAAGGAAAGAAAATATATTTGGATTGGGAAGGAAGAAATAAAACTGTCTTTGTTTGCAGATGACGTAATTGTCTATGTAGAAAATCTGAAAGAATCAACAAAAATCTCCTGGAACAATAAGTAATTATAGCAAGGTTGCAGGATACAATGTTAATATATAAAAGTCAACCACTTTCCTATATACCAGCAATAAACAAACAGAATTTGAAATTAAAAACACAATACTATTTACATTTGCATCTCTAAAAATGAAATACTTAGATATAAATATAACAAAATATGTACAGGATAAATATGAGGCAAACTACAAAACTTCAACGAAAGAAATCAAAGAACTAAATAAGTGGAGAGATATTCCAAGTTCATAGATTGAAAGAGACAATATTGTCAAGATATGTTATTCCTAACTCAATCTGTAGATTCAACATAATCCCAATCAAAATTTCAACAAATTATTTTGTGAATATTGATAAACAGATTCTAAAGTTGATATAGAAAGGCAAAAGACCGAGTATAGCCAATACAATGTTGAAGGAGAAAAACAAAGTTGGAGGACCAACATTACCTGATATCAAGATTTACTACATAGCTAGTCAAGACAATGTGCTACTGGTGAAGGGATAAACAAATCAATTAATGGAACAGAATAGAGTGTCCAGAAATAGGCTTGCACAAATATAGTCAACTGATTTTTGACAAAGGAGCAAAGGCAATCAATAAAGACAGTCTTTTCAACAAATAGTGCCAGAACAACTGGATTTCCACATGTGAAAGTATGAATCTAGACACAGAGTTTATACCTCTTACAAAAATTAACTCAAAATGATGGCCAGGCACGGTGGCTCATGCCTGTAATCACAGCACTTTGGTAGACTGAGGTGGGCAGATCACAAGGTCAGGAGTTCGAGACCAGCCTGGCCAATATGGTGAAACCCAGTCTCTACTAAAAATACAAAAATTTGCCGGCCATGGTGGTGCACGCCTGTAGTCCCAGCTACTTGAGAGGCACAGGCAGGAAAATATCTGGAACCTGGAAGGTGGAGGTTGTGGTGAGCCGAGATTGTGCCACTGTACTCCAGCCTGGTGACAGGGCAAGACTCCATCTCAACAATAAAATAAAATAAAATAAAATAAAATAAAATAAAATAAAATGAAATAAAACTCAAAATGGATTACAGCCCTAAATGTAAAACTACACAAAACTACACAAACACAAAACTACAAAACTCCTAGATGATAACATAGGAGAAAATACAGACAACTTTGGGTATAGCAATGACTTTATAGATACAACATTGAAAGCACAACCTGAAAAAGAAATATTAATAAGCTACACTTCATTAAAATTAGAAACTTCTGCTCTGTGAAAAAACTCAAGAAAACGAGAAGACAGGAATGTAAAATGATACAGTCACTGTAGAAAACAGTATGGGAGTTCCTCAAAAAAATTGAAAATAGAATTACCACATGATCCAGTAATTACACTTCTGGATATATTCCCAAAACAATTAAAAGTAGGGTCTTGAAGAGGTATTTGTACACCCATGTTCATAGCAGCATTATTCACGACAGCTAAAACATGGAAGCAACTATTGTTTTTGCTTACGCTATTGCTTGCATATTTGGCCCTCCAAACCTCAGGCTGAAATTTAATCTCATGTTGGAGGTGGGGCCTAATGAGGAGTGTTAGTCATGGCAGTAGATCTCTCATGAACGACTTTGTTGTACTAGAGCAAAGATTGTTTAAAAGTCTGGCACCTTCCCCCACACCCATGCTTCTGTTCTCTCATCATGTGATCTCTGCACACGCAAGCTCCACTTCCCCTTCTGCCATGAATGGAAGCAGCTTGAGGCCCCCACCAGATGCAGATGCCAATGGCATACTTCTTGCACAGTCTGCAGAACCACGAGCCAAATGAACTGCTTTTCTTTATAAATTACCTAGCTCAGGTAGTCCTTTATAGTAGCACTAAATGGGCTAAAACACAACTCAAGTGTCCATCAACAGACAAATGGATAAGCAACATGTAGAATGGAATATTACCCAGTTTTTAAAAGGAGGGAAATTCTGATATATGCTACAACATAAATGGAACTTGAAGACGTTATGCTAAGTGAAATAAGCCAGTCTTAAAGTGATAAATACTGTGCGATTACACTTATGTGAGATACTTAGAGTGGTCGAACTCACAGAGACAGAAAGTAGACTAGTGGTTGCAAAGGGCTGGGGAAGGGGGAAATAGGAGTTATTGTTTAATAGGCATGGAGTTTCAGATTTTGCAAGAAGAAAAGAGTTATGGAGATGGATGGTGATGATGGTAGCACAACATTATGAACGTATTTAATACAACTGAGCTGTGTACTTACAATGAGTAAGATGACAAATTTTATGTTATATGTATTTTACTGCAATGAAATTTTTTAAAAGAATGGGAAGATAAGCCACATACTGGAGAAAATATTTGCAAAAGACATATTCAAAATATACAAAGAACTCTTAAAACTGAACAATAAGAAAACAGCCTTATTTAAAAAATAGGCAAAAGACCTGTACAGTCACTTTACCAAAGAAGATATACAGATGGCAAGTAAGCATGTAAAAAGATGTTCAACATTACATGTCATGAGGGAAATTGAAACCAAGACAACAAAGAGATACCGCTATACATCTATTAGAATGGCCAAAATCCAGAAAATAGACAACACCAGGTGTGACTGAGGATGTAGAGCAAGAGGAACGCTCATTCATTGCTGATGGGAATGTACATTTGTACAGACACTTTGGAAGACAGATTGGTGGTTGTTAAAAAGAACCTGGCACTTTCCACAACACCCTTGCTTCTGTTCCCTCATCATGTGATCTCTGCACATGCCAGCTCCACTTCCCTTCCTGCTGTGAATGGAAGCAGCTCGAGGCCCCCACCAGAAGCAGATGCAAAGGTAAACATACTCTTACTATATAATTCTGCAGTCCGGCTCCTTGATATTTACCCAAAGGAGTTGAAAAGTTACTTCCACACAAAAGCCTACACATGGATGTTTATAGCACCTTTATTAACAGTTGCCAAAACGTGGATGCCAAGATGTCCTTCAGTAGGTGAATGGATAAATTGTGGTACATCCAGAAAATGGAATATTATTCAGTGCTAAAAAGAAATGAGATATCAAGCCATGAAAAGATATGAAGGAAACTTAAATACATATTACTAAATAAAAGAAGTCAATCTGAAAAAGTCATCTGCTATCTGATTCCAGCTATATAATATAGTGGAAAAGGCAAAACTATGGAAACAGTAAAAAGATCAGTGGTTGCCAGGAGTCAGGGGGCTGGGAGTAATGAACTGGCAAAGCACAGATTTTAAGGGCAGTGAAAATATGCTGTACAATACTGTCATGGTGGATCTGTGTCATTATACATTTGTGAAAACCTGTAGAATGTTCACACCAAGAGTGAACCCTGATGCAAACTATGGACTTTGGGTGATAATGATGTGCTAATGTAGGTTTGTTGATTGGAACAAATATACTACCCTGGTGAGGGATGTTCATGGTGGGGGAGGCTGTGCATGTGTGAGAACAGTGGATATATGAAAAATCCCCGTACCTCCTGTTCAATTTTGCTATGAACCTAAAACTGCTCTAAAAAATCATCTAATTTTAAAAATTTTAACATAATATTAAATTGGCATGGATGTGTGTAGACTTGAAAATTTTAACATATGTATAGGTTGGTGCAACCACCACCATAATCAGGACACAGAACAGTTCCATCACCCCAAAACTTCCTCATTCTGTCTTTTTGTAATTACACTCTTTCCCTATGTCTAACCACTGCCAACCACTGATCTGTTCTCCATTACTGAAGAATGTCATATAAATGGAACCATGCAGTATGTAACCCTTGAAAGACTGGTCTCTTTCACTCAGCATGCCTTAGATTCATCAAAGTTGTTTCATGTATCAACAGTTTACTCCTTTTTAATCTATTGTGCGGATGAACTGCAGTTTGTTTATCCATGTACTTGTTTAAAAATATTTAGATTATCCATTTTGGGCAATCATGTGTACAGCTGCTATAAATATTCTTGTATGGGTGTTTGTGTGGACACAAATTTTTATTTTTCTAGGGCAACTGTTTAGTTGCCCTAGAACTAGATATAGACACACGCAAAGATGGCCAATTGATGTTTTACAAAGGTGCAAAGGCAATTCACTGGAGAAAGGATAATCTTTTCAACAAATTGTGTTGAACAAAATGCAAAATGGCTGTACCATTTTGCATTTCCACCAGCAGTGTATGAGAGTTCCATTGTAGGAGAGTCTTCTCATCAGCACTTTGTATTGTCAATACTTTTATTGTCACTATTCTGATGTGTGTCATGCATCTTATTAAGGGTTTCATTTGCATGTTCCTAATGACTAAGGATGTTGAACATCCTTATTTGCTTTATGTATCATCTTTGGTAAAGTGTCTTTTACTCATTTTTTTGTGGGTTGTTTGATTTCTTGTGCAAAGTTTTGAGAATTCTTTATATATTCTGTATTCAAGTCCTTTTAAAAACCTGATTTGCAAATATTTTCTCACAGTCTGTAGCTTGTTTTTCATACCCCTTTATCGTGTATTTTACAGAAGTTTTTTCTTAACTTTGATGAAGTCCAATATACCCATATTTTTATTTTATAGATCATGCTTTTCTTGTCATGTCTTAGGTCTTTATGCGTACTTCCAGGTCATTAACATTTTCTCCTGAAAGTTTTATAGTTTTATGTTTTAAATCTGTGATCCATTCTGAATTGATTTTTGTATAGTGTGAGGTTTAGGTTGAGGTTTTTCTGCATACAGATATCCACCTGTTCCAACACAATTTGTTGAAAAGATTATCCTTTCTCCAGGGAACTGCCTTTGCACCTTTGTAAAACATCAATTGACCATCTTTGTGTGTGTCTATTTCTAGATTCTTTATTCTGTTTCGTTAATGTATGTATCTCTTCTGCTTCCAATACCACAATGTTTTGATTACTGTAGCTTTGTGGTAAGTCTTAAAATCAGGTAGTGTGATTCATCCACTTTGTTATTCTTTTTCAAAATTTTTCTAGCTATTCTATTTCCTTTTCCTTTCTGTATAAACTTTGGAATCAGCTTGTCTATGCCTACCAAAAATCTGCCAGGGTTTTGATTAGAATTGAGTTAAATTTATTTATCAATTTGCAGAGAATTGAATGTATACTCGATTGAGTTTTCTGATCCCTGAACATGGTTTATCTCTCCATTTATTTAGATCATCTTTGATTTCTTTCATCAATATTTTATAGTTTTCAGCACAAAAGTCCTGTACATGTTTTAGGATATTTACATCTGAATATTTCATTTTTTAATTATTGGAAATGGCATTGGTTTTGTTGAATTTGGTTTTCAATTTTTGTTTTTAGTATATAGACATATAATTGATTTGTATATGTTGACCTTATGTCCTGCAACCTTGTCAAACTCACTTATTAATTATACAATATGTGTGTGTGTGTTTGCATGAATTATTCAAGCTTTTCTACATATACAATTATGTGATATGTGAATAGAGATGGTTTTATTTCTTCTTGTCCAAACTGTATGCCTCTTATTTTTATCATAAATAGATGTCATTTTGTCAAATGGTTTTTATGCATCAGTTGCAATGGCTTTTTTCTTTAAACGGCAAATATGGGGATTACATTGATTTTTTTTTTCATTTTCAAATATGGAACAAGGCTTGCATTCCCTAGATAAACCCCACATGAGCATGGTGTAGAAATCCTTTTGTGTCTATGTTCATGAGAGATATTGGTCTGTAGTTTTCTGATTTGTTTCTGGTCTTGGTACAATGATATCCTGTTCATGTACCAATGCTTTATTTTTAAAGGATGGAACTTGAGAAATGACAAGGATTCTGCAAACACCCCATAAAAGACACTTCCTGGTAGCATTTGTTGGTCTATGAATTGAATATGACTATGTTTTGCTCCTGAATTTCAAATACAGATGATAGTCATGTTATTCTCGGTGATAACTGACTTGTATAATCTCGCTGTCTTATCATAATTGTTAAAATGGGTTTTTCCTGCTGACACATTTTCAGTGACTGATGCAACAAATGTTTACAGTTTCCTACAGCTGCATGGCCAACCTGATGGCTTTTTCTTCTTCTATTTCATAGCCACAGCCAAAGTGGAACAAAATCTACCAACTGGGTAAACTAAGACAAGACCTCTGTGCATTTCACAACTATGTAGATTCCAAGGAGCTGAGGGTATTTCTGTTTCCTTTTCCTCCAGAAAAGTACATATAGGTCAGGTAACCCAGGCCTCTAACAACGCACAGCATTTGGCTGAGGAGACTGCCCACCTGAGGCCCATGGTTGTTCAGATAAAGGCCATCTCAGGTCATCGACTAGGACATGTGAAAGCAGACAAAGCGGGAAATTTCCACCAGGCAGTCCCTCTCCTGGTGCTGGGAAGAATAGACAAGAAGTTAGTTATTCATTTATCTTGTTCCATCTTTTTAAAAAACTATTTTTAATTTGTCCTACATATTAAATGTATATAGTCCTAATGTGGAGGGATGCTAATGAAGTAGAGTGGGAAATAAATGATTAATAAGTAAGTTAAAATAGTTAAAACTCATGTGGTGCTTTTTATATGCCAGATACTGCTCTAAGAGCTTTACATGTATTAACTAATTTAATTCTGATGAATATCCTAATAGGGTGGGTATCATTGTTATCTTGATTTCACTAGGAAACTATCACAGGAGGGTTTGCCAAGTAATACGAATAGTACCATATGTACAATCTTAAAAGCCACATATGAAAATATGATGTGGAGGTGAGGTCAGCCCACTCTACACCTGGAGTGTGGGAGTCCGTAGAGAGAGGGGGGTTTTCACTTTTGTTGTACGTACACCTGTTTGTTTAGATTTTTTGCAATGAGTATGTTTTACTTTTGTAGGTTAAAAAAATTATTTTAGGCCAGGCATGGTGGCTCATGCCTGTAATCCCAACACTTTGGGAGGCTGAGGCAGGAGAACTGTTTGAGCCCAGGAGTTTAAGACTAGCCTGGACAACATAGTGAGACCATGTCTTTACTAAAAAAAAAAAAAAAAAATTAGCTGGGTGTGGTGGCACACACCTGTAGTCCCAGCTCCGTGGGAGGCTGAGGTGGGAGGACCAATTGAGCCTGGGAGCTTGAGGCTGCAGGGAGCTATGATTGTGCCTCTGCACTCCAGCCTGGGCCACAGAGCAAAACTGTCTCAGGAAAAAAAAATATTACATTTAAATTTAATTTGAATTATTCAGTAACATAAGATAATACACACTCATTGCAGAATTTTTTTTTTTTTTTTTTTTTTTTTTTTTTTTTTGAGACGGAGTCTCGCTTTGTCGCCCAGGCTGGAGTGCAGTGGCCGGATCTCAGCTCACTGCAAGCTCCGCCTCCCGGGTTTACGACGCCATTCTCCTGCCTCAGCCTCCCGAGTAGCTGGGACTACAGGCGCCCACCACCTCGCCCGGCTAGTTTTTTGTATTTTTAGTAGAGACGGGGTTTCACCATATTAGCCAGGATGGTCTCGATCTCCTGACCTCGTGATCCGCCCATCTCGGCCTCCCAAAGTGCTGGGATTACAGGCTTGAGCCACCGCGCCCGGCCTAGATAATACACACTCATTGCAGAATTTTTGAAAAAGGAAGACAAGCAAAAATGAGAAAATAAAAATGATCTATAATCTTACCACATAGAGGAAATACGCATTTTGGTGTTTACCTTTCAGTTATTTTTTCTTTATATAAATATTTAATTTCGTGTTTACCAAAAAATTGGGTCACACCATGATGCTGTTTTCAAAATTGCTTTCTTTCAGCTACCAATATTATCATGAACAACTTTCCATGTCATTAAATATCCTTCTGCCAGGCTACACAGTACAGCCTTCTATGACTGTACAGTATTATTAGTCACTTACTGCTGAACTTTTCTTTTGCTGTTGTAAGTGTAACATGGCGATTAATTGAACATTTAGTGTGGCAGAATAACGTGATTGAGAAATCAGCCATATCTGGCTTTCTTGGCTGCAGACTCTTCAGAAAAGAATGTGAAGTATTTTCTCCACATCCTCCCAAGGGGGCAGCCAGGGCTTCAAGTCCAGGATGTAGAAGAGGTTGGAAGGTGGTTTTTCCATTGAAAAGCAGAGTAGCCTTACCTGTGGACACTGACTTCCAGCACCAGGAAAGACGGTAGGAGATCACGAGTGTCCACAAGTGGCAGCAGTTGAGATCCAACTGGAACTCCTCCCTCCACCCTGGGGATGGCACAACCTGAGGTAGAGCTGGGGGTGAGGAGGCTGGAATAAAGTCCACTAAGTAGCTTGCTGCTAGGAGAGACCACTGTGAGTGGGCAGCTCCCCAGCCTGCCTGGAGAAGCAGTGCCCACAGACAGGGAGGACCCGCATACAGCCTGAGGGGCAGCCATTAGCAGTGGCGAGCCCCACGGAATCCCAACCAGCTGCCCCAGTCCTGCAAAGAACAAAGTCTTTGTTTATTTGGGGGTTTTCATTTTGTTTTATTTTTTGTAAAATCCAATGAGCCAAGAGAGGAAGCCCTAAGAATGATATCAGACTTCTCACACACTGTGGATGGGATTTGGGACCAGATTTAAATAAATGTGGGAAAATAAAGAACACTGGCATGTCTTTCTCATCCAGTGTCATGAAACTATTCCTTCCTCATTAATACGCAAATATGCAACACCATGAGGAGCATTCATGTGTTCATCCATGATCACTGGTTGTTCATTTCATACATCACCTTGGACCCCTAAGGAATGGCAGGGTCTGTTGCGTCAGCCAACTCCATAGATAAAACCCCCTGGATTAAGGGATGTGAACTGAGCCAAAACAGATAGGGGTGGGAGAACCTGGGTCCGGTCCTTGCTCTGTCACTAATGTGCTTTACAGCTCTGAGCAAGTTTCTCACCTTTTTGCTCCTAAACAGAGGATTAACAAATAGGCCGCTCTGTAAAGCTCTGGGAATCTATGGGTCATTGGCACTTGGGAGTCCTCAGCCTGTAGGGAATCTAGACAGACTCATGCATCCACGGAAACTGTAAGCGGCTCCACATTCTCCCATGTGCTCCAGTCAAACCACATTGCTGGCCATGTTCCAGAGCATACCCTGCATTTCACACCTCCATATTCCTGCTCTTGCTGTTCCCTCCATCTAAAGTCAGCGTCCCTCATGTTCACCTCTTGAAATCCTAGTCATCCTCTAAGATTCAACAAAACCAACTCTCCTTCACAAGCCTGCCCCATTCCCTCCACGGGGAGCGTCTTTCTTTCTTTTTCCATGGGCGTCTTCCGCCTCTGACTGCAGTCATCTGAACACATTTTGCAAGCTCCCTGAAGGCAGGGGCTGGGCCTCATTCATCTCTGCATCCCCCACAGGACCCAGCTCAGGATCCTGCAAGCTGTGGAGCAGCCAAATGTTTGTGGAACTAAAATTGGGACCTGGGCCTAGGCTTGGATGAAGTTTCGGGCTATTTCAGGCCCTGGAATGGGTGGGGCGATGAAGGGAATGTTGGGGTTGGGAGATAAAAGACCTGAGCGGGAATGTGGCCTGGGCTTCACTGACTAGAACGGCTTCTCCACCCCCACCCCTTGATGTCTCATCTAGCCCGAAAGAAACAGGGAAACACTGTGTACTTGCAACTCTCTTCCATCAGTCCCTTGAGCCCTTCCAGGCCCTCACGTCACCCACTCCTTCCCTGAGCCCCTATAAAGAGGTCAAAGGGCCAAGCAGGTCTGCAGGAAATGGCTGAAGGGCCTTTGTGGAGAAGCCAAGGTCCAAGCTCCTGGTCTCTGGCATGAGATCCATTCTTGCCGTTGGTCTAAACATTGTGTTGACCCTCCGTTGGAATTCTGTGGAAGTGTGGAAGTGGCATGAGCTCATGCTGGAGGCTGAAGAGCTCTGTCCTCACTGCTGCAGAATGGGACAAATGCTGAGGGTGTGGAGGACGAAGCTTAACTCTTTCCCCGGGGAAGAGGCCAGGCTTGTGTTGTGCATGTGGAGCCTTCAACCCTTAAAAGGCTGCCCAGGCAGAGCTCCTGGAATCGTGCAGCAGAAGGGAGGTTTGACAGGCATGAGGAGCAGCCTTGGGAATCCAGGTCGGCTGCAGGGAGGGTTTGAGAGGGTGAAATGGTTAATGGTTTGTTGAAAAACAGGGAGAGTCCCTCCTCCAGGGGCCCAGTTGGCTGCAAAACCAGGAGCAGACACTCCAAGGGTGATGCAATGGGGCCCGCCCTGCACACCAGAGAGGGTGAGGAAGGCAGGCTCCCACCCCGCAGCAGCCTCCACACCACCAGCAGCCGACCACTCTCCTCTGGCTCCACCAAACCAGCCACAGGCCAGGCCCTTCAGGGCAAAGGGGCAAGACCCTGAGCACGTGAGCTTTGGGAGATGGCAGCTTCTGTCTGTTCCACGCCATCAGCCCCAGCACCTTTCCAGTCAAGACAAATCCTCTGCTAGCCCCCAGCAGGCATCCTGAAGGAATACCCACCAGGATATTGAACCATCCTGGCCACCTGTGTCTCTGCGATTCCAGGACCGTTTCCAGTACTAGAGGCAGGTTGCAGGTTGTGGGCAGAGAGGCAGGCCTGGGAGAGGCAAAGACAGGCAGTCGCCCCCTTGTCCCAGAAGCTGACACTTACATCTCACTAGTCCACTCACCATTGTCCTGGGGGAGCCCATCTGCCAGGGAAGCAGTGTCCCAGAAGCTTCCAAAAGACTCGGGGCTACTTCAAGGGTGGGTCAGCCTCTCTGAATTCAGGAGAGAGACTGCTCTTCCTTCTCTAGCATGGGGCTAGACACAGCCTCAGAGGCAGGGAGAGGAAGCACGCCACACACCTGGAAGACTGCTTGGGGTGGAGCACATGGAGACAGCAAAGAGGGGGTGTGCCCTCTCAGTACTGGGAACCTCGATTTTCTGACAAAGTTTTGCTATGGACTCTAAACCCCATGAGGACAGGAACTGTGTCTGTCTTGTTTACTGTGGGATCCTTAATGCTCAGCACAGCTCCAGGGACAGAGCTGATGCTCAATAAATAACTGACTAGGCAGAGGCTGAAGTCCAAGGCCAGTTTCACAATTTCTGCTTTTTTGGTAAACTCCTCACCATCCCCACCTCCATCCTCCCCCCTCCCATATAGGCACTTAAGAGCAGGAAAAAAACATACAAAGTAGCACAGAGAGTCATCAGAACAGACTTCTTGAACATTGTTTACAATTGGTGGATGCCTTCTCAGTCTGAACTGTAACGTGTGGCAGCTTTGGGAACTGAAGAAAGATACATCAGGATCTCTGGTCCAACCTAGATAAAAAGCATGTGAGGAAGTTCCAAGGGGCTGCTGGTCACACAGCCAGACCCCGGGGCCAGGTTGGGCCAGGAAAGCAGCAATTGCTCATGGCTGGGGCAGTGTCAGCCCTCCCTTTTGAGGAAACACAATCCACATGTCAACAAGTACTCAGAACCAGCAATGACAATCCTTTCCTGCAGCAGACGCGTTTCTGCTTATTCCTGTCGTTCTGGGAAGCGGAGAAAAGAGAGAATTCCAAATTCTCAACAATAGCTCCTTTGCCCTCCATGGTTAGCCCGGACCCACATCTTAGTACCTTACATTTGCACAATATTTGCAACTTGTTCAAAGCTCTTGCATATTTATGATCACACTGGATTAGGTCATCACAAGTCCCAGATGGAGAGCTATCAACCTGTCTTGCATGAGGAAGAAGAGGTCAAAAAAGGTCCAGGATGCCAGGGGCCGAGTTAGTAGCAGAGTAAAGATCTGAGCCCACATCTCTGCCCAGTTTTCCTGCTTCCTCACACCATGCAGCCTTGCCATGAGTCAGCTATCACGAGTTCCAGACACAGGACCTCAGATCCTCTAGGGTCAAAAGGTGCCTCCTTATCCTGGTCCTTGTTTACAGTCAGTACAACTGGCCCCACTACTTACATTTTTGCTTCCTTTCTCTGGCAGGACCTGGTGCTGTGACCCATCTTCTCCTGTTTTGCTTGAAAGCCATCCCCACACCCACTCCGAAACCACCTCCCTCCATTCCATTATATTGCACTAGTTGGAAGCAACTCAAATACCCAACAATAGGAAAACAGTTAAACAAACTCATAAAGCAGTAAGACAGAATGCTTGGGAAACATGGGCAATAATAACAAGTATGTCGATGTTCTCTGTATGGGTCATGTGTTTTTGAAATATTGTAATTTGATCAAAGCAGTATACAAAAGGACATGAACCTACCAATCACAGGTATGTAAAAATGAGTTTCTGCAAATTGCTAAAAACTAGGAGTGAACTTAACAAGATGAAAAGAGATTTTTAAAAAATCTTCGCGGGTTTTTCTTTCCTATAATGTTCAAAATGATAATAAAGAGTAAATGATCCCAATAGATATGATAATAATAAGCAGAGGGGGAGACAGAGAAGGAGGAATGTTTCCCCACTGGAACTGGAGAAGGGGAAGGAGAAGAGGCTGAGGGTAGGGAGGGAGGGAACTCGGTGGGAAGTAGGAGCCAGGAAGCCTGAGTACCAGCATCCACAGCCACAGAGACACAACCAGGAGCCCAGCCTCTGGGAGTCCCTCAGGGCCAGCAAGGTAGGTGACCAACCTGAAGTGGTGTTCCAGGGCACCTTTCACAACAATTACAATGTCAGTGGTGCCTCCTAGAGCTGTGCAAGGTAGCAATTCTGGGACAGAAAGAAGGCTGGAGTTGGAGGGTTTGCCCATGCTGGAGAGCTAGAGGCAGAGCCACTGCCCTCTTCACCTTCTTCCGGACTTCCATTGTCACCCAAGATCTCTGCAGTTTTTCTGCATTTTCATTCCAGAGAGCTAACATTTGGCCTGGCCGACAGGAAGTGAAAGGCCTTCAGGAGGAGCACAGCCTCCCCCTGGTGGGGAGCCTGACTGGTAGGGAGCAGGCAGTTCCAAAAGGTGCCAACCTGGGCTCCCCTGAGACTCAGGGACAGTGCCCTCCATAGACATATCAAACTCAACATGTCCCAAGCTGACTCCTCTCAGCAGCACCCCCTCCACCCCTCTAGCCACATCTGCTTCTCCTCCTGTGCTCCCCAGCATGGCAGACATCACCACCACCCGCCCAGGGCTTAACAGGCCCTGCAGGATCTGGCCCTGGCTTCAGTGCTCACTTCACCCTGCTTTGCACCCTGTACCCCACCCACATGGCGATATTTACAGTTCCCGTAATATGCCAAACTGTTTCCATCACCATGCCTATTCTGAGGCTGTTTCTTCAGCATGGAGAATCTTCCCTCCCTTGCCCAGCTGCTTATCTGTCAAGACTCAGCTCCGGCAGCATCTCCCTGTGTGTCATTGCTTTGCCCTCCACTGCACCCCACCCCCATCACCTGTCCCCACGTAGAGATCAGCACCTCAGCTTATTTGTCTCTGTAGTCCCGACCAACATCTAGCCCTGCTGCTGGCACTTCTTCGGCATTCAGTATATATTTTGTAAATAAGAGAACAAATGACTGAATGTGGAACATAAATTTGGGAGTGGACAAAGAGTGAATCTGATTAACCAGACCAAGCCCATGTGTGGTAGTCCAATGCCACTACATTTCTGGTGACAGCAGCTCCCAATTCACCACTGCCCTTAGGCCACTCCTTTCTAGCAAGGGTCCTCGCTGGTCTCCAGGCCCTTGGAGACTTCCCACCACCACACACAGCAGGTGCATCTGTCTTTGGGTCCCTGCTCTTCTCCAACTGCCCCGTAGAGGGGTCTCTCACCTGTGTGTGGACTGTGCTGTTCAGGGCAGTGAGCTTGCCAGTAGAGGTGCTGAGTCAGGTGGGTGGGTAGGCTGAAGACAAGTCATCTCTTGGCATTCATGAGAAGCAACCGCCTTAGCTGTGCCATGTGAGGCTATCTGAGGATTGGCTTTGGGGGTGGGGGACAGGGTGCAATGATTCTCATGGATGTTATGTTGTCACACTCCCCGGCTAGGTGAGCTCTTTGATCTCCAGCACACACGTGATGGAAGGGATGGCAGCCACCCATGCCCCCTGCAGTGGCTGGTTTCCAAGAATGTCCCGGGCCCCTGGCCTCACTTGAACCACATAGGCCTAATGCTTTCCACCAGGGTAGGGGGCGCTGCCCTTCCCCTTTCCAGTTTGAGCCCCCGGACTCTCCTACATCAGCTCATCAATCTCCCCTCAGGCCAGCCACTCAGGTGAGTGAAGTCTGACCTGCTGATCTCCTTCTTACCCCAGACTGCTAAGGTACTGCATGCTCTAGGCCTGGCCCTGTCTGTCATCCTCGGTGGCAGCAGCAATAGCAGACAACACTGTGAGCCTGGTGCTAGGGCAGACCTGGTCCAGGAGGAGCAAAGGAAAGACTGAACTTCAATCTCCAGGAAGCTCACAGTATGGATGCTTAAATGCACAGCAGAACTGGGGGACTGAGAGACATGTTTAGACAAAGTGAGTTCTTTTTTTTTTTTTTTTTTTTTTTTTGAGATGGAGTCTTGCTCTGTCGCCTAGGCTGGAATGCAGTGGCCGGATCTCAGCTCACTGCAAGCTCCGCCTCCCGGGTTCACGCCATTCTCCTGCCTCAGCCTCCCGAGTAGCTGGGACTACAGGTGCCTGCCACCTTGCTTGGCTAGTTTTTTGTATTTTTTTAGTAGAGATGGGGTTTCATCAGATTAGCCAGGATGGTCTCGATCTCCTGACCTCGTGATCCGCCCGTCTCGTCCTCCCGAAGTGCTGGGATTACAGGCTTGAGCCACCGCACCCGGCCCAAAGTGAGTTCTAAAAATCAAATCCAAAAGGCAGATGCCCTGATACTTCTCTTTAAAAAAAAAAAAAAAAAAAAAAGTTCATCTTAAGTCACACATTTTTCTGTTACAGGGACTTGAGATTTCATCCCTAGTTCCAACGGGCTCTGCCTCGGGTCTTTGGGCAGGCATCTCTGATCCCTGGGCTCTGCCAACAGTTCGGGCAAACCCATAAGGATGAAAGACACTGTGAGCCTTATGTCCAAAGAGTCCTCAGTGCACCAGGTGTGGTTCCCGACCCCTAGCTGAAAGATGCCAGTCTGGCACCCTCATGGATGAACCTGGTATTCTGGTCTCCATTTCTGTTCCCGTTCTGCTACAGCGATACCCCTGACAGGGAAGTCTGAGTGCTCAAAAAAGTGAGCAGATGAAAGAATTCAAATAGTTCAAGAGCAAGATCTGCAAAGAGTGTATTCTTCCAGGCACTTCTACAGCCCTTTTCAAACAGACAGTCTCATGAGGCTAGGTGGCTGGAACACAGGATTCCCTGACTAAGACTTTTAGGGCCCTAGAGGTGAATATTTCACACTCTCCCCAGCCCTGAAAATTAATCAGTGGGGAAAATGTCATTTCAAACCCAAACTTCCTTCTTGAATGGGTATGCCCTGTTAAAAACCGGGGAGTTTTCTGGATGTTAAAAGGTGGTCCTGGCCAGGTGCAGTGGCTCACGCCTGTAATCCCAGCACTTTGGGAGGCCGAGGCGGGTGGATCACGAGGTCAGGATTCGAGACCAGCCTGGCCGAGATGGTCTGTCTCTACTAAACCCTGTCTCTACTAAAAATACAAAAATTAGCTGGGCATGGTGGTGCACGTCTGTAGTCCCAGCTCAGGAGGCCGAGGCAGGAGAATTGCTTGAACCCGGCAGGCGGAGGTTGCAGTGAGCCGAGAGCACTCTAGCTTGGGCAACAGAGAGAGCAAAAAAAAAAAAAAAAAAAAAAGTGGTCCTGGGGAGGAATTTAGGGAAAGGACACTGGAAAGACTAGAATTGCTCAGCACAGCAGAGGAGAATCTGGCTTCCCAGAGTCCATCAAGGAAGGAAGGATGAGGTGCAGGGATGGGAAGGGAGGAACAGGAGGAAGCTAGATTAGATGGCAATGGGCTAGGGAACGTAGTGGGATCTTGTGGCCATTGAGAAATCCCTGGGTGGTGAGACAGCCAAAATAACTTTTCAGAACATTTCAGAAATGTGATCTTAAATTGTTTGCTCTGTGATGTAATCTCTCCCCTGTGACCCACAAACCTTTATGAAAAGTTTTACTACATGTTACAGCCTTATTTTGTATTTGTTTAGCATGGGGTGGGGGTTGAAAGAAGAAGCAGCAGAATTGACCCCAGGAGCTACAGAAACAGTCACAAGATCAGAATAGTGAATAAAATGCCAAACAAGGCAAAACAACAACAACAGCAACAACAAAAAAGTAGAACCAGAGGTGACCATGAAAATCCAAGTCCTCCCAGTAATTCACAGAAATCCCGGGGAGGGCACTGGACTTTCCACAGGACATGGTAGTTAGAGCCAATGTCATTTGAATCTCAAAGGACAAGCTACCTCAGCTGACATTAGGTTACAGGCAGGCTTTGCCTCTCCAGCTGAACTAAGCCTTGCAAAACATAAAATGCGTCACATGCCCTTTTGCCAGCAGGGCCTTAGCACAGGCACTGCACATAGTAGGCCCCGTAAAAGGGTGTGAACGGTCCATGAATGTCCTGGATGCCCACTGAGAGCTGTAAGAGTCTAATGCTTTGGTGGAGCAAGGACCGGAAAGCCATTCTGGCTGGGGACTTCTCCATCAGCTCTCCTGGTCTCCACCCTCATGGCCATCAGCCCTATTCCAATGAGGGTTTTGTAAACAGGCAAGGCCCAGTCGGAGATGATGGTGGAGGAAGTCACAAAGGGTTGTGCAGAAACCAGACTACTCTGAGTCAGTTCTGCCCCCTATGAAGTCCAAGAGGCAGGCACTGCCCCTTGGGAAGGAGCTTTAATACAAACGGCCTGGGGCTGGGGCAGTGAGTGAGTGAGTTGTCTCAAGCCCCGGACTTTTCCTAGGAATGGTTGTAGGATGTGTCGTGTTGGGCTCTGGTCTTTGCTCCCAAATACCCTTTTTATGCGCCACTGAGGCCTCGCCAGGAACCCCGCAGCCCAAAGACCCTCCGTTCCGCAGCGTCGTTGCATGAACCACGCGCTCCTCCCAGGGCTGATGGTGCCACCTGGTGGCACAAAGAGTCCTGCTCACTCTGGGAACTTCGCTCTGGAGCGGGAGAGAAGGAGCGGCTTCTGTGGCCCAGCCCAGCGTGGTGACGTCACGACAGAGTGCCGTTTCTCCCCGCCTCTTCCCCCTCCCGGGAGCTGCCAGTACTTGACGTGGCGTCACCGCCCTCTACCCTCGCTTTGCGTGCGTGTTTGCGTACAGCGGAGGTGGCGGCGCGGGCAGGTCGGAGCTCGGAGCTGCTGCTTCTGGTTCTCTTGTGGCCGCCGTCGCTGTCCGGCTGCCTTGAGCTGCTGAACAGACGAGGCGTGGGCCACAGCACCTCAGAAGCCAACGCAGCTCGACGCAGGGCCCGGCGGGAGGGTGGGCGATCGCGTGTCGGAGGGCGCCGCGCGGGCAGGCGGGCGGGCGCCTGAGGGGGAAAGAGGCGGGGGCGGCGGGTCAGCCGCGGGCCGGGCCGGCCGGGGGATGTCGATGCCTGACGCGATGCCGCTGCCCGGGGTCGGGGAGGAGCTGAAGCAGGCCAAGGAGATCGAGGACGCCGAGAAGTACTCCTTCATGGCCACCGTCACCAAGGCGCCCAAGAAGGTGCGGGGGCTCTGGGTGGCGGCGGGGGCTCGGGCTCCGGCCTCGCGGAAGGGACGCGAGCAAGCCCGGGCTCTGGCTAGTTTGGGACTTCTGGGGCTGGGGTTGGGGTGACTGGGGACGGCGGAGGTGATGTAGGGGGTGACGGCTATGCGGCCCCAGGCCTATCCCGGGTTGAAAAGGCCGCCTCTGACCTCGCTTTCCTTTGTCCCTCGGCCCAAGTCCTCCGGGATCGTTTTGAAACCCGACAGGGCCAGGCCTTAAATTTGCGACTGACTTTTCCTAGATGAAGGTCCTCGAAGACGAGAGTGGGAGGGGGTGAACCAACTCAGTTGACCCTGTGACCGGTCCGGGGGCATGGGGTGTACAGAAAATCTCCTTTCATTTGAGTGGGTAAATCTGGCAGAACTTCCGTCAGATCTTTGGGAGCAGTGGTCGGTTTATCCAACAACTGCGTGATAGCTGGGAGGCAAGAGAAAAGAATGCGTGAAGCTAGCTCTGATATACAGGTGAAAGCAATGAGAGTAACATGAAATTGAAAATCTGTGATTTTAACTTTCTACAGCCTTCCAGTTACTCCGAAATATGTAAGAAATTGACATTTGGAGGGTGGTGACAGCAGACACTGTCATGGATACAGGTGGATCCTAGAGTCATGTGAATAGATTACTTAGGCATCCCTGGAGAAAGGAGCTTGGGTGGGTTGGAGTGGTGGGTGGTAAGGAAAGATTGCTCACTCTTGACTGTACTTTTGAGGCAGAACAAGTTTGATCTATTGTGCTGTGGGTTGAGCTCAAAGGACACCCTTAGAATTCTCTCATAAATGGCAACCTTTGAAGATGTTAGTCTCACTAGCTCTCTGAGTGGTGGAATTGGGATCCTTAATGCTTTCTGATCATTTACTGCCAGCCACATCTTGATTATCCATACACCTGGCACCCAGTTAGCAGTAGATCAGAGAACCTTTACGAAGAGGTGACCTTCCTGAAGCCAGTGAGAGCCCAGATAAATGTCTCCCTTCTCTATAAAGACGGAGTGTTACAAAGCTGTGTCTGCCTGTATGCAGTGTTGAATAGGATGCAGGGCTGAACAAAGCAAGGGCTGCAGGAATAGTTAAGTCCTTGAGGCTTCAACTAGTTAAGCTGTCTTAAGTGGGAGAGATGGCTTTTTTTTTTTTTTTAAGTGAATTAACCTGCCACTCCAGAAATCAAATGCAGGATTAAAAAGACAAGTCGCCATTGTGTGCTTTCATTCTGTTTTTTCACAAAATTAAGAATTTAATTCTTTAAAAGGTTGTGGAAGATCCCTTGACTCTGAGGCATCTGATTAACTTTAGTGCTGTCAGTTCAGTTGACTGCTTTGTTGGGACAATGACCCTTTGCAATCTGCACTATTCTTTGGAGAAACAGTCAGTCCTTATAAGCAGAATGATTGAGAGTGGGACCTTAGGTGAGTTAGAGGAAAGAATGGAAAAGCCCTAATACCTGAATTTCCTAGACTCTGACATC
The DNA here is from genome assembly GCF_037993035.2 of Macaca fascicularis. NCBI lineage: Eukaryota > Metazoa > Chordata > Mammalia > Primates > Cercopithecidae > Macaca > Macaca fascicularis. The sequence continues at coordinate 124,330,905 of NC_088375.1, read as the reverse complement.
TTTGCTCTTACTTCCCTTTATGTTAGTAAATCTCTATTCTTGAAAGTACCTCTGTTGATAAGACAAAGTCTATATTGTAGATTGTAAAAACTCATTAAGGCAGGAATTCTTGTTCACCTTTGTATCCAGTGTGCCTAGCGTTGTACCCAGCATATAGTAGGTACTCAAATATTAATTGCCCACCTGGCTAACTAGTAACTGAGATGTCCATATAGCTACCTACCAGGAATAACTATCCCTTTTCCCCTCTTCTTCCCAGGAGGAATATTACTAATGTGTATTATTGTCAGGCCAAGTGCTGATGATTTTAGACTTACATTGCATTAGCTAAAAGAAGCAGGCTTTGCCAGGAATGTGGGAAGACCCCGTTTTAAGTTTCCATTTGCCAGTAAATGTGCCCCACCGTGTTTCTTATTAATCTTTCTGGGTTTTATTGTTCAGCATTTACGTAGTACTTTGTAATAAAGTGTTTTATGATGACTAATTACCCTTTCCCTAGTGATGATAAAAGACATTTATTTAGTTAATGGATCAGTTGAGGACTAGTCAAGGTCACATAGCAAGTCCTAGTCTGTTTTTCAGAAGTGCTGAACATTATGACTTAAGTCACTTTTGTACCTCTGCCATGTGTTGATAATGTGAGAAAGCATGGGAAAAGTAAGAGGGAAAAAAGTAACTTGGCATGGTACTTGATGGTGTAGAAAAAGACCTCTTCAAATGGTGCAGTCCTTCACCTATGAGAATTCTACCCTGGCTCTAGACCAGTAATCCTTGGATTATTCTGAAGCCCTGAGGCCGGCCTCAGGAATTGAGGATGTTCTTGATACCAGAGGATATAGGTTACTTCAGGGTGACCTTGATGATCCTCAATTAGATCAGATCCCAGTGTCACTTTCTGGTCAGCTTTTATGCATTTTGTTTGCTTTGTTTGAGATAGAGTCAGTTTTTATTCATTTTGTTTGCTTTGTTTGAGATAGAGTGGATGTCCATCAATTAAAAGTATAAATATCTAGATTCTTCAACTATAATCATGACTTACTCAGTTTTGTATGCCAAGGTCTGTCACACTGCTGTGAACAAAATAGGACTTGTTGGTTTGATTGAAGATTTCAGATATCTGGGTGTCGAGAAGTCAACTAAAGGGGTATGACCTTGAGCAAATTAATTAGCTTTTGTACCTCCATCTCATCTGCCAAATACATGCCTATTTTTTGGAACAGGTGGAGATAGGGGCATGTTGGGGAGTTAAGATAGCAAGTGTAATTTTTTAAAAGTCTTATTTATATATTTATATTCTTCAATGGGTATTTGAAGTGGCTTATAACACAGAACCTATATGTGATATAAGAGGAAGTAAAAACTATAGAAAGAATGAAAAAAATATTGTTAACCTCGAGGGCTAAGATAGTTGATGAGGTCGATCACATGCAACTTTAAACTTTTAGCAACCAGAGGATAAAAAGAATCATAGTTACAGTCTCCTTAGCAGGCATGGGAAATAATACATGTCAGTTCCTCAAGAGGACAACTTTTCCTGACACAGAGTTCTAAAAGAATTTTTCACGGGACTATCTTAATAGCTGTAGTATAATTCACATTGCAAGGCTTGTTCACGACTGTCACTGGTGATTTCAGATGGTATGGCTAGGAAAATTTGAGGTAAGAAAAGGAATCCTTCAGTTGTAAGAGTTAAGTGTACCACAACTGAAGAAGATCCTTGTTTAATGTTGGCAGTTATCAGTCAAACCAAGTAAGTAATGTAGTTCCCCATAACCCCTGGTTATTTATGCCTCTTTTTCTGCTACTTTGTGTAACAGGAGTGATAACTGTCCTTGGACCTTTAGAAATTGACACTGTGTCAAGTTTATTCTTTTTTCATAATATAAACCCAAATCTCCAACTTGTTGGAGAGCTCTTACAATAAGCATGTTTCTCTGGAAGGCCTATCAGAACGTTTGCTGTTCTCTGAACTTCTGAACATTAAGGGCACGCTCCAGAGTGATCCATTAAACATTTTGACCTAGGATCTGTGCAGTCAGACCCACCAGCAAAATGTGGGGAAGGAGAAGAGCACAAAAGAAACTACTTTTGTTTATAGGATATTCTTTATTTGAATGAAGCTATGTGGCACTAATTCATCAAAAGGGTCAGCTGAGACTTAGGAAGCACATCAAGTAGAGCCCCAATGGGTACAGCTTGGCTGTTAACCTGATAGATAAAATCCGGGTTTCTCGTTTTCTCATAAGAGTTATCTTATGGTTAATTTTTGGTGCAATTGTATAGAATTTACACCAGGACTTGTCAGAATCACTGAAAGAAGATTTCATAGGTTGGCATTTCCTATCTTCACATCATTAGTATCTCTTGATTCTCTTTAGAGTGGCTGCTGTTTTAGTAGCAGTCTTTGAAACAGGAGTTGGGGTGTAAGAAGATCCTCTTTTTAAGATTTCTCCACAGATATTGATTACCTCTCTTTTTCTTGTTTGGTTTAGTTAGTTACACTCTAGTTTCCAGATTACTTTGTTCTAAGTTCCTTTAGACATTTAGCTTGTAACAGAAAGAAATCTGTTAGAAGATTTCTAGATCAGTAGTTGTCTAGATCTTTTGCTGCCAAGGTTACAAAGATACACCTTTTCTTTTATCAGGAGTGTGTCATTTGGATCCAGAGTGTTTTACCCAATATAATATTCTTTTTTAAAATGTATTTTTATTTTTTATAGAGATGGGGAAATCCCTGTGTTGCCCAGGCTTGTCTCGAACTCCTGGGCTCAAGCGATTTCCCACCTCGGCCTCCCGAAGTGCTGGGATTACAGGCATGAGCCACCATGCCCACCCTCAATATAGTATTCTTGGAAAGTTGTCTATAAAAGCTATTTGATACATGGAAACATGCAGGTCTTTAGTTGCCTGTGACTCCTAGCAAGTGTACTCTGCCACTCCAAGTAGTTAATGATCTGTAAATAAGCACTTTAATGCCCTCTTGGGGTTGTTTTAAAGGAACTGGCGAGTAAAGGAGAATCATTTATACCTACCTGTTTCTCAAGTTTGGGAATGTGAGTATTGCATTTTTAGAAAGAATGTCAACCCTGATTATACTGGACACATTTTATTATAATTCAGAACTGAGTAGTAACTCAGAACACATGCTAATAAGGTGCATCAGATGCATTCCTATCATGCGTGAAGGACAACCTGTGTGCATAGACCAGAGTTTTTTCATCTGAGAATCCCAAATTGAAGACAAATTCTTACCACAAATTTTCCTTTTGATTATTGTCAATACTATCAGTGCCTGTTGTGTAGTAAGCAGTTAATAAAAATTCACACAGAATTGCAGTTGCCTTTCCTCTTCTGATTCCATATTTTCCTTTGACTCACTCAAGTAGTTCTTTTGTCTCACTATTGCTTGGCTGTTACATGAGACCCCTTTAACTTCCCGTTTCTGTTCCTAAAACTGTGAGTAGTAGTACAACGTAAGTTAGGCACTTGATTTTTGGAGTCAGTTTTACCTTTAGTCTCTACCATCTACTAGTTGTGGGACATTCAACAAGTGAGCGTCCTTTTCTCATCTATAAAATGGGGAACAATGATAGTGCTACCTCTATAGATGGTTGAGAGGATTAGCATTTAGTAAATATTAATTAGTGGCTTATTTTGTACCTAGAGTGACCATATATTCTGGTTTGCCTGGTGCAATTCTGGTTTATACGTGTTATCCTAGCATGCAGTCCAATGAGTGCCTCCGCAACTCTGAAAGTTACCCTGGTTTATGTGGCCACCCTATTTATAACTCTCTGGATGATGCAACACGATAGTGCAAATGAGAGCCTAATTTTGAAATGTTAAAAAACCAAAACAAAGAAGTTTTTATTGGAATGTCTTTTCAATAGGAAAATTTTTTTTCTGACAAAAATGTTATTTTATATAGAGCTTACAGCTACTGAACCCCAAAACATTTTGTTGATTACGGGGGGCGGGGTATATAGACAGAAATCTTAGAGCTTTTGGTGGAGTTGAGATGTCCTCTACCTTACCATTCCCCCATTCGTCCCCCATAATACATAATGCACTCATAGAATGTGGGTATTTGTCAGACAGTGGGCCAGTCTCAGTCCAGGAGTTTATTTCCTTAAACTGCAGGTGTTTAGGGGTTTTCCCAAACTAGAATCCTTGAATTACATTAAATAATTCCAAAGACTGCTGAACTGTGACTTTATCATTTTAGATATGTACTCCAGCACCCCGCCCCACATCCCTGCAGGTACTATTTTTTTTTGCTCTTAACAGCTTGCTCCTAATTGTGTATAACTGATTTTCTCCTGTAGAAATGTGTGGCCTTTGCTGCATGCCACTTATAGAACTAGAGTAGAGCATCCATGCCTTTATTGAGAGACTCAGGCTGGTTTCATTTTTGTTTCTATCTCTGTTTAATTTTTCTAAAGGATTTAGCCTGGTGCCTTACTCTCAGAATGTAGATAATGATTGATACTGCTTAGCAGTATACACTGGGCGACTTAATCATTTACTACCCAAATGGGACACAAAGTAAAAAGTTTAATAAACTACTGGTGAAAGGTAGTATTTGGAATCCTGGGGTAGAGATTGGGAAAGTGCGTTTGAGAACCACAGGTACAAGACTCTCCAAGCATGCTCCTGCTTTCTTACCATAAAAGCCCCAATGCCTCCGCTAATGTGCCTGTGTACTTAACCTGTGGGGCTTAATGGGCTTAACATGTTCTCCCCTACCAGCCCTAGCCAGTTCACTTGTTTTAAAGTGGACAGCCTGTACTCAGTTGTGTGATGGAAATGAGGCGTATTAAACAGGAGGGGTCTGAGACTGCTCTCTGTTCCATGCTGTTCATCTTGGACCTGCCTCAGGCTTACTTCTTCACAGTTTGAGGAACTGCCCAGCAAGAGCACACCCTGTTGTTGACATGTTTTTCTCTTTTCTCCGGAACCTGTGAGTGTACGATGGCATTAGTGGAATCCCTCTGAGCCTGTGTGCCAAGGAAAATACTACTGTGCTGATCCACAATAATGCGTGGCTCAGTGTGAGCTAGATGGTAAATCTGTGAGTGACAGAGTAAAGGGGCAGGAGGCTGGAGGAGATAAGTGTAACCATCTTTCATTCACTTAGACCTCCTGAATGAGTTTTGAGCAATGAGAGGATTGTGGAAGTTCTGTTTTTAATAAATGGCTCCAACTCTTCTAGTACTTACTACTTGTATTAAGGTGAACCTTTGGGACATAGGTTTCCATGTGCATAATGGGAAGTACTTCGTCCCTTTTCCCCCAGGACTGGCTTGACCTCACGTCAGAGTTTTTGGGCCATGACCTGTTTCCTTTGTGGTTCCAAAAATCAGGGGGAAAAAGAGAGAGAGAGAGAGAGAGAGAGAGAGAGAGAGAGAGACCTATCATAAAAGTTAATAGGACAGGCCGGGCACGATGGCTCATGCCTGTAATCCCAGCACTTTGGGAGGCCGAGGCGGGTGGATCATGAGGTCAGGAAATCAAGACCATCCTGGCCAGCCTGGTGAAACCCCATCTCTACTAAAAATACAAAACAAATTACCTAGGTGTGGTGGCACACACCTGTAGTCCCAGCTACCCAGGAGGCTGAGGCAGGAGAATCGCTTGAACCTGGGAGGCGGAGGTTGCAGTGAGCCAAGATCGCACCACTGCACTCCAGCCTGGCGATAGAGTGAGACTCCGTCTCAAAAAAAAGTTAATAGGACAGAGATTCTGATCTGCCCTCTTTGACCAGACCCACCCCTTCTCCTTCCTCAAAGACTTTAAGGAAAAGACTTCAGGTTCTCATGACTGTTAGCTTTATTTTGGAGATGTAGAAAAGAGATTCACCTTGAATTTTCAAAATGCACATCCCCGTCTTTGTTTCTAATTTTAGAAGAGAGGTCAATAAGTAGACAGATTTGTGTAGAAGATAGAGAATTAGAATATGCTTCTTTTTTGCCTATTTGAGGGAATGCTCTTGAGAATCACTGGATTAGAGACCGTAGAACAATGGTTCTTACTCTTTGAGTCAGAGGTCCTTTTAAGAATTTAATGAAAATCCTGGTTCTTTCCTCAGGAAAATTCAGGAGCACAGGAATTTGCATACTCTGTTAGAGGATTTATGGGACTTCTGAAACTCATGGATCCTGGGTTTTAAAGCCCTGATATAGAAGGCCAGGCCTCCAAGCCACACTATCTCTTTTCATTACAAGTCCACAAACTACTAAGAGATTAAGTTTCCAGCCTGCAGTTTGTCCTTATGGCTTGGAACAAAGCTGAGGTTGTTGGCGTTGTCAGCTGCCTCTTTGGGATGCTCCTCAGCTTCCCAGAAGACTCATTAAAAGTGCCTTGAGAGTTCAGCTCAGGAACTTACACACATTGGAACCAGCATTTCGACCACTTCGGGGATTTTTTTGGTATTACCTTAACTCTACCGCTCTTCATATGAAATGCGGATGCCCCTGAAGCTTCAGAGCTGATTCCATAGGAGTGTTTGAAATAGGAGCTCACATAGTAGATTATCAAAACTAAGCAAAATAATTTTCTTCTCTGTGTCTCTCAAAAATAAGTTTGATTTCAATGTAGTACTTCTCAAACTTATATCTTAAGGACTGACCTGATGATATTTGAATCTTACTCGTCATTTGACTTTTCTAGATGGAACATGTTGAGGGCAAAGACCATATCTCACATATATGTATATAGTACCTGACAGATAATACTGTCAATAAATGTTTATTGAATAAAATAATGTGAGATAATCATTCCTAGGAGAAAGTAAGTTGGACTTGTGTGGTGGCTTTGACTCACTTTCCCTTTCAGTTGGCTGGGGTGATTTTTCTAACTCTTAGAGCCCTCTCACATAGGTGTAAGGAAGTACCGAGAACTGCAGGTGAGAAATTGATGAGAATTTCCAACTTAATATATCCCTTTATAATGCCAGAAATAGGAGGTCAGGGAGAAGACATCTGAATATATGCCTCCAGCTTCTTAGCCCAGTGGCAGTGGGCATAGGGATATCCTTAGACAATAACGGGGAAGGTGACTTGAATTTCTCACCATTGAAACAACTTTTAAGCCCTTAGCATTAGGGACACTGCCCAAAGTTGAAACTGGTATCCTGGTTTATACATGCTCTTGATTTAAAGAACAGGGAGGTTTTCACATAGGGTGTTTGAGGTTTGGGGATTTGTGATGAGTTGAATAGTTTGATTTTGAAAAGTACATTGGAACTCTGAAAGTAATAAACAATAGCTCTGCCCGGCAGTGATGAGCAAACTTCTGGTTCTTACTCTGCAACCCTGGCTTCCCCTTCTGAGCCAAAGGCTGCGTTTGATGCTCAAAAGCTATACATGCCCTTCTCTCTTTGAAACACACCTTCTTTAGAATTACAGTCTTCTGGGAACCAGGCCAATGCTTGTCCTAGCCAGAAGCTCAGGCTGTAGTTGGCACTAAATTTTGTCTGTTCTGTTTCACTTCAAGTGTGTAACTTAGGCAAGATTCAGGGGAAAGGGAGACCTTCAGAATTTTGCTATTTTGTGTTGTTTGTTTGTTTGAGATGGATTTTCGCTCTTGTCGCCCAGGCTGGAGTGTGATGGCACGATCTCGGCTCACTGCAATCTCTGCCTCCCGTGTTCAACAGATTCTCCTGCCTCAGCCTCCCAGGTAGCTGGGATTACAGGCATGTGCCACCACACCTAATTGTGTGTATGTGTGTGTGTGTGTGTGTGTGTGTGTGTGTGTGTGCGCGTGTGTGTGTTTTGTAGAGATGGGATTTCACCATGTTGGTCAGGGTGGTCTTGAACTCCTGACCTCAGGTGATCCACCACCCTCAGCCTCCCAAAGTGTTGGGATTACAGACGTGAGCCACTGCGCCCGGCGAATTTTGCTATTTTGGAAGTTGAAATAGGTGCTTCGGTAACTAATTCAGTTTCCTGTGGGTGGCCAGGTGGTATCCCACTTCTAATTCAATACTTGAGGGTTCGGTGCCCAGCTTCTGAGCACCAGATTTCTTAGCAAGCAAGACATGAAGATTCCCAGTGTTCATTTGTGAGAAGTAGCCCAGCTGGCTTGTCATGCTGGACTAGATGAATTGTGAATGTTAATTATATTGATAATACAGTGGCCTTGGTAACAGACTTGTAGCTGCTGTAGAATCTGTTTACTTCAGGTTTGTAACAGAAAAGAGACCAAGCTGGTTGGGAACATGGTGTTCTCAGTGTAATAAGATGTATTGTAAGTCCAAGGAAAATGCATCTTGGAGGGGCTGACCTTATTGCACCCCTTCCCCAAGATTTTACAGAGAGAAACACTATTCTGGGGATAGTTTCTGTTCTTGTTCACCAATCAAGAATGAACTGAGGTTGGGAAAGGCTGGGTTTTCAGTGGAAGTGGGATAAAGTGAGTTTACAGATCATAAAGTTTAGAAGGAGAACACCTTTGTTAAGCACCTTATTTCTCTACGTAGTTTATAATTAGGAGGGGATGGCTGATGAGATTAGTTTTGGCCCTTGTGTTCAGAAGGTGGAGCCCCTCCTATTTGGGGAGTAGGGGGTTCATAATTCTGTACATTCTTATTCCACAGTGAGGGGATTAGCTGAGCGCTGGGCATGTTTGGAATGAGAGCACTTTGCCAATTTTTACTGAATTTGGACCAAACCGTAATAAAAATACAGTCTCTGTCTTCCTCAGACAGTCTCTTTGTCGTATTCTCCTAACCCCTGTGGATCCCTCTGATGGATTGTCTGTTCCTAACAGATGGAGTTGGTATTAAAGGGAGATTCTCTACTTCCTTCGCCTTATTTGTTTTATTTCTGAACAAGGCATATCTAATGCATTTGTTCCCTGTGTTGGAAGTTGCTTTGTCAAGAGCCTGGTAAACTCAGTGTGCTTGTGTTTCCTTTTCTGATCCTGCTTAGATTATTTCTTAGATCAGCACTTCTCATTCTGTAGAAGGAGAAGAAGGTATCAGTCACATGGGGAGCTTTTTGCAGTAACTCATTACCTGGTTCTAAACTAGAGCTGTGGGCCAGGCGCGGTGGCTCAAGCCTGTAATCCCAGCACTTTGGGAGGCCGAGACGGGCGGATCACGAGGTCAGGAGATCGAGACCATCCTGGCTAACACGGTGAAACCCCGTCTCTACTAAAAAATACAAAAAACTAGCCGGGCGAGGTGGCGGGCGCCTGTAGTCCCAGCTACTCGGGAGGCTGAGGCAGGAGAATGGCGTAAACCCGGGAGGTGGGGCTTGCGGTGAGCTGAGATCCGGCCACTGTACTCCAGCCTGGGCGACACAGCGAGACTCCGTCTCAAAAAAATAAAAAAATAAATAAACTAGAGCTGTGTAATCAGAATGGGGGAGGAGCTGAGAGTAAGAGAGCAGATGGAGAATCGATTGACATTTTGAAACAGCTTCACCAGATAAACTTGAAAGCTCCCAGATTTAGAACTATTCTTTTAGATTATCTAGCAAGACTGGCCAACACTGTTAGGAAATGTAATATTCAGATGCTAATGGGCCAGGCACGGTGGCTCATGCCTGCAATCCCAACACTTTGGGAGGCCAAGGCAGGCAGATCACTTCAGATCAGGGTTCGAGACCAGCCTGGCCAACATGGCAAAACCCCATCTCTACTAAAAATACAAAAATTAGCCGGGTGTTGTGGCGGGTGCCTGTAGGCCCATCTACTCAGGAGGCTGAGGCAGGAGAATCACTTGAATCCATAGGGCGGAGGAGGTTGCAGTGAGCCGAGATGGCGTGACTACGCTCCAGCCTGGGCAACAGAGCAAGACTATGTCTCAAAAAAGAAAAAAAAGATGGTAATGCAGCTACCACCTTTCCTGGATGATTCTGATCACAAGGAGAAATATTGGTCCTCCCTTGTGTGAAAGGTCCTGAAAATAGTCTACTGTTGCTCTTTTTCTGCAAGTATTCGGAGTAAACCATGACCAGAAATCATGTAGCCCTGTCTGCTCAGGATGCAGTGTCCCAGGACCTGTGCTAGGCACTTAGGGCACATCAGTGAACAAAACAGAGATTCATACTCTGTAGAGCTGACATTCTTGTGAGGTTATTATTTGGATCATTTAAGTCCAGTGTAGTGGTTCTTAACCATTTGGGGTTTGGAACCCTCTGAGAGATGTGTACATATTCCAGCAAAATGCACATAGTCATGTGTCACTTAACAAGGGGGATACATTCTGTAAGCTGTGTCCTTAGGTGATTTTGTTGTTGTGCAAACATCATAGAGACTTTAAATGACTGACAGCACAGTAGGTTTGTTACACCAGCATTACCACAAACATGTGAGTAATGCGCTGCACTACAGTGTCACCAGGCAATAGGAATTTTTCAGCTCTATCATATTCTGTGGAACCACCACTGTATATGTGGTCCATCATTGACCAACCTTTATTGCACAGCACAGGACCATATAAGAGGAAATTGGCAGCCTGAAGCCCATCCATGGACCCAGTGCTAAGAACCTAGAAGACTTGTCTAGAATTGAGGATGTGGTGATTGGGATAAAACCAGGCCCTGAATTGGGTGTTTGGAACCATTATCTCCTAGCCAGACTGGGTTGTAGTTTCTTGATCTGTACAGCCAGAGCAGTGTGTAAACAACTCAAGGATATCACTAGAAAAACAGGGAATGGCTAAGCCTTCTCTAAGCTAAAGAGTCTGTGTTTTATGTGAAATGCTAAGAATGATTCTGACTCTGTTCTCACTGTTAACCCTAGTTTCTGGTTGGCTGGGCTTCTGGCGTTCAATAGATTAAAAGTCAGGTCAGAATAAGAATTTCCCTAATGTGCTAATTTATATTATGAATTCCTAGACTGACAGTGATAGTAAAGTTATAAAGATCACAAGAAGAGGACATTTTAGTGAAATTCTGGCTTCAAAAACACAGAAAGTGACAGGAGTTGGTTGAGGGGCTGATGAAATAGCCAAAGAGTAAAGATTAGAGAAAGATGACAGGAAGAAAAGGAGGGCAGAACTCAGGCAGTCGACTAAGCTGGTGAGCCAGTAGCCAGGAGAGTAGCTTTCTCCTTAAGCCATAGTGAGCCGATCTGAGACTTACATACAGAAAAATACTCCTTTTTGGTCTTAGAGGGGTCTGTCACTGTTGCTTTGTTACCAAATAGGACCCGGGATAAAAAGGAGGAGGGCAGATAAGGGTTTGCCTGATTTATACCAATGTTAATCTATCTTTGTTGCTGGAAAAGTTGGTATTAAACTTGAAAGAATGGCCAAACCATGCCTGAGGGTTGGTGCAGTGTGTAACACGTACTGCAGAAACATGAATGAAATGGGACACTGGGAGAGAGAATTATGTAGGAAGATAGCCAGATTTAGAGGTTGGAGCACAGAGTCCTGTGCCAGTTCCACCTTTACCTCCCTGAAATCTGATCTTTAATATAACCATAGGCCAAGACCTCTTTACTTTAGGTTGATCTTTACAGGGATACCTAAGGGAGACTTTCCATATACACACTGAAAGGTAGCTGAATAAGGGCTGTGTTCAGGCTAAACTTGTATAAACTCATCTCATTAGAGAACAGAGCCCACAGTCCTCCCCAGAGGAGTGAGGAGGCTCTAGATGGTTCCAGTTATAACTGCTCTCCAGCATATGGAAAAACGGTTCTGCTATGAAACCTTCCAGCCAGCTATTCACATAAAGACATCTCATTGTTTGCTCAGTGGTGCATTAAAGCTGAGGCTGCCTAAGCTAGATAATATAATCACATACCAATTATCTTTTTTTTTTTTTTTTTTAAAGAACCCCTTTAAAATAACCAAAAGAATTTCACACCTCACTTCCTGGGACTGGGTCTGTTTTGCAGTTGTATTCAGCTTGTGAAGTTATATAGTTAAAACTTGCTACTCGGTTTTCAGAAAAATTATTCTTAAAAATTATAATTAAAAATTCTTATTCTTGGGCCAGGTGTGGTGGCTCATGCCTGTAATGCTAGCACTTGGGGAGGCCAAAGCAGGAGGATCCTCTGAGCCCAGGAGTTTGAGGCCAGCCTGGGTAACACAGGGAGACCCTGTCTCTAAAAAATAAAAATAAATAAAAATTATTGTTTTTTTGAAACCGAGTTTCACTCTTTTCCCCAGGCTAGAATGCAGTGGCGTGATCTCAGCTCACTACCATCTCCGTCCCCTGGGTTCAAGCGATTCTCTTGCCTCAGCCTCCTGAGTAGCTGGGATTACAGGTGCCCACCACCACTCCTGGCTGATTTTTGTATTTTTAGTACAGACGAGGTTTTGCCATGTTGGCCAGGCTGGTCTCAAACTTCTGACCTCAGGTGATCCACCCACCTTGGCCTCCCAAAGTGCTAGGATTACAGGTGTGGGCCACCGAGCCTGGCCATAAAAATTCTTAAGTGAAAATTTTTCTCTATTCATTGAGTATTGGATATTTTTTTCAACCTTATTAAAGTATAATTGACAAGTGAAAACTGTATGTATTTGGGCCAGGAGCAGTGGCTCACGTCTTTGGGAGGTTGAAGTGGGAAGATTGTTCAAGGCCAAGAGTTCAAGACCAGCCGGGGCAACATAATGAAATCCCCATCTTTTACAAAAAAGGAAAAAAAAAAATCAACTGGGCATGGTGGCACATGACTGTTATCCTAGCCACTCAGGAGGCTGAGGCCGGAGGATTGCTTGAGCCCAGAAGTTGGTTGCAGTGAGCTATGATCCTGCCACTTTACTCTAGTCGGGGTGACAGCAAGACTCTGTCTCTTAAAAAAAAAAGAAGTATTCAAGGTGTACAGTGTGATATTTTGATGTATACATTGTGAAATTATTACCACAGTCAAGCTAGCTAATATATCCATCACCTCATAGTTACTTTGTGTGTATGTGTGTGTTGTATGTGATGAGAATACTTAGGATCTACTCTTAGCAAATTTCTGGTATACAATATGTTATTGTTAACTGTAGTCACTGTGCTGTTCATTAACTCTCCAGAACTTATTTATCTTATAACTCCATACTGTACCCTTTAACCAACATTTCCTCATTTCTTCCACCTTCCTGACTCCTGGTAAGAACCTTCTGCTTTTTGCTTCTATGAGTTTGGCTTTTTTAGATTGCACATAAAAGTGAGATTATTTAATTGATTACTTTAAATAAATACCTACCATAACTTTGAAACCAAGATTCAGTAATCACATATCATGTTACTTAAATCCAGAATACTTCAATAAAAATAATAGCCTTACAAGAACTTTTGTTAGTCATAGTAGTCACAAAGGTGGTACCAGAAAGTGGAAACACATCAATGGTAATTTTTTTTTTTTTTTAACCCGAGGTCTTCAAATTTAATATAACTTTTTTTTTTTTTTTTTTTGAGACAGGGTCTTGCTCTGTACACTGGCACAGTCACAGCTCACTGCAGCCTCGACCTCCCAGGCTCAAGTGATTCTTCCACCTCAGCCTCCCGAGTAGCTGGGACTACAAGTGCGCACCACCATTCCCCGCTAATTTTTTTTATTTGTTGTAGAGCCAAGGGCTCACAATGTTGCCAGGGCTGGTCTCAAATTCCTGGGCTCAAGGGGTCCTCCCTCCTCAGCCTCCCAAAGTGCTTGGTTTATAAGTGTGAGCCACTGCACCTGGCCAAATATAACTCTTTTTCTGTTGGTAGAATTCAACTTTGCTAGATCTTTTAGACATAAGATGTGAAGTGACTTGGAAAGGGTGCTTTTTGAGTGGCACACTACAGATGAGAAAGGAACCTAATGGAATGTTTTTAGTTTAAAAGAAATTCTCTGATTGTGCTAAGTGTAGATGTGTGAAAGAAGTAGTCCTCCAGCACCATTCAGCACAGGATAAACCCCTTCAAAAAGCACATTTAAAGTATATTCTCTGTTGCATGTTTTAGAATATGGTAACTTCTCATGAAATAACCAGCGAATTTCCCCAGTGACCAAAAGAGGAAAAAGAAAAAATCAGTGGTCAATTTAACTATACTAAACTAAAATTTTTGCTTAAACACTGGTGGAAATGATACAAATAGGGACTTCTGAATTAATTTCTTTTGTCCTAGAAAAGTAGTCAAGATTAGATTGCCCATACGTTCTCCTCCTTACTCCATTCCCAAAAGACAATGGAAGTATATTCTAGAATGAAACATTTTGTTACCACAGTGTTTGGGCTCTGCTTTTACTGGACTCTCCCCACCCTTTCTAGGTCTATGGAGCAGTACTTCTCAATGGCAATTCGTTGGCAACTTAAAAACATTACATTTCTTTGCATCATTTTACTTTTCTGAAAATTAGTAAAGATTTTTGGAACTGAAAGAATTATTTTCCTTTACCAATGCTTACAAATGTTTATCTGGTATTATAAGCTCAGAAAGCTTATAGTGCAAAAGTAGACCATTCCAAGGTAACCTGACCCCTTGGAAATAAAGGGGAAAGCTGCCATTTCCCCAGTCTATTCCAAAAGAAGGAAAATAGAACTGGGCTTGTGGGTGGGTTTTTTTGTTTTGTTTTGTTTTGTTTTGTTTTTTTGCTTTTTGCTTTTTAAATCTCAGTGTTGGTAGCAAATTGCCTTAAGCAAATCACTTAACCCCAACTCCTGTTGTTTTCTCATTTGTGAAGCATAGATGCAACATTCAAAGGATTCTGGAATGTTTTAAAAATGCAAATCCTCTATAAATTGTAAGCCACAGGTATTGAGGCAAAGCACTTAAAGTCATATAAATCTAGGCATTCAAGATCTTGGTGTCCACCCTACTAGTAAGTGTGGATTTCAAACTTCCTGTCCAATCAACTTTAAGTAAAAATCTTCATCTAGTGCTGTCAGGTGGTGGTACCAGTGATGCTTGTTATTTGTATGCCAAAAGTTCAACAAAAATGGTTTGTAAACTATTTAGATCAGTGATATTCTAGCAGTGATACATATTGACAAAATTTGTCGATATTTTCCTATACAAAATTTAATTTTTTTTTTTTTTTTGAGACAGTCTCGCTGTGTCGCCTAGGCTGGAATGCAGTGGTGTGATCTTGGCTCACTGCAACCTCCACCTCCCAGGTTCAAGTGATTCTCCTGCCTCAGCCTCCCGAGTAACTGAGACTACAGGCACGTGCCACCATGCCCGGCTGATTTTTGTAATTTTAGTAGAGACGTGGTTTCACCATATTGGTCAGGCTGGTCTCAAACTCCTGACGTTAGGTGATCCACCCCCCGTCGACCTCCCAAAGTACTGGGATTACAGGCATGAGCCACCGCACCCCGCCTTGACAGCTTTTTCTTTCCCTGAGCCTATACTAGTTGGTTCTTATACCCTATGAACAAATACAAAATGATTCCCAAGTGAAAAAAACAAGGTGCAGACTATATTATCATGCTACCTTTTGACTAAGGGAGGGAAAATAATATGTATTTGCTTCCCACACTCCTAAAAAGAAACATAAAAAAGATAAACCAGAAACCAGTGAAAATGGGGAGGGACACGCAGAGTATCGGGGCTAGGAATAGCCGTGAAACTTCTCTGAGTATACCTTTTAAAGTTTTGAGACATGTAAATGTTTTATATGTCAAAATCAAAGAGAAAAAAGGAAACCTTTAAGTTGCTTACAAACAAAAAGGAATGAACCCAAGTAAAATATAAAATCCAAAGCTAATATATCAAATTGATTACTCAGTCACCCAGAAAATAGTACTTTGACTATACATCTTTATGAAATATATTCTGAGGACGAAAAGAACTTCGATGAAACCTTGACACTTCACTCAGTAAATTTTGGTGCATAATATAATTAGTCTTGTCATTTTGAAACTATTTTATATGCATTATAGAATAAATCAAATAAGTAAACATTTATTAGAGATGACATACAAATAGTAAAACTTGTTTTAAAAAGTAATATTGAATCTGAAGTAGAAATATCAATATGAACTCATAAGTAAAATGATTGATTTTTCTCTCTACCAAAAGAACCTAGGCGTAGAGGCATCTCTAATAGCAATTATCACACCTCTTACTCCAGATACTAGCTTCTAAATACTACCCCCTCCTAAAAGAAAGGCTCCTGAGAGAAATGGTTGAATCCGAGTTTGGAGAAGAGGAAGAATAAGGTGAGCCTGGTATATCTTCTTTTGTCAAAACGAGTGGAAGGACTGTAATGGAATCATGTCAAAAGGACAGAAGAGCCAGCTTGAAGGAGGCTCCCACTGGCCCAATTTGAGACAATATGAGTATTCAGTGCAATTAATGTGTAATTAAGTGTAATCTGTTAAATACATAAAAATCTGAATGACAAATGGAGAAGAGTTTTCTTTGCAAAAGAATGCAAGCTAATGTGAAAGGATTGATAGAAAAATACAAGTTGTGATTCTATAACCTTCCCAATATAATTGGTTCAGGCAAGGATTATTAACAGATGGTAAAGTCATTAGGGAATAGGATATTAACATGTTGAAAAAAAGTATCGCCCTACAAATTAACTTTTACTTGCAAAAGAGAAAATGTACCTTTCAAAGGAGAGATCTGATGGTCTCACTTTAACGAGGACTCAATCTTAGCATTGCTAATAGTGGAACAACCTGACATGTGCCTCCTAATAATGATGCTAGGTGAAATATACTACATAATCCAGGAAATTTTAACCTTTTTCTAATAAAACCTCAGAACTGAACTTCCAGTTTGTAGGAAGGAAACCCTCTGAAAAATTCAAAACATGAGTGATTTTATGAGACAATTAATCTGGGTTCCTCAAAGAAAAGCCAGTATCACAAGGGGCTGGGGGACATTGGAGAGACTGTTCTAGATTAGCAGAGGCTAACAGAACCTAACAACCAACTGCATTTAATGAACCTTGAATCCATGCTGGGTTGGCAGGGTTGAGGAGACTGTTGGGATATAAAAAATATTCTTGAGAAAATTAGGGAAATTTGAATATAATCTGGACAGTCTGGATATATGATGATATAGAATAATTGTTAATATTAAGTGTGATATGTCATCAAGGTTCTGTAGGAGGATATTCTTATTCTTAGAAGATACATTCAGAACAATTTATTGGTAATGTTCATGTTTGCAACCTTTATTTTTACAGGACCATGTGAAAGTATGCATGTGTATGTGTGTATATATACAGAGAAAAAAACCTATTATGGAAAATGGAAAGATTCATTCTAGGTGGAGAGTACAGGTGTTTATTATACTATGCTTTTACATTTTTTGTATGCTGAAAATGATTGTAATAAAGTTGGAAAAGTAACCAGAAAGTACAACAGTGGTGCTAGCAAGTGAGGATGGAGGGTAGCAGGTGGGAGAGGAGACTTTAGTGTTATCACTAAAGTAGTGGATATGTTCCAGGAACCAGGATTTCTTCAGTCACCTGTACTGAGTTTTTTTAAAACCTAGAATTGATTATAATTCAATGTCGGGAGAAACAGAGATGACTGGCATGTATTTATATACTATTGGTGGTGGGACTGAGGAAAAGAGAAATATGGACAGGTCAGGCAACTGGGTAAGTAGTAGATAGCTAAATAGGTATTGAAACAGTCTAGATGTGTGTTACATTCTTTTGCAAATTGTGGTCAAAAAATTGGGAAGCCCTTTTCAGTCCTACTTATTGCCTTTTTTTTTAACCTCTTACTTTTACTTCTAGTTGACAGTCGCAGGCCTCGATCCTGCATATTGACTGGAGCAATTTGGGAGATAATAGTGAAGTGTTTTGTCTTATAGGAAGAGAGGGGAGTAGCTCACAAGGGTCAAACTACTCTTTGGCAGAGCTTTTCAAGCTGTATATTCCTTACCTTTTAAGTGACTCAGCAGTTTGGAGCCTGGTATTGCCTCACCTCTTCTTGCCGCCAGCATTGACAGAAGATCTAGTTGAGTCCTACTTTGAAAGGAGTATTGCTTCTGACTGTGGAATTCGATTCTAGCTGTGTGTGTATTATATCCTGTTACTGTTGAGACACAGAGGCGGGAGTTGGGGGGGAAGATATGTGCTGAGATTAGTCAGCCTGCCCTCCCTCTCCCCCCAGAAACTCAGGCCCCATCTGGGGAGACTGAGAACTTAAGAAACTTGAGACAGGGAAGGAGAGCAGGGAGCAGCCAAAACCTGCTGAGTCTCAGAAGACTGGTTTCTGCACGAGGGAATGGAAGAAGTGACTGGAGGTGGCTGTGGATTCAACTCTGGCCTGAGACTGATGCCCTTGAGATAAGTTGTTTTTCGGTGGGTGTGTCTGGGGGCATTGTGTTGGGAAGGGAATTCCTTTCTTGGGGAAACTTTTTTTTACTTGAGGTGAAAGGTATTCAGACGTGTGTATTTCTTGTACCAAGGAGTGGGTTTTTATTGATAACTGTTTATTTGGGTTCATCTGAAATGGGAATCAGACTGGTAAATATCAAGAAAAACTGGGCAGGATGGTATGGGCCTATAGTCCCAGCTGCTCAGGAGGTGAGAAGATTGTTTGAGCCCAGCAGTTTGCAGCCAGCCTGGCAAACATAGTGAGACCCTGTCTCTTTAAAAAGAGAGAGAGAGTAAGGAAGTAAAGGTGTTACACCTGTTTTGGCTGTCTGCCATATCCTCTTCCTTTCCTCTGAAAAAGAAGTGGGTGAGGGTAGAATCTGTAGAAGAAAGAATAATTTAACCAGAAAATATGTGTGAAAGAGGGATTAGAAAAGATGTAGGAATCTTGAAAAGTGTTCTAACACACTATGCTTAGTAATGATGAACTTGTTAAAATTTCTAGTTTTTTATTGTTACTTTTTTTTTTTGCTCAGTTGCTAAGAAATATGCTGACCATAATTTCTAAACAGAAAAATCTCTACACACAATATGCTAGGAGAGACAATGGGACAGAATATATAAATTTAGGAATGTCCCAGAGAATCAGTAGTGTACCAAAAGAGGGATACTAGCCCTTCAAATAATTCTCTGCAGTAAGAAAGACTGCTTTGCTTACTTCTACGTTGCACTTTCTTAATGATTTGTTTTCCTAGTAATTGCTGTTTATCTTTGAATCTAGTTCTTTACCCTTAGGAAGAAACCTTTCTGAGGAAATTAAAAGCTATTAGATTGGCATTTAAAATAACAAATTTGACAAGATGTCTAAGTTAAACCTAGGTTAAACAATATCCAGATAAGGCTATGAAGACTATAATATCTGGCATGTTCCTCATGGAGCAGTGAAATTCCATGCCAAAGCCACTTATGTTACTATACTGTGGGTCAAAACATGTCTACAGATTTTAAGGGACCATGTTTCCTTACATAGAACTTTCCTGGAGTAGCACTGGATACTTAGTTGGTGCCTAGCAAATGTGATGATTAAAGAATATAATGCACCACAGATATTATCCTGCCTGATCACCATTTCTTGGCTAAAATGTTGTGGTGGAATTCTGGTAGCTATTAATTCTTTCTCATTCAGGAGATAGCAGGCAAAACTGGGTGGGCCCTGGGAGGGAGTGTAGCTGGGCTCTTTAACTTCTAAGAATATAGGATGTGTGTTTGTGAAAGTAAACTCAGCTTCTAATGGTAAAAAATATATATCAATTAGGATCAACTAAATGAATAGCATACAATTTTTCTTCTCTTGAGGTGTGTAACTTTTTTGGATTGTGTCTGCTACCCTTTTCTTGGTAAGGTCTGCACAATTCTTTCAGCTCACTTTGTCAGCAGACTTCCCACTAGGTAGTGGATATACCCCAAATTATTCGTTTGGTAGAGCTTTTCTTTACCATTCTCAGTATCAAATGGAAGAAAGTCAACCATTGTACCTGCTAAGCTATTTGAAGAGGTGCTTTAAATAGCATGTTAAACTGGCCTGATATTTAATTGGGTTTTTAAGACGCAGCAAGTAGACTTCTGTATTTGGGTGTGCTATTTGAAGAATGGGTCAATCTGACCTTCTAGCCTTTCATAAATATGCTCTTAGTGTAAGAATGGAACACTGGTGTGCTTGTTCAGTTGTGGGTAAGGCTGTTTATGAGGTGGTGAGTACTCAAGCATAACATCATTCTTTAACATAAGACTTTTTACTTAAAGATACTTTCTGCGTTTCAACCACTGTATTTCCTTTCCATTCCTTCTCTTCCCAATCCTACTTTTTTTTTAGGTGTAGTATTCCTTGTAGATGGTAGATTTGAAGAAAGATGAAAGCACAGCAATTAAGATTTAATGTTTGGGGCTGGGCGCGGTGGCTCAAGCCTGTAATCCCAGCACTTTGGGAGGCCGAGACGGGCGGATCACGAGGTCAGGAGATCGAGACCATCCTGGCTAACACAGTGAAACCCCGTCTCTACTAAAAAATACAAAAAACTAGCCGGGCGAGGTGGCGGGCGCCTGTAGTCCCAGCTACTCAGGAGGCTGAGGCAGGAGAATGGCGTAAACCCGGGAGGCGGAGCTTGCAGTGAGCCGAGATCCGGCCACTGCGCTCCAGCCTGGGCGACAGAGCAAGACTCTGTCTCAAAAAAAAAAAAAAAAAAAAGATTTAATGTTTGGAAGAAATTATGATGATAGGAATTAATAGAAACAGAACAACTTTGTAGTCTTTTCGTCTTACCCAGATTATCATATTTGCCTTAAATGCAGTGAGTCCAACCCAGTCAGAAGGCTGTTGTTGAGAGCTGGAGAGAAAACTTGTGATATCCAAAAGTTGCTTTTGGCAGCAGTGTTTATATTTACAGTGTGAGGGTGAACAATGCTCCAGGAGGTAGTTCACCAAGAGAAGACAGAGCTACTAGCTGTGAAGATAACCAGTGGAGCTAACAGGTCTGGAGGAAACTGGCAGAGCAAATGTATTCCACAGCATCAATTTTAACACAGATTCTCTTCAGCATGTAATTTGGGGTGGAAGAGAAGACCTTGCTGGGACACCTTATAAGTGGTGAGAATGTCAAACAGCTGCAAGAATACGCAACCCATTCATCCTTGCCATGGCTTGAGTTAACATTCTACCCACTTCAAATATGGACCATATTCATTATTTGAGAGATGGGGAGGTAGGGGCACTGCACTGGTTAGTAAGCTGCTAAGCTGCTTGCAATACAGTCGAATATTTTTAGATGGGAAAGATTTTGCTTAGCTTTAGGCTACTGATGAGCTGTATTAATATAAGGGGAAATTATGATTATTCAGTTTTTAAGTTGCTGAAGAAAAACATTTCTCTCTTGCCACAGCCACCTCTCTATCTAAAAAACTGCAAGCGTTATTGCAGTTCCCTCCCCCACCGTCACCCTTCATGTACCTGGCATCTGGGAACATGCCCAGAACCCTTTGAAAAAAGGCAAACAGAGGAAGGAATCAGCAGAGGGGAGAGCAGCTTCCGAATAGAATAGTCTGCATTATGCCGGCAGCAGGGAGGCTGGTGGAGGAAGGGCTGCCTCTGGAGAGTGTTAAGAGGGTTTGATGGTCTCGTGACTGTATTTTTTGCCATCACCAAAATAACAGCATATTGAATTGGAAGTCATTACCTTGGTCCTGGATTAATTTCTTCAGTGAAACTAGCTTTGCTGACAGCAGAAATCATGTGAACATGCAGTGAGGAATCCTATCTAGAAGGGCAAATGCTGACCTGTGGCCACCTCAATGAGTATTTTTTTTTTTTTTGAAAGATAGTTGTGCTTTTGATGTTTAAGCTATTTATCGTTAAAATTTTAGCACCTAAACTAAAAAAGCAGCTTTGGATGTATAAAGATATTTGTTTAGCTCCGGTGCAGTATATGTGGTTTGACTTGAGTCTTTATTTACTTTTTTATTTATCTTTGAAACTTGATTGATTTATTTTACACAAGAAAGTATTTTTTTCTTCCTTTCCTTTTTTGAATCCTAATTGTGTGGAAACATAAGAAAGGATTTTGAAAGGATCACTCCTTCTACAGATATTCATTGAATGCCTTCCCATATGTTTAAGACCCTGGGCTAAGTGCCAGCATAGGTAGCTCATTCCCTTCCATGCCTTTAGGATCTGTCCTTAGATTTAATTAAACAGGATCTGTCCTCTGTCACCTCCTTATTTCACAGAGTAGGCTAAAGAAAAAAATTTGCCCAGCTGGATACTGAACTAGGATAAGTTTTAAATAGAAGTACCCTCAGGGTTTTATCTTAGGCCTACTACTGATAGTATCCATGGCTGTTACTACATGGCTGGTCTCTGCTTTCATTCTCGCTGTGAACCATGCTAGATAGAAAGTTGCAAACACAAACCTGTGTTCCCTTAATTACTGCCTTATTACCTGTGGAGTCCTGCTAATTCCGTTTCCAATTTGTTTATATTAGCTGCTTATGCCTAGGCTGCCCACTTAAACCTGATTCCTACACTGCAATCTGGTGCTCCCCTAGCTGAAGGGTACTTGTGAAAGAGGAGGTGAAGCTTTTGTAGCTGTAACTAACGAGTAGTTTACTGTTCCTGGCTTTAATTTAAAGTGGCTATACCCATGTTGCCAGTATTATACAGAGAAGATTTTAATCTGTAGTCATTTACACTTCCAGAGTATTTGCCAAAGACTTAGCTTAATGGATTCTCTATGGGAACCTTTTCAGATTTAGTTGGATTGTGGACAGAATCTCAGTTCACATTCTCAAACCATCCTGCTTATTTCAGGATGGTGAAGTTTATTTTATTTTGAAGAAAGGGTTTATCAGAGTTTAAACAGGAGTTCAGGAAGGTTTAAACCATGTAATAAAAGTGTTACACACTTTATAAATCTATAAATAATATCAATTGCAAGCTATTTGCTATTGATTAGATCCAGTTTTCCAAGTATTCTTCAAAGAATTATCTAGTTCTGACTTCATTTAAGGAAGTTTGTTTGTTTGTTTTTGTTGTTGTTGTCGTTGTTGTTTGAGATGGAGTCTTGCTCTGTCACCCAGGCTGGAGTGCAGTGGCACGATCTCAGCTTACTGCAACCACCGCCTCCCGGGTTCAAGCAGTTCCCTGCCTCAGCCTCCCAAGTAGCTGGGATTACAGGTGCCTGCCACCAATCCCAGCTAATTTTTGTATTTTTAGTAGAGAAGGGGATTCACCATCTTGGCCAGGCTGGTCTCCATCTCCTGACCTCGTGATCTACCCGCCTTGACCTCCCAAAGTGCTGGGATTACAGGCGTGAGCCACGGCGCCTGGCCCATTTAAGGAAGTTTTTAATGCAAAGTTTACCAAGTCATTATTTTCTCCTTCCTTCAAATTAGTCCTAATGAGTTAGATTTTACTATAGTGTGTGTGGGTTTTTCAATTTATCTTTATAATTATATTCTGGTATTTTAAATTTTTACTAGGATAGAAGGTTCTGGAGATACTACATTGGCTTTGTGAAGTATAGACATATGGTTGGGCTCTGAGTATTGGCACCCTAATGCCCATCACCATTTCTAGTCATCTCTTTATAATTCTTTCAGAAAGCAAGACCATCGCCAACTTTAGGAATGTGCTACAAGAGAATATTATGAAAACAAAAACCAAAAACCCCAGTAGCACTATGAGATTCTGTTTTCTGAAAGATTTGGGAAGAAGGGTAAAGAGTTTAATCTGTCAGGGTTATAAGAGGGAAAAAAAACTTGATGGAATGTGAGAAAGATTTGTAAAATTGGACAAATACTAAAAGAAGTTAGGTCTTAACCTTAGCCCCTCCTCCCAAATCCTGCAGAAACAATTGGGAGGAGACAGTGATTGACGTTTTGGGAGCCTCAGCCTTCCCCCATTTCTGGTGGGAAAGTTGCTGGCTTAGTAGGAGCCATGTGACAACACTGGCTTTTAGGAAAGGCAATGTATAACCTTACAAAAAGAAAACATTTCACTGATTTTCCGTACAAGTTTTCAACTGTTTGTTTTCCTTTTATATAGCAAATCCAGTTTGCTGATGACATGCAGGAGTTCACCAAATTCCCCACCAAAACTGGCCGAAGATCTTTGTCTCGCTCGATTTCACAGTCCTCCACTGACAGCTACAGTTCAGGTAGGTGTGAATGAACTCTATGTCCTCTCTAATCTCTCTTCCCTGTTTGCTACCAGTGTTGTTCACTTAGCAATCTGAAAATACCTCATGTTATGACTGCCCACCTTTGTGCTGAAAACTGTTAGTTAGTGGCTGGGCACTGGGAATGTTCTGCAGTCAGGCTAGTAGCTGGGGAAGCTTCTGTTGACTCGAGACTTTCTTCCCCCTGGCTGTCTATGTGTGTGGTCTGTGGCCAGTGGCCAGTTGGTAGGACTGGGCTAGTTCCCATTCCCACATTGATCCACCCGCATTTCAAAGGGAAGAAATCAATGCTATTTTGGCTGACAGAATTGGCCTTAAAAAAGAAGTGCATTTTGAAGCGCGATTTCTTTGTATGAAATATATCCTGCCACCTATCTCTTTCTTTCTTGTCCCCAAGACTGCTTAGATTGTAACAAGAAAATTAATATCTAGGCTTCTTTTATTTATTGGGTTATTCCTTCTGTTGAAATATCCTCCCTGTTAGCCTCTGGAGTAGGAAAGATTCAGACTACTATAATGTGACTCCAGCTCTGTTTCTTTGTAGTTCTCTCCTCCTGTCTTAACTCTCTATAAATAAAGTCTTTTTCTGTTTCGTATTGTGTCCTTCCCAACTACAGAGTATGTATTAGAAAATTAGCATGGAAAAGAATATAGAATCTTGGCAGCTGAATGTAGGAGAAAACATTAGGGACATCTAACGGGGCATCCAATACAACTTTGTTGTTGTTTAAGTGAAGACTCATTGTTAAACGATTAAGAGGTTACAGATTGCTATTAATGTCAGCAGAGATATTTGTACCAAAAACCATTCATTGTCCTTTGCCAGAATACCTTTTACATTGTATTACTTACATTAAGGATTAACATAAATGAAAAGCCATTATATGTCATCTTGGAGTGACAGATAAAAAGTGGTGTGTGACAAGCAGGCTAATTGTAGCCAAGAAAGAAGAAAAATTAATTGTGAAAAATTGAGTTATGAGAGGAAGAGAGGAAGAACGATAAAACGACTGAAGAAGGCTTTTAAAAAGTCTTCAAAGATCTTGATGGCCATGTTACAGAAATGTATTAGAGCCTTTTAAAAAGCTTAGTGATATGGTTAAATTGTCATCGTGGGGAAGATAAGCTTTAGTAGTATTTGTGTTAGCTGGACCGGAGGAGGACCTGTACATAGAAGTCAGTCCATGAGAGAGTCCAGATATACTAGAAACTGTGATGAGGAAGATACTCAATTCAGAGAGGAAAAAAGTGATTTGAGAGGTAAGGAATGATTGTTGTATATCCTCATGCATATCTGTCGGATAAGTGGTATTTTTGGCTTTTATGTGAAACCGCTTTTTAAGTTGGTCATTTTGACAGACTTTCCCAGGGCTATCAATAGAACCAGAGCTGCTTGCCTTTTGTGCCATTTATTTCTTTCTCTATTCCTTGAGCACAACTTAGTGTAAAATCCCTTGTAAGACTATCTAATCACTTTTGTCTATATCCATGGTTCTCAAAGCATGGTCCTCTGACTAGCAGCATCAGCAACACCTGGTAACTTGTTAGAAATACTACTTCTTAGGTGCCACCCCATACCTGCCAAATGGGAAACTGGCCATGGGGTCTAGCAATATATGTTTTAACAAACCTTCCATGTGATCCTGACAGATGCTTGAATTTGAGAACCAGTAATCTACAGAAATACCGTTCCTTATCTGCCCTAAATTGTTCTTCTGTTTTTGCCAGGTCTAGTTCCAATCCAGATGGGACCAGGTACCTCTATTATCTGGGATTACTATAGCTGGTACAGGTTTAGAATCAGTAGTCCCTTATCACAGGCACTAATGGCATAATATTGTTAGGGTGGGTGAAAGAGCTGCAACACGGAAGCATCCACAACATTTTCATTCATACCACCAATTAGAGCCTAGAGGAGCAGAAGTGAGAGGGTTATAAAAGGTAACTCCAATTAAGAGTGTTCCCTTGACTTAAATGAAAGTCCCTTGGGGACTGCACTCTGTAGAGTTGGGGCCACTGAGGTTTTTCTATCCTTGTTTTTTTCTTTCCTGGCTCTAGCTGCATCCTACACAGATAGCTCTGATGATGAGGTTTCTCCCCGAGAGAAGCAGCAAACCAACTCCAAGGGCAGCAGCAATTTCTGTGTGAAGAACATCAAGCAGGCCGAATTTGGACGCCGGGAGATTGAGATTGCAGAGCAAGGTAAAGAAAGGGAGTGGTTTAGGGGACGAGAAACGACCCTCTTGTTGGCCATCAGAATCCACAAACAACTTAAGACTTGAAAGCTGACTTGAAAGTATACTGGGAAGAAAGTATTATGGACTTCCGGATACACACTTCTCTCTCTATGGAACTTGAGTCTCAGGATTCTTGTTCTCTCTTCCTTCTGTTCTCAGCATGTGGTGATGACACACAGAGTAGTTTCTGTTTTCCTCCCCGCCCCACCCCACCACCGTATTCAAAGATCTACATGGCAGAATTGGCAAGTCCTAGATCACTACTTGGTAGTTGGTTATATGGGATCTTACTATAGCTGCCAATGCCAGAGACCCAGATTGCCCAGAAACAGCTGATGAGGAAGGGTTTTAAGCTAAGGATGTGGTGACCTAGCGTCTTGTTTGGTCCTGAGCACCCTCTGCTGGAGCAGAGTAAAAGTGACTGACAAACAGTTGAATCTTGGTTTCCCTACCCCAACCACTCCCAGTAAGGTCCTCTTTACTCTTGTGTTGTTTACACATTGAAGGCATGTTCTTTACTGAAAGAGAATAGAGAAACCAAACAGACTGACAGGATACGGTAAGACAGCATAGAAAAACAGAAGTTAGTGATTTCAGCTGAGGGTACAGTCTTTCTGGTCTGATGATTTTATATATAGGGATCTGTTAGCCAGTGCCTTAACTACTTTCCTCTCTTCCCAAATGAATGATGAGATTTACCCTTCATTTTGATCAGTTTTAAGGATTTACTTCATTCTCTGTTCAGTCCTCTGTGTATAAAGCTGAAGCAGTAGAGGAAGAGAGAAACTCCAAGTGGTTGCATGACCGCTCTCCACTATTACTGTGCTGTTGAAGCTGCCAGTCATCATGAAAATAGGCTTAAAGTTTTTCTGTCTCATCTCACCGTATCTCAACAGATCCAGACCAGCCCTGGGGCAGGAACTGATGATACTGCTAGTGCAGACCTAGCTCAAATCCTCTGTTCTTTCACAGACATGTCTGCTCTGATTTCACTCAGGAAACGTGCTCAGGGGGAGAAGCCCTTGGCTGGTGCTAAAATAGTGGGCTGTACACACATCACAGCCCAGACAGCGGTGAGTTTGTTGGAAGAAAAGAGGGACTTCTGATAAGGGGAAGAAAGAAATCAATGTTTTTTTTTGTTTCACTTTTCCTTCCTAACTCACCAACCTCCAAATGCTAACTATTAGTAGGATCTCCCTGCTACACAATAGTGGGGTTTTCTGGGGGTTTTTTGTATGTGTAAACCCACTTTCAGCAAACTTAACCTAGGAAAGTCTAGATTTGCAAACATATGATTGTTATAAAATGTTATGAAGACTTTTAGAAACCTACGTTTTATGTAAAGTTAAACACCAGTGCACCACCTCGCTGGAGTACACCCCTTTCTAACTTCCCAGTGTAGCGCCTGTTGGTGCAGAGTTGATAGGTATTGTTATCTTGCTGAGGCTTGCTCTCCATTCCTGGGTGGCCCTTCTCTTCCTCACCCTGTCTTCCTATACCTCTACACAGGTGTTGATTGAGACACTCTGTGCTCTGGGGGCTCA
Organism: Macaca fascicularis; assembly: GCF_037993035.2. Lineage (NCBI taxonomy): Eukaryota > Metazoa > Chordata > Mammalia > Primates > Cercopithecidae > Macaca > Macaca fascicularis. Next base: position 124,303,173 of record NC_088375.1, on the reverse strand, counting down.
GTGCCGCTGGTCTGCTTGTAACATCTACTCAACTCAGAATGAAGTAGCTGCAGCACTGGCTGAAGCTGGTAAGTTCAGTATTTTTTTTTTTTTTTTACCAAATTTGCCCCAAAATAGTTATCCAAACATATAACTTTTATGTATCAAAATTGTCATTACAATGTCATATATGTCTAGAGGCTGTAAAATTGGGGATGGTGAAAACCTCAACAGGAAGAATGTGGATAATAAAATTAAGATGTATATCCATGATGGAATATTATGTAGTCATTAAAAATGACCTTTGAAAATAATCTAATGGCATGGGGACATGCACAGTTCTGGTGTTAGTTGAACGAGGAAGAATGTTAAACTATATACGTGCTATCAGTTTTGTGAGAGAGCACAAGTAGGAAGTGCCTTTTATATTGATAGTGCATTAAATAATTTGGTATTCAGTATGGCATTGAAAATATATGAGCTATTCATGAGTTTAATTAAACAAAATAATTTTTTATTATTCAGGCCAGGCCTGGTGGCCCATGCCTGTAATCCCAGCACTTTGGGAGGCCGAGGCGGGCAGATCACTTGAGGCCAGGAGTTCAAGACCAGCCTGGCCAACATGGTAAAACCCCACCTCTACTAAAAATACAAAAGTTAGCCGGGAGTGGTGGTGTGCGCCTGTAATTTCAGCTACTCCGGAGGCTGAGGTAGGAGAATCACTTGAACCCGGGAGGCAGAGACTGCAGTGATCCGAGATCATGCCACTGCACTGCAGCCTGGGTGACAGAGTGAAACTCCATCTCAAAAATTAATAACAATAATAATAATTTTTATTATTCAAATGTTCAGAAGAAAATCACCATGAAGTTTCTTTGAGGACCTCTCATCTTTCTCTCTTCCCTTCTCTTTCTTCTCTTTCTCTTTCTCTTTCTCTTTCTCTTTCTCTTTCTCTTTATCAAGATGGAGCCTTACTCTGTTGCCCAGGCTGGAGTGCAATGGTGCAGTCTCGGCTAACTGCAACCCCTGCCTCCTGGATTCAAGTGATTATCGTGCCTCAGCCTCCTGAGTAGCTGGGATTGCAGATGCACGCCACCACACCCAGCTAATTTTTGTATTTGTAGTAGAGATGGGGTTTCACCATGTTGGCCAGGCTAGTCTCGAACTCCTGACCAGCCTGGATGTTTGATCTGCCTGCCTTGGCCTCCCAAAGTGCTGGGATTACAGGCGTGAGACACTGCACCCAGCCAGACCTCTCATCTTTCTAAGAACCTCAGAAAGTAACTTTATAATACTTCTGGGGTTTTTTGTTTATTCTTTTCTGATAAGTGTTTACTGCAAAAAATTTAGGAAGTTCCCAAAAAACCTACAATCCCACTACATAGAGTATTTGATGAATTTTTTCCCTTTTCCTTTTTTCTACTTTACATGGATGAAATAAATTCTAATATGTATACAGTTTTATAACCTAAATATAATATTTTCAGATGTAGTTTTCCATGTCACTGAAAAGTTTGACAGCATCATTTGTAATACTCATTCATATGGCTATGTGATTTTACTTCACTATTTTCCTAATGGTGAACATTTAGATTGTTTCAAGATGTTTACTAATATCAATAATGCTCCAGTTAACAGCTTTATATTAATTCCCACTTCATTTTATCTCCTTCTCAGTATAAAATTAGCCCAAAGAAAGGAACACTTTAAGGTTCCAAAATACTTTTAAAACAAAAATTCCTTAATTTCTTAACATAATTAATTTCTGAAGCAAAAGTGATTCTTTGACTTTTGGCTCTAAATATTTTCCTTTCTGAAATTGTTTCTTTTGCCTTTTTCTCTTCACATGGATCTCAGAAAGTGATTTGGTACAGGACATTCCTCAAAGGAGGCGGGCAGCTGATTCATTTCTGTCTCTACAGGAGTTGCAGTGTTCGCTTGGAAGGGCGAGTCAGAAGATGACTTCTGGTGGTGTATTGACCGCTGTGTGAACATGGATGGGTGGCAGGCCAACATGGTAATAATGCATATACATCCTACACTTTGACAATAGATTTATTTCCTTTTTTTCCCTCAAAGCATGGTTCCCTAAATATGTTTTGGATGTTTGGTCTTATGCACTGACTTTGTTGCTAAAGTGTTTAGCTTGATACCTATTCAGAATGGGTCTGAGTACTGAATGGAAAGGTGGGGGAAGGGTAAGACTAGCACCAGACACACCAGAACGAAATAGTGGTGCTTCTTTGGAGTAGGATTCTGCTTTCTTTCCTTCTGCCCCAGTTCTCGTTTTATATTCAAAGGGCCTATATATTTCAAGACTCTAGACTAAAAATGAGTCTGTGATTAGCTTAATACTCATCACTGTAGCCTAAAACAAACCTAGGAATCCTTTTAACCATTTTACACCAACAAATTTGACTGTATTTCCACTATCTAAGCCTGCTCTAAGGAGCTCTGAGGAGTGCTCTTCCAAAACATACAGGGCTCTCTTACTAGTACAGAAAGTGGGTTCAAAGTTCCCCCCAGCCCTAGCAGCCTGAATGCCCATAGAAGTCTTCTGGCTGTTCTATAGATCCTGGATGATGGGGGAGACTTAACCCACTGGGTTTATAAGAAGTATCCAAACGTGTTTAAGAAGATCCGAGGCATTGTGGAAGAGAGCGTGACTGGTGTTCACAGGTAACAGATTCTGGAGTAGCTGCCCCTTGTGTCCTTGCCTCAGCAAACTCTTCTGGTCTCTCTTAGGCTTTAGGACTGTGTTTCAGACTTATAACTAAATGGGAATATCTTCATTAGATAAAACTTCTGAGTTTTTACTTTTGAAAAATCAAGTTGATCCTAGAAGGAAGTTATTTCAGGTTCTAGTTCATACATTTTTCTCTCCCATTTACTCCACTGAGTGATTCTCAACTAGTGTTGAGGGGCGGGTAGGGAATAAGTGTATCTTGAAAAACTGTATTCAATATTGTATTATCATTTTATATTTGAAATATGAAAAACAATCCTATTGTAAAACTACATGTTAACACTACAAAAAGTAAAACTGGGCAAAATATTCTTGGCTTGTCGGAATACTGAAAAGATATCTGAAAGAGTGTTTCTTGGGGGCACATTGCACATGCTTACTCTCTCTCACACACACACACACGGAACCATATCAGAATCATTGATAGTCTTTGTTTATCAGAAGTAGGCATGGATTTCTATTGAAAACTGCTGATCAAAGGAAATAACACGCCCTATAAAGGGAAGAGAAGTACATTTCTTCAATTGAAAGGCTTTTTTTTCTTCCAAAAAAGGGGTAAAGGGAGAAGAAAATGAAAAGAAGTGTGGAGGGATGACAAGGAAATAATCATGTTTTCTAATATCCTTGGGCAATAAATGAGACTGGGAAGGGCAGCATGGAACTTGAAGAGAATTAGGCAGATTTTGCCACATATTATGTTGTGCCAGCTAACTTGGTTTTTGTTTGTTTTTGTGACCTCTTCTCCCTTTAGGCTATATCAGCTCTCCAAAGCTGGGAAGCTCTGTGTTCCAGCCATGAACGTCAATGATTCTGTTACCAAACAGAAGTTTGATAACTTGTACTGCTGCCGAGAATCCATTTTGGATGGGTAGGTTGAATGTATATATATTCAAATTTCTAGGGGCTCTGGTCTTGTCCCCTGGTCTTCCTTTGGCTTTAAAAGTTTATTAGAGGGACCATTTCATACTGAGCTCTGCCAGCTTCCAATTGATATTCTCAAGGGCATTGGCCCACACTTTTAACTGTGAAGAGGAACTGAGTTTGAGCTGTTAACATTTGAGTTGAGTCCTTGTCTGTTTCCACAGCCTGAAGAGGACCACAGATGTGATGTTTGGTGGGAAACAAGTGGTGGTGTGTGGCTATGGTGAGGTAAATAGCTGGGTCTCAGTGTCTCTTTCTTTTTGTGTACTTATTAGAAATAGTTGGTGAAGGAGGCTTATGCTGTCAATCTAGAGTCACTGATACAAGGTTTAAATTTTTTTAGATAATGTATCTCAAACAATAGCAAAAGTCTTTTATTCAGATTTATGAACAGAAACATACAAAATGAATTGAGTTTTCAGATTTTACCATTTTGTTTTGTGGTATAGATACCAGTATCATTTTCCCCAATTATAACAATAACCTTTAATGAGACTTAATTCAAATGAATGTGTAGCATTTTAGCTCCCACAAGTGACTTGCAGTAGAATTAAGGGTGGAATCTGAAATGGCATACAGTTGAATATCTCCAAACTGGAATAGGTCACAGATTTTGTTGTCTTCAGCAATGACCCACAGAAGTTCCTGAGCTACGAAGCTATCCTTGAGTAGATTCTTGTCAAGTAAGAGAATAAGAAATTAGAGGTTGCTTAGAGTAAGTTGCTTTTGCTTAGTCTTGTTTCCCTAATGAAAACTGCTGTGCAAAGCCCAGTCCTTCCTATGACATGTCTGCTAAATTACCTCTCTAACTGAGGTTCACCACGTAATCTGGATCTGTTTCTGTTCTGCTTGGGATTGGAGCATCTGTGCAGTTGCTCATCAGATGACGGGCTGTTTCATGAAGGTTAATTCCTGTCTCACAAATAACCTACCTATCCGAAATATCCATGATGTAATGAACCTAATGACTTGACCGTTCTTTTCTTCTGCAGGTAGGCAAGGGCTGCTGTGCTGCTCTCAAAGCTCTTGGAGCAATTGTCTACATTACCGAAATCGACCCCATCTGTGCTCTGCAGGCTTGGTAAGAACAGACTGATAATACTATTAGATTCACCCTAGGTACTTTATGTTACCGAGAGTTCATAATTGAGTATATTAATCATTTTTGCAGAAATCACCTAGGGGAAGAAAAGGCTAGGACTGCTCTGTTCTTCTCATTCTAACCCTAGGGCTCTCTTAGAGCCTCTTGGCAGTTTTCCTTCCTGGATGGAGTCTTAGGGACTCTGAAGAGGCCAGTGTATATAGTTTAGCACAGCTTATCACTCACCATTCCTGTGAGGTGGCACTGGATCCAACTTTAGAAGGGGATCTTGTCTCATTTCATGACCATCTTCCCTCCCACTGCCTTCTTGCTTTACTCATAATGTTCCTTTCTTTTCTTCTAGCATGGATGGGTTCAGGGTGGTAAAGCTAAATGAAGTCATCCGGCAAGTTGATGTCGTAATAACTTGCACAGGTAAATAACTTGCATAGAGGGGTGTTTATTCAGAGGGTAAATCTTGAAAGTAGTCTTAGTGACTTTCATACAAAGGAGGTGAGACCTCTGTTCAGTATAAAGATCTCAGAACTAGAATAAGCTGTCAGAACCTTAACATGTTTTCCAGAGTAAAAAACTTCTTTCCCTGGTGACTTTTTATACTGCTTGATCTGAAGACCAGGTAGCCTAAGGAGTGGTTATGCATGTCTTCTCTCAGAATGTGTACATGTCCTTTAATGCCAGCAAGCCTCCTGTCTCCTATGTTCTACCAGAAAGCCAACCAGTACCTTTGTTGTCCAGCATCTCTTTCCTTAGCCACTCATCTTTACTTTTAGGAAATAAGAATGTAGTGACACGGGAGCACTTGGATCGCATGAAAAACAGTTGTATCGTATGCAATATGGGCCATTCTAATACGGAAATCGATGTGGTAAGGCTCCTCTCATTTGTTGCTAGGCATTTCTCTACTACCTTTCATTAATAACGATAGTCAACTGTGCTTTCTTCCTTTCAGACCAGCCTCCGCACTCCAGAGCTGACGTGGGAGCGAGTACGTTCTCAGGTGGACCATGTCATCTGGCCAGATGGCAAACGAGTTGTCCTCCTGGCAGAGGTACACACAGAAAAGGACTCTGGCAGAGCAGCACAAGCAGAGTAGTTAGATCCATGGTGGGGGTGGCGGGGGGGAACAAATATTGGGCCTGTGTTTCCCTGAATTTTATCTTTGGAGAGAGATATATTTCACAAATTATCTGGTCCCCAAAATAAAACCACTTAAAAAAAATCTCATTACTAAGTAACACTATTTCCTAACCACAGCTGATTCTTTAACCTTTCAGACTCAGATGGATTTGCAGAAAATAGGAAAAAGCCTAGAGTCCTGATCTGGAACTGTAATTCTTCCTCTTCCAGCTGAGTCTAGAGGGGTGTAAAGTCTTCTTCCGCTTTGGCTTGACTTGTATGCCATTGGAATCTGAGACAGAGCTCATCCCAGGGCTCTCTCTTACCTTTCCAGGGTCGTCTACTCAATTTGAGCTGCTCCACAGTTCCCACCTTTGTTCTGTCCATCACAGCCACAACACAGGTATGTGGCAAAATGCCTGCTTACATTGCACCGCAATTTGTGGAACTGGGCGTAGATCAGTTCCAGTGAGGGTGTACTGTACTATGTTCTCATCATCCTATTCTTTTTTTATGTAATAAATTGTTGAGACTTAGGTATTCTCAAGTACAGAAAAGAGTCACTAGTCAGTATTTGTTGAATTGGCTGTTTAGTTGAGAATATAATGTTCCAGCTTAGTTTTATTTGAGTTGTTCTTTTGTCAGGAACTAAACAAAAACAACAAATCCTCTTAGGATGTGTGCTGCCCTTTAGTATAGGCAAAGTCTTAGGTGCTGTCACTATGGTAGATCACTGTAGTACTTACCCAAATGCTATTAAACCTGGTTTTATTTTTATGTACCTGTCTAACAATTATTTTTATGTTTTCTGGTCTTCTTTTCCCACCTTAGGCTTTGGCACTGATAGAACTCTATAATGCACCTGAGGGACGATACAAGCAGGATGTATACTTGCTTCCTAAGAAAATGGGTGAGTGAAAAACAGTGGAATCCTATGCAGACAGCTGCATAGTTTGGTAAAATGACTGCCATGAAAGGCATTGGATTTAGAGTCAGAGTTCCAATTCCTGTTCTTGTGCTTACTGGTTGTTTGACCTCAGGACAAGTTCTAATCTCCATGATCCTCAGTTTCTTGATTGGTAAAATGAGAATAATACTACATACATTGTAGAATTGTGTGAGAATCCCAGCTAATGAGTAACAGTGCTTAACACAATGGTTTAGGGTAGATGTTCTTACTCTAAGTAGCCTTATTAAGTTCAGTAAACTTCCTAGTGCAGCTGAGTACATACAGCCTTGGACCAAAATGAAAGAAACACAGGTTTTATTGTCCATTATCTGTGAGGATATGCAAACTATCCAATCTCTTGTAAGCAACCCATGCTGTGTTAAAGTGACATAATACATCATCTGTAGTCCTTTACCTTTCTGCACGGTGGTACCCATCTCCCATATCTCCTTGGCTAGGCCAAATCCCTTACTTCTTAACGCTAAAATACTTCTTGCTGTCCTCTCCTCCAATAGCTTACTTCAGACTTTTTTTTTTTTTTAAAGTGTATAATTATAAAAGGGAAGCTTATCTATGGAAAAGTAATAATTTTGTGCCAACTACCTTGGAAATTCATGATCCTAAGATTTGATCCTAAGATCCATGGATCTTATCCTAAATAAGTGTTATTGACACAGGCTCTTCCTAGCTTACTGGTGTCCACTTTGATTGCTAATTTGACTATAATTTAATCTAGTTAAGGAGGTTGCTGCAGGAAGGTAGGAGTAGCATGTGACATGTTGGCCACTGCAGGGAAGGCCCCTGCTTTGTCACAGAAGGATAGAGAGGTAAAAGCCCACTCCCTTTTGTTACCCTGGTAAGTGGCTTTTCTGAACTCACTTGAGATGTGCTGAGAGAAGCACCCTGCCCAGAAAGGCAGCCTTGAGGTTTTTTTTTGTTAAGCAAATATTTCAAGTTGTGGATTCTTTTAGAGTTATTCCATCCCTTGTCTGCTTTCTTAAAAAAGCTTCAAATGAAAATGGGAAGTTATAACCTGAGAGACATTTTGAAAAGGAGTGTGCTCTCCTGCCACTTTGCTCTTCCTAGATGAATACGTTGCCAGCTTGCACCTGCCATCATTTGATGCCCACCTTACAGAGCTGACAGATGACCAAGCAAAATATCTGGGACTCAACAAAAATGGGCCATTCAAACCTAATTATTACAGGTAAACCTGGGGAGAAGCAAGTGAAAAGCTCTTTTTCCCAGTATTAAACCAAGCAGGCTAGCCTGTTTCTGACATAAAGATCAAATGTTGTACCAGAGTACAAGAAATCTGTTCCAGGCCAGGTACGGTGGCTCACACCTGTAATCCCAGCACTTTGAGAGGTCTAGGCGGGTGGATCACGAGGTCAGGAGTTCAAGACCACCCTGGCCAACATGGTGAAGCCCTATCTCTTAGCCAGGCATGGTGGCAGGCACCTGTAATCCCAGTTACTCAGGTAGCTGAGGCACAAGAATCACTTGAACCCGGGAGGCAGAGGTTGCAGTGAGCCAGGATCACACCACTGCACTCCAGCCTGGGTGATGGAGTGAGACTCTGTCTTAAAAAAACAACAACAAAAAAAAAACCAGTTAACAAGGTAGATAGAGAAATTGTCGTAGATGTAAGGGAGTTTGGGGTTTTTTTTGAAATTTTGGAGCCTGGGCCTCACCCCAAGAGATTCTGATATATTTGGTCTGCGATGGGACCAAATTTACAAAACATTATTTTGTAAAACCTCCCCAGATTATTGTAATGTTTAGTCAGGGTTGAAAAACACTGACTCGGCCGGGCGCGGTGGCTCAAGCCTGTAATCCCAGCACTTTGGGAGGCCGAGACGGGCGGATCACGAGGTCAGGAGATCAAGACCATCCTGGCTAACACGGTGAAACCCCGTCTCTACTAAAAAATACAAAAAACTAGCCGGGCGAGGTGGCGGGCGCCTGTAGTCCCAGCTACAGAGGAGGCTGAGGCAGGAGAATGGTGTAAACCCGGGAGGCGGAACTTGCAGTGAGCTGAGATCCGGCCACTGCACTCCAGCCTGGGCGACAAAGCGAGACTCCGTCTCAAAAAAAAAAAAAAAAAAAAAGAAAAAGAAAAACACTGACTCATTCCTGGGAACAGGTGGTAACACCAGAAATGGCATTGCTAGAGACCCTGTGGAAGAACAAGGGAGAATGGTGCCCTGGAGAATGACTGCAGGGATCCCACCCAGGCTGGGGAGGGGCCCTGGAGAAGGTGCTCTGTTTCTGATTGTTCTCTTGGAACTCTCATATGGAAGACATAAGTGTTAACCAATCTCTCTCTCTTTACAGATACTAATGGACCATATTACCAAGGACCAGTCCACATGACCCACACACTCTAAAAGAAATATTTTTTAAGATAACTTTTATTTTCTTCTTATTCCTTTCCTCTTGATTTCTTTCCTATAATTTCATTCTTGTTTTTTCATCTCATTATCCAAGTTCTGCAGACCACACAGGAACTTGCTTCATGGCTCTTTAGATGAAATAGAAGTTCAGGGTTCCTCACCCTAGTCACTAAAGAAGGATTTTACTCTCCCATCCCAGAAAGGTGATTCTTTCTTTACCATTTCTGGGGACTTTAGTCTTAATTAGGTACCTTATTAACAGGAAATGCTAAGGTACCTTCTCTGTGGAACAATCTGCAATGTCTAAATCGCCTTAAAAGAGCCCATTTCTTAGCTGCTGAAATCAGTGCTCTTTCACTTCTTCAGAGAAGCAGGGATGGTACCTACCCGGCAGGTAGGTTAGGTGTAGGTGGTGCATGTTAATTTCCCTTAGAAGTTCCAAGCCCTGTTTCCTGTGTGAAGGTGGTATGTCTGGTTCAGAGATGTGTATAATGAGCGTTGCTTGTTAAGACCAGGAGGCCCACTTGGATTTATAGTACAGCCCTTCCTCTACTCCCACCAGACTTTCTCATTTTTCTAGTTTTTAACTAGACTCTATTGAGTTTAATTTTGTCCTCTAGGATTTATTTCTGTTGTCCAAAAAAAAAAAAAACACACAGAAAAATTAAGGAGAATTTTTAGTGTTAATGCTGAGGAACTACTTGAGTGGTTAGTTGTTACCAATTTCTCTTTCGAACCTTTGGAGCTAAGGGTGCTGAGTCTAGAGAAGTGCTAGTCTCAAGCCCTTTTAAGTCCCTCTGTTTCTAGCCTATAGTTTATAGCATCAGTGAACTGGAGCCATAACAGCAAATTCTATCAGCTCTGTCCCATACAGCTTGTGCTGAAGGCAAATTTCTTGAGCCATTGCTCAGTATAAAGCACTGAGTTCTATCTTTAGGATTTATCTTTAAGAGCAAATTTCTGGTCAGCTGTGCTTCTGCAACCTAAAATATTTAAAGGGAGGTAGGTGTGGGCAGGAGGAGAAATGATAAATTGGGCCAGGGCAAGAAATATCTAGCTTCATATAATTTGTCTGGGATTATACACCCTATATAATGTTAGTTTTACAGAAGTAATGCGACTTTTGATTGCTACATACCACAAAAAGTTTATGAACTGAAATCTTAAAGGGCAGTTGATGTGGGAAGAAAGTAGTCAGTACATCCTGGCTCATGCTCTGAAAGAATCTCCAGAGAGGCTCTCTCAAAGATCAGGGAGATACATTCCCATGCCATGCACCCTGCTTCCCAGCATTTCTGCATGGTCAAATGAGCTTTATGCTCATGAGCTTTAAGTTTATAATTATCCAGGATTTTAAATCCTCAACTTGTTCTAGCTTGTGATCCTTCAAAGTTGGGTCATACATTAGTGCTAGATACTAGAAATATTCACTTTTCCACTGATCAGAGAGACAGACATTAAAAACAAAAATAGAAGAAAGGAAAGCTTTCACCCTGCAGCTTCTTAGCAGGGGACAATTGTCTTGCCAAAACTTTTTTCCCTTTTCTCTCCCATTTTCTCCCACCCAGTCCCTTCTCACTCCTTGCCAGTGTGACCATGCTTTCTTCTCTGTAGATGTTAACAGTTAAGGCCCATTTTCCTCAGGCACTTAACCAGCCAATCAGAACACCACATCTGTTAGGGGAGGTAACCTGGCCAACAGTGTGTCCATCACATCAGCCCTGCTGGAGGGAAGGGACCCACATTCACCTGCCCTCTGGCCTGCCCCCGATCCCATATCTATTACCGTGTCCATAGGAATAATAGGTAAGGGCTGTGTCTCTGTCAAGCCATGTAACAAAGGACACTGTAAAAAAAAAAAAAAAGTCTGGCATCAGAGGGAGCATGTGGAGAGCAACTTGGGAGGAACAAGTTCATTTTGTATTGAATGATTTTTAATGAATGCAATATTAATCCTTGCAGATGAGCAATAATCATTAAAATCGATTAAAATGATAAGACCTTATTGGCAGTCTGTGTCATTCTTTGTTGAACAGCAAAACTTCATCAGAACCTGTTTTCTAGGGTGTGACAAGTTATAGGTCAGCAGCATTTAATAGAGATGTGTTGAGGGCCTAATATGTAGAGGCTGGATACAGGATTCCTCAGTAATATCTGAAGTTTTCTATGCCTGCTCTGTGCCAAGCACCGGGCCTGGGTACTTTCACTCCTAACTTCCTTCAGGAAGCAGACTTGCTGCTTCAGCCTCAGGGCTCCTCATTTGCATAGTTCCTTCTAAGACCTAATTTCTAAAGAATGCCCCCAAAGTTACGTAAGCTTCAGCCTCCTCCTACACCTGTATCCATTTCTGAAGTGGTCTCAGTGTCTGGGTTTTTGGTTTTTTTTTTTTTTTTTTTTTGAGACAAGGTCTCACTCTGTCACCCAGCTTGGAGTACAGTGGCTTGATCTCAGCTCACTGCAACTTCTGCCTCCCAGGCTCAAGTGATCCTCCCACCTCAACCTCCCAAGTAGCTGGGACCACAGTCTCAGCTAATTTTTTGTATTTTTGGTAAGGATGGAGTTTCATCATGAAGTCCAGGCTGATCTCAAACTCCTGGGCTCAAGTGATCCTCCTGCCTCTGCCTCCCAAAGTACTGGGATTACTGGCTAGTGTCTTCTGATGTAACAAAGTATTTGTCTTAGTCAGTTTCTGCTGCTCCAGCCAAATCCTGAGACTAAGTAATTTATAAAGAACAGAAATTGATATTCTCACAGTTCTGGAGGCTGGGAAGTCCAAGGTCAAGTCGTTGGCAGATTTGGTGTCTGAAGAGGGCTGCTCCCTGCTTCCAAGATGGTGCCTCTTATGCATCCTAATATAGCAGAAAGTAGAAGGGCAAAAAGGACCTACCTATTTCCCTCCAGTCCTTTTTTAAGGTCATTCAACCCATTCATGAGGACAGAGCTCCTAAAGGCCCTACGTCTTGATACTATCACATTGGCAATTAAGCTTCAACAGATGAATTTTGAGGGACACATTCAGATCACAGCATTCCATCCCTGGCCTCCCAAATTCATGTCCTCCTTATATGCAAAATACATTCAATCCATCTCAATACCCTTTAAAGTCTTAACACATTCCAGCACCAACTCAGAAGTCTAGAGTCTCATTTAAATCAGATACAGGTGAGACTCAAGATATAATTCATCCAAGGCCAGACATGGTGGCTCACAACTGTAATCCCAGCACTTGGGGAGGCTGAAGCGGGTGGATCACCTGAGGTCAGGAGTTCAAGACCAGCCTGGCCAACATGGCCAAACCCTGTCTCTACTAAAAATACAAAAATTAGCCGGGCCTGGTGGTGGGTGCCCATACTCCTAGCTACTCAGGGGCTGAGACAGGAGCATCACTTGAAACTGGGAGTCAGAGTTTGCAGTGAGTGAGCTGAGATAGTACCACTGCACTCCAGCCTGGGCAACAGAGCAAAACTCCATCTTAAAAAAAAAAGATACAGTTCATCCTCTGTGAACCTGTAAAATCAAATGAGTTAGGTACTTCCAAAATACAATGGTGGGGTAGGCATAGGGAACATTCTTATTCCAAAAGGGAGAAATAGGAAAGAAAAAAGGAGTAACAGATTCCAGTCGAATCTAAAATCCAACAGGTCACATGTTAAATCTTACAGCTTCAGAATAATCTGACTCCATGCCCTACCTCTGGACACACTGGGGTGGGGTTTGGGCTCCAAAAGCTTTGCTTGGTGCAGCCCATGTGACAACTCTCAGGTTGGAGTCTCATGTCTGCAGCTCTCCCAGGCTGGAGTTTGTTCTGGGTTCTTGAGGTCACCTTGCTTCCATAGCTCCACTAGGCATTGCCCTAGTGGGAACTCCGCAGTAGCCCTGCCCCTGTGGCAGTTCTGTGCCTGGAACTCAAAACTCTCCAAGGCATCCTTTGAAATCTGTCTAGGCACTACATTCTCCACTGAAAGGAGCCAGGACTCACTGGAGAAATGACTGATTTCATGGCAGAGCAAAAAAAGTACAAGATAAGCCAGAAAGCAAGGAAGGGCTTAAAAATACATAAGCCAGCTTTAAGGGATTTACATGGGGTAAATCTGAGACAATCTGAGCATCAGAATAGTAATGACTTGTAACGCATTGTAACAAAATAGAAAACTATGACTCTCTGCTAATAGAAATGAATGACTGAATAAGTAAATAGAAATTTAATGAGGAATGGTATATGTACATATTTTCTTTTATTCTATTTATTTTTGAGATGGAGGCTCACTCTGTCGCCCAGGGTGGAATGCAATGGCGTGATCTTGGCTCACTGCAATCTCTGCCTTCCGGATTCAAGTGATTCTTGTGCCTCAGCCTCCCGAGTAGCTGGGATTACAGACTCCCACCACCACACCCGGCTAATTTTTGTATTTTTAGTAGAGATGGGGTTTCACCATGTTGGCCAGGCTGGTCTTCAACTCCTGACCTCATGTGATCCACCCGCCTCGGCCTCCCAAAGTGCTGGGATTACAGGTGTGAGCCACCGTGCCCAGCCTATATATACTTTCAAAGCAGCCTTCCGTAAAGTATTTCTTAAATACAATAATGGGGAAAAGAGTAGCTTCACAGTAGTGAAGTCTGGCAGACCACCTTAATCAATGGAAAGAAATGAACCTCAGTAATGGGACAAATCTAGATCTTTGCCACTTGATAGGTTGCATTGAGAAGAATACAGCATCCCTTATATGAAAAATCCATATTGAAGGACATTTTACAAAAGGACTGGCTCTTCTAAGGTATCAAAGTCAACGAATGACTAAAGAACTTCAGGAGACTAATACAACCACCAAATGCTATCCTGAACTTGTTCATTTTGCTATATAAAGATATAAAGGACTTTATAGGAAAAACTGGTAAAACTTGAAAGAGCTTGGAGGATGAGGCAATAGTAATATCTGTTAATTTCCAAATGTTAATGGCTGATCTGTGGTTATACAGAATGCTTGTTTGTAGGAAATCAACACTAAAGTATTAGAAGTGATGGGTTATCAAGTCAACAATTCACTTTCGGATGGGTCTGGAAAAAATTATTTGTAATATACTTGCTACTTTTTTGTTTGTTTATTTCAAAGTTAAAATTTTGTTCAATGAGAATTTGAAGATCACAAAATCCGACCAGCTTCATCGAGAAAACTTTAAAAATCAATTGTGCTCTATTTAGGGACATCTTAGACCAAAAATAAAGGTGAAGGCTTTTGGATTAGTAAAGGAAAATAAAATCAACAGAAAAACAGCATTTTACATGCCTATACAAAAAAAGTATTTCACTGACAATACGTCACCACTAAAGTAATACACAGACCAGAGTGTTCGACAAGAAACCGGAGTGGCTTTCTCCTGTAATCCCAGCACGTTGCGAGGCCAGGGTGGGAGGATTGCTTGAGCTCAGGAGTCGGAGACCAGCCTACGCAACATTAGTGAGACTCATTTAAAAAATTACCTGGATGTGGTGGTGCACACTTGTAGTCCCAACAACTTTGAGGGCTGAGGTGGGAAGATTGCTTGAGCCCAGGAAGTCAAGGCTGCAGTGTAACCCTGATCACGCCACTGCACTCCAGCCTGGGTAGAAGAGTGAGACCCTGTCTCAAAAAAAAAAAAAAAAAAAAAAGTGACGAGTGACGAGTGGGGTTGCAAGAAACTACTCCAGAGTGTTCCTTGGTTATGGATACTGAACAAAGTCTTCCCCACCAAATAACTTCTGAATTCAGGACATTTCTAGAGAAATTTGTAAATTTTGAAAGAATGTAAAAGAAGAATTAACAGCTGTACTTCTCTGCTAATGGGTATGAAACACTGGGTTAGGGCAATGGTTGGCAAAACTATAGCTCTCCCAGCAGCCAAACTGGCCTACTGCTTGTGTTTGTGTAGTTCACAAGCTAAGAATGGTTTTTACATTTTTACACAGTTGAAAAAAATCACTAATATTTTGTGACATTTGAAAATTATATAAGATTCAAATTTTAGTGTCCATAAATGGAACTTTAATACATAGCCACACTCATTCATTTATGAAATGTCTATGGCTACTTTCGTGCCACAGTGGTAAAGCTGAATAGGTGCAAACAAATGTCTTACAAAACCCAAAATGCTTACTATCTGGCCCTTTACAGAAAGTTTTCTGATCCCAGGTATAAAAGTTGTGTTAGGTATAAAGGTAAAGATGTAACAGAAAGCATTTGATTTGCAATCTGTTAGGTAAGAAGAAGGATCTCTGTGTGAGAGCAGAAACAGAGAATAAACATGAAAGAAAAGGATATCGAACAAAGAGTTTTCCAGTCTAGGTTGCAGATGCTAAATTCACCTGCATCCTGGCCAGGATTCACTTTAGGATTAGGAAATGTTGCAAACTGATAAAGCAACTCAGATAGTGCTTGGGAAGGTAATTGTTATTGCAATTTAGAAATATGTACTTGAGTAATCAATTTAAACTTGCAATTTTAAGTTGCAACCAATTTTACATACAGTATTGGAAATTTATACTATGTATTGGAAACATACAAGTACACAGTATCAGAACTTTTAAGAATAGTATTTTGGCCAGGCGTGTGGCTCACGCCTGTAACCCCAGCACTTTGGGAGGCCAAGGTGGGCGGATCACCTGAGGTCAGGAGTTCGAGATCAGCCTGGCTAACATGGTGAAACCCCGATTCTACTAAAAACACAAAAAATTAGTCGAGTGTGGTGGCATGCGCCTGTAATCCCAGCTACTTGGGAGGCTGAGTCAGGAAAATCGCTTGAACCCGGGAGGCGGAGGTCGCAGTGAGCCAAGATTGTGCCACTGCACTCCAGCCTGGGCGACAAGAGCGAAAACTGTCTCAAATTGAAAAAAAAAAAAAAAAAAGGAAGGAAAGAAAGAAGGAAAAGAAAGAATAGTATTTTGTTTGCTTTTATTTTGTTTGTATTTTGTGCCCATTGACAAAAGGCAACTTAATATATTAAATGTATAAACATATTTGAAAAGGTTTAAAGGAATTTAAGTTTTTAAGTGGGATATTCAAAATCCCTTAGAAGTCATTAATATTTGCTAGGTTTTTACAATAAGATTTATAAGCTGAACTTTTTTTTACTTTTTTTTCTTTTGAGACGGAGTCTCACTCTGTTGTCCAGGCTGGAGTGCAGTGGCATGATCTCGGCTCACTGCAACCTCTGCTTCTTAGGTTCAAGCGATGCTCCCATCTCAGCCTCCTGAGTAGCTGGAACTACAGGCGTGTACCACCACTCCCGCGTAAGATTTTGTATTTTACGTAAAGATGGGGTTTCACCATCTCGGCCAGGATGATCTTGAACTCCTGACCTCAAGTGATCTACCCACCTTGACTTCCCAAAGTGCTGGGATTACAGGTGCGAGCCACCGCGCCTGGCCTATAAGCTGAACTTCAAAAAGCTTAAGTCATGTTTTTGTTACGTTAATACATTGAATAGTAACTTATTAAGCTGAAGTAACATCTCATCTGTCCACACAGGCAGCCCTTGAAGACATTTTATTTCATTTATTTGTTTATTTATTTTTTGAGAAGTCTCACTCTGTTGCCCAAGCTGGAGTGCAGTGGTGCAATCTCGGCTCACTGCAACCTCCGCCTCCCAGGTTCAAGCGATTCACCTGCCTCAGCCCCCGGAGTAGCTGGGACCACAGGCACGCACCACTACCCCTGGCAATTTTTTTTTTTTTTTTTTTTGTATTTTTAGTAGAGACAGGGTTTCACTGTGTTAGCCAGGATGGTCTCGATCTCCTGACCTCGTGATCGCCCGCCTCGGTCTCCCAAAGTGCTGAGATTTCAGGCGTAAGCCACCCCGCCCGGACTTTGAAGACATTTTATAATGTCCTCCAGAAGGAATTGTTCTGGGTTGTGGCCCTGAGGGTACTTGTCTTGGATCCAGGCCTTTCTTCGCTGCTGTCTTGTGGCGTGGTTCTCCACTGCAACCACCAGATGGCGCGTTGCTCATGTGATCTGGTTGTCAGGGTCTCCTGCCAAGAAAGGATAATAAAATACAGGTCTGAAATTCTTTCTCTGAAACCCCTATATTTTGAAATTGAGAATTTCCCAGGTGTTTAGGAAATAGATAAAGACACAGTATATTACATAATACTTTGACTTAATCTTTTTTTTAGTTTTCAGTTTAGAGACAGGGTCTTGCTCTTTCTCCCAGGCTGGAGTGCAATGGCAGGATCATACCTCATTGCAGCCCAGAACTCCTGGTCTCAAGCGATTCTCTCACTTCAGACTCCTGAGCAGCTGGGATGACAGGCACACCACAATGCCTCTAATTTTATAATTTTTTTGTAGAGATCAGGTCTCGCTATGTTGCCCAGGCTGGTCTTAAACTCATGATCTCAAGTGATCTTTCCACTTTGGCCTACCAAAGTGCTATGATTACAGGCATAAGCTACCATGACCAGCCTTGACGTAGTCTTTTGACTAATTCATGTTGTATGTAAGAAAGCTGAGATGTTATAAATTAATCTGACCTGAGACAGAGTGAAGCTGGCTGGTCCCTTTGGAAGACAGAATTAACTATTAGTTATTTGCCTTATTAATTAACCAAAACATTATTAATATTATCCTCTTCTGATAGCCATTAATGGAGAGAACTCCATGTGACACAGTAACTAGAGGGTAAGACCAGACCCATAAATGTTTTATATGCTATATAGATTACTTTAATATTGAGCATTTCAGTGACTAGCAATGTATTGTCCAGGGCTAGGATGGAAATTGCTAGAAACAGGCTCACTCTGCCTCCCAGCATATACTTAGGTATCAATGAATGTGAAACATGTTACCGAGTACCTGACACGCTGTAGGCACAGAATACATGCCAATTTCCTTCTACAGAGCCCACCTGGAGCAGCCACTATATTCCTGCAGCTCCTGCAATACTAGAATGGCTCAAATATGAAATTTCTTCCTCCAGTCTCTTGAACAATGACTGCTCGTGGTGAAGGAAGGGCTTCTCACCTTGGTTATCACCTCTTGGTAATAATTCTCCTTTATTAAAACAAACAAACAAAAACAAATAATGCTTTATAGTTTTCTTTTTTCTTTTCTTTTTTTTTTTTTTGGAGGCACAGTCTTCCTCTGTCACCCAGGTTGGAGTGCAGTGGTGCAGTCTCGGCTCACTGCAGCCTCTGCCTCCCAGGTTCAAGCTATTTTCCTGCCTCAGCCTCCTGAGTAGCTGGGATTTCAGGCGCCTGCCACCATGGCTCAAAATGTTACAGGAAAGAGTCTCAATCCAGACCCCAAGAGAGGGCTCTTAGATCTCTCACAAGAAAGAATTCAGGGCGAGTCCATAGCGTAATGTGAAAGCAAGTTTATTATGAAAGTCAAAGTATAAAAGAATGGCTGCTCCATAGGCAGAGCAGCCCCGAGGGCTGCTGGTTGCCCATTTTTATGCTTATTTCTTGATTATATGCTAAACAAGGGATGGGTTATTCATGCCTCCCCTTTGTAGACCATCTGGGATAACTTCCTGGTGTTGCCATGGCATTTGTAAACTGTCATGGTGCTGGTGGGAGTATAAAAGCGAGGAGGACTAGCTGTCACTCTCATCGCCATGTTGATTTTGGTGGGTTTGGGCCGGCTTCTTTACTGCAAACTGTTTTATCAGCAGGATCTTTATGACGTATATCTTGTGCTGACCTCTATCTCATCCTGTGACTAAGAATGCCCTAATCTCCTGGGAATGCAGCCCAGTAGGTCTCAGCCTCGTTTTACCCAGCCCCTATTCAAGATGGAGTTGCCCTGGTTCACACACCTCCGACAAAAAGGCAAGTGGGATTATTCTCATTTTACAGATGGGGAAGGAAAAAAGAGAAATGCATGAAGACACTTTACAACTTCTACTCTCTACTGGGTTGTGCTTCTCTCAAAGTTTCCTAGCAAGTTGGAGTAGTGAGCTCTCCAGCTGTGCTTCTGCTCCTTCACATTTGGGATTCTTTTTCCTTCCAGATCTGTATACTCTGTCTTATGCATGCCCCATTCCATTAGTTAGCCATTTCTTTTTCAAAAATTTTTTAATTTGATTTTTTTTTTTTGGCGGGGGGTGGGGTACAGATAGGGTCTCGCTCTGTTGCCCAGGCTGGTCTCAAATTCCTGGGCTCAAACGATCCTCCCACTTCAACTTCTCAAAGTGCTGAGCTTACAGGCGTGAGCCATGTGCCTGGCCTCTCAAAGTTAACCATTTTCTTATTGGCTATTTCTCAAATTAGGTTAATCGCAGCTTTACACTATTGAAAACACCATTGCCTGGAATATTATTGTACACCTATCTTTATTTAAATCTGATTATTTCCTTAGAATCTATTACTAGAAGTGGACTTATTGAACCAAAACCTTCCCTGTTCTAAATTTAGCTGAAACATGTTTTTCCCCAGGTGACACAGCTTATGATAGGCACAGGAAGATAGATAGGAGGAAATAGCAGTGTGGTAGTTTTGGATTATTTATTAATTTACAACAAAGACTTTTTAAGCACCTACTAGGTTGGACCTCAGGGGAAATCCCTGGAGAGTTGTATCACAGGGACTTTCTGGACTTGAGCCTGGGGTGTAGAGCAGGCAATATGTAAAGCTGGAGAGACAAAGATAGATAAAATGCCTTTAAGGATTTCACAGTATAACAACAGATAATGGTAAGAGCTATTATCACACAACACTTCTAAGATGTCTGATGAGTATCTCGAACTTGATGTGTCCAAAACTGAAGTCTTGATCTTTCCTCTAAACCTGTTTTTCTTACTCTTGGGCTTACTTATTTATTAAAGTGATACAGCCATCCACTCAGTTGCCCAAACCTAGATCTAGGGGGTCATTGTTTATTCCCCCCACCCAGCTGATCAGATTCCAGCAAATCCAGTCCCCCTACCTACACAAAATAGAAATATCAACCCAACGCTCCACTCTGGTGCAAGTACCATCATCTCCATCTACATGGTCCCCTAACTTGTCTTGCCTTATCCACTCTTGCAACTCTCCAATCCCTTCTCCAAAAGCAGCCAGATTGAACTTGTAAACATCACACCATAACATCTCCGTGGTTAACACCCTCGAATGGTTTTCCATTTCACTTAGAATAAAATTCAAACTCCTTCCCACTACCTTCAAGGCCCTGCATTCTTCTGGTCCCTGCATTATCATTATATGGCTCTCATCAACTACTATCCCTCCCTTGGCTCACTCAATTCCAGACACTCTAACATCAGGGCTTTTGCATTTAGCCGTTTCCTCTGTCTGTGTGCCCTTCCTGGAACTTTGCAGGGCTTCTCCTCACTTCTTTCAGAACTCTTCTAAAATCACACCCTCAGGCCTTCCCTGGGCAGCATGCTTGTATTATAGCCACATTCTCCGCTTCCACCAACCCGTCCCCCGCCCCACTGCCACCTTTTAACCTCTTAATTTTTGTTTCTTCTAACAAAGATTCTCTTCTTTGGCCAAAACTCTAGTCAGGCTCCTGTTAGTCCTCTGCCTGACTAGGCCTAACCCTTTGGGCTTCCCTTTCTGTCCTTGTTGAATCCAGTTTGTGCAAGAACTCTCCACTCTTGGCGTCCTAGTCCATTTTTTGTTGCTATAACAATACCAAAGAGGGTAATTTATAAAGGAAGGAAAGTTATTTTTTGCAGTTCTGGAGTCTGGGGAGCCTAAAGTCGAGGGGTTGCATCTGGTGAGGGCTTTCTTAAACTGCATGGTAGACAGCCTCTCACGATGAGAGAGCAAGAGCATGTGTGCCAGCTCAGATCACTCGTCTTCTTCTTACAAAGCCACCAGTCCCATCACAGGGGCCCTACCCTGATGATTTTATCTAATCCTAGTTACCCCGTCAAGGCTCCACCTCCAAATACTATCAATATATGAACTTTAGGATTGAGTTTCCAACGTATGGAATTTGGGGGACACAGTCAAACCATAGCACTCGGTATCTGACCACCCTCAACATCTTAGCACCCTGTCCTGCTTTCAGCAATAATCCTGTTAGGTCAGTTTAGCAAGAAACTTCTTATCCTTGATGTTTCTCTTAGTAGTTTTTGTCAGGCCTCTGAGCCCAAGCCAAGCCATCGCATCCCCTGTGACTTGCACATATACGCCCAGATGGCCTGAAGTAACTGAAGAATCACAAAAAAACGTGAAAAAGGCCCTGCCCCGCCTTAACTGATGACATTCCACCCCAAAAGAAGTGAAAATGGTCGGTCCTTGCCTTGAGCGATGACATTATCTTGTGCCTGGCTCATCCTGGCTCAAAAAGCTCCCCCACTGAGCACCTTTTGACTCCCACTCCTGCCCGCCAGAGAACCCCCCTTTGACTGCAATTTTCCTTTACCTACCCAAATCCTGTAAAACGGCCCCACCCTTATCTCCCTTCGATGACTCTCTTTTCAGACTCAGCCCGCCTGCACCCAGGTGAAATAAACAGCCATGTTGCTCAGACAAAGCCTGTTTGGTGGTCTCTTCACACGGTCGGGCATGACAGTTTTCCATCCACTGACCCTCATCCTGCTCTTTGGTTATAAATCTCCACTGTTTCTTGTTGGAGTCAGAGTTGAGTCTAATTCCTCTTCTTCACTGCAAGGTCTGGTTGTAGTGGTCCCTGTAACTATCACCATTGGCTCTCTTACACAAAGTCTGCCTTACCATCTTTAATTAGTGCCGTGAACAAATTTTCCTTTAACACTTTTCAGCATTTATTTCTCTATATTTGTCTATTGTTTGTCTGACTCACCAAGCACTGTTATGTACCATGACTGCAGACACTTGTTCCTCATTTTATCCCACTGCTTGGTGCACAGGAGACATTTATCAAATGTTTGTTGAATGATTAGCACTTGTCACAACTGCAACTCTGTGAACTAGGATCCTATCCATTTTGTTCATTACAAAATTCCGCCTAAGCCTTGAACAAGGCTATCAGTGATAAGTGCAAAGCAATTTAGAGGAAGGAGGGGTAACTAAACTGAAGAAGCTCAGGGAAGCCTCACAGATAAAATTACTTCTAAACTGAAACTGAAAGTTAGGAGGAAAACTAAAAAGATCAACAACGGAAGGGCTGCAGACAGAATATCGCGAGGTGTTGGTCAGCCAAGATGGCTTCTGACACTGGCCGCCACACTTAATATGGCGGCCAGGGAAATTTCCTCGAGAAAATCACGCGAGACTTGCATCACGGCGGTTGTCCCCGAGTCAACCTGGGGGTGTGGAGCAGCCAAGATGGAGCCGGCAGCCGGCGGTCCGGGCCCACTGATCGTGAACAACAAGCAGCCCCAGCCTCCGCCACCTCCGCCGCCGGCAACCGCACAGCCACCACCCGGGGCACCGCGGGCCGGCGCGGGCCTCCTTCCTGGGGGCAAAGCCCGGGAGTTCAACCGCAACCAGCGCAAAGACTCGGAGGTCAGGAGCTTCGGGGGGCGAGGCTCGCACCCGGGCGGGCGGCGTCGGGGGTCCCGGGCCCGAAGCCACTGTCGGGACCAGGTTGGGCTTCCCAGAGGGCTCGGTAGAGCCCGGCCGAGAACTGTCAGTATACAGCGAAAGGAGCAGGAAGCGAGGCTCGCAGCTCCTGGGGTCGAGGGCATGAAGCTGGGGTCCTTGCTAGAGCTCCGCCGCCCGGGAGACTTTCCGGGAGCCGGCAACTGCTGGTTTGCTCCCTTGGGCCCCGGCTGTGGGCGTGGCCTCGAGGCCCCAGCCCCTGGGGAAGCCGCCTTCGCGCCAGCTCGGGGCCGAGGAGTCGGGGGTCTGGGTGCACTCCAGGGCGCTGGGCGGCCGCGTCCCCAACCTAATCATCTCGGGCCTCTGCCCCTGGCACGCGGGCGCCAGCTCCTGGGTCCTGCCGCGTACAGAGGAAGGCGCTTGTGGGCAGGAAAGGTACCGGCGAGGATCTAGAAGGCAGTTAGAGCCGGACCGAGCTAATTATCACTGAGAGTATTGCGCTGCCGTAGGTTCCGAGAGTAGGAGGAGGAAACATGCCCTGTTCTGACCTGAGCCAGATCAGGCCGTGGGGTTGACAGTGCCTGTGGTGGGTGTTGTGCCCAGTGCGCCTGCTACTGAACTGTTAAAGATGAGAAATAGACATTTTAAGCATCCGTTAGGACCCAGCATTCATTCATCTCGCCAGTGAGCCGTTCCTGCCGTTCTGGAGATGGCATAGTCTGGAGCTGACTAGTAACCTCACCCCAAGTTAAAGAATTCCTCCCACTACCTCCCTTTGCAGAATTCATGAATGAAGATACTCATGACACGGCGTTTTAGGGCTTCTTAATCAGCAGGTTCCCAGAGCACTTACTATGCCATCTCCTAGATTGATCAGCAGCCAACCTGATCAGCCAAGTTAATGAGAGGGAATTCCTCATTGTCCAAGCATAATGTACCAATTCATACCGAAGAGCGATGATACTATCTTTAGACCTGTGAAATCAGTTCCTCAGAAGCTTTTATTTTTTGTTAGCAAGCCTAAACCCCTGAGAAAGCATGTCAACAATTGGCAAGCCCGAAGTAGACGTAATTTGAGCTTGGAGTGAATTCTTTGAAAAAACAATGACACTGACCTTTTAGGAGCCCTTGCATGGTGGGATGATGGACATCAGTGGTAACTACTCAGTTTTTCAAGTGTGGAAGTTTACAAAAGTGGAGGGGGGTGAACCTACCTTCATCATGAGAGGAGTTATTTTGAAAAATGGTTTAAAATTTGTCTGAGTAGCTATGAATGGTCAAATAAATACCCTTTGACGAATTTTTAATTTCTCTTTTTACCCTTTAATTTCCACATAGCGGACGGGTCCAGTGGCTCAGGCCTGTAATTCCAGCACTTGGGGAGGCCGAGGCGGGCGGATCACCTGAGGTCAGGAGTTCCAGACCAGCCTGGCCAATGTGGTGAAACCCCATCTCTACTAAAAGTACAAAAATTAGCCAGGCGTGGTGGCAGGAGCCTGAGACAGGAGAATTGCTTGAACCTGGGAGGCGGAGGTTTGCAGTGAGCCGAGATTGCACCATTGCACTCCAGCCTAGGTGACAAGACTGAAACTCTCCCCGTCTCAAAAAAAAAAAAATTTCCACATAGACTGATTACATGAAAGACCAGTCAAATAGACACATTTAAGCAGAGACCTGTCTAAGTCCATTTCTTTAGAGAGGCTGCCGGGCGCGGTGGCTCAAGCCTGTAATCCCAGCACTTTGGGGGGCCGAGACGGGCGGATCACGAGGTCAGGAGATCGAGACCATCCTGGCTAACACAGTGAAACCCCGTCTCTACTAAAAAAATACAAAAAACTAGCCGGGCGTGGTGGCGGGCGCCTGTAGTCCCAGCTACTCAGGAGGCTAAGACAGGAGAATGGCCTAAACCCGGGAGGCGCAGCTTGCAGTGAGCTGAGATCCGGCCACTGCACTCCAGCCTGGGCGACAGAGCGAGACTCCGTCTCAAAAAAAAAAAAAAAAAAGAGAGGCTGATGCCGTGATCTTTCTTTAGTCATAGCTGAAATCGGTAGTTTGGGAGCCTGATCAGTGAATGCCTGGAGGAGAGGGAGGCTGACATTTGATGAGAGCTCACTGTGTACTACATAATTTTGATTAGTCCTTAAAAATCTTCAGAGTAGATTTTCATCATTGCCATTCAATGAGTGAAGAAACTGAAGCTCAATAACTTGTCAAAGTGTACACTGTGTTGTCTCTGAACACAATGTGGAGTTCTTGTTTGTGGGTATGTTTTTTGTTTTGCTTTGTTTTGTTTTGAGACAGAATCTCCCTCTGTCTCCCAAGCTGGAGTGTAGTGGCGTGATCTTGGCTCACTGCAACCTCTACCTATGGGGCTCAAGCGATTCTCCTGCCTTAGCCTCCCCAGTAGCTGGGACTACAGGCACGACCCACCATGCCTGGCTAATTTTTATGTTTTTATTAGAGATGGGGTTTTACCATGTTGGCCAGGCTGGTTTCAAACTCCTGACCTCAAATGACCCGCCCACCTCAGCCTCCCAAAGTGCTAGAATTACAGGCGTGAGCCACCTCGTCTGGCCATTTGTGGGTATGTCATTTTGTGGCTGGTCTTTGTCTTCCCAGGTAGATTGTAATTAAACCTAAGGACTTTACCTATTTGTTTCTCACTTCTCTCTTCCCAGTACAAGCCTTCCAAGATGGTGTGTTCTCAGTAATCACCTATTTCCAACAGGAAAAAGACTGTGTTTGTCACATTCTCTCTTATATGTGGGAGGGAAGTTGATCTGTTTGGCAGTGGCCTTCTTTGTCAGTTCTCACTGAAATTTGAGACAAAGACGGGGAAAGCTGAGGGTTTCAATACTCATTTTTGTCCTGAGCTGTTGACAGCTCACTAGCCAGAAAGAAGTTAAGACTTCTGGAATCTTAGCATCACATGGAATGGTCATTTACTGCACAAAATACATAGAAACCTTGTATTTGTTCATTTAACAAATATGTGAGTATAAACCATTCATTCATTCACTTATTCATGCCAAATACTATGCTGGACCTTGTGAAATCATTGGTAAGCTAAATGGATGATGTTCTTGTTCTCAGGGAACTTGCAGTCTTGTGGAAAGGCAGACACTAAACACATCCTATAATGATAAGTTATGATAAGTGCTCTGAAGGAAAGGTATAGGATACTCTGAGAGGTTTTAGGAAACAAAATGTGAAAAAACATCAGAAAAGTGGAGGCACTGGTGTCCTGTAACAACAGCATCTCGAAGCATGTGTTTCTTTGACAAACAGCATGATCCTTTTTCCTAAAGCTCTCTCCTCTTGTCAGCAGGGCTATTCGGAGTCACCAGACCTGGAGTTTGAGTATGCTGACACAGACAAGTGGGCTGCAGAGCTCTCGGGTAAGGCAGGGACCTTTGTGTTATTTGGGGGTAGTTTTTTCCTTATTGGTCTTTAAGAAAATTAAGAATGAATATCATTTAGGGCTTCATTGCTTTCCCTAGTTAGTTCTATCAGATAGATATATGTGTGTGTATATATATGTGTATATGTGTATATATGTAAATATAGTGCATATATGTATACGTATATATGTGTGTATATATGCATATATGTGTGTATATGTGTATATGTGTGTATATATGTATGTGTGTATATGTATATGTGTATGTATATATGTATATATATGACATGTTAGTTATTTGATTCAAGCCTTGTGCATCTTATAACTTTGTGTTGTCCTTTACTTTTATGAAGCTGACTAGAGCCCAGTCCCATTGTGAGACAGTGATGTTCCTTGGCTATCCACTGTGACCCTGATAGTGGTCTCTCCTCCAGCAATGGGTCATGAGGGATGCCTGCATCTGTGCCCATCTGCTGCTGCCACTGCCACTCTCATGTAATGCGAGGTCGGTGTAAGCTGCTTCTCCAGCCTCTGTAATACATGTCCTGCTCAAGAGGTAGCAGCCACTTGAGAGGCGCATCCCAGGTGGCCGTCAGCCCTGGCATGGCATGGTGGGATGGATGCACATCGGACAGGAAGTGTCCAGATGGCATTCTGGCACTCTGGTTCTCTCTATTGTGCACATTAGAGAACTAAGATCCCCTTCATAATTAGAGAGCTTATTCCAGGAGTCACTATGACTCAGGGCCAGAGTTGAGAGTGGAAGCAAATGCCTTGCCTTCTCTGCACATGTGAGACTTGGTGTGCAATGCAGACATGGAACCAATGGTGATGAGACTTTGTTCCAACAGAGCTTTACAGCTACACGGAAGGGCCAGAATTCCTGATGAATCGAAAATGCTTTGAGGAGGACTTCCGGATCCATGGTGAGATGATTTCCCCCACTTCTTGCTTCCTTTGCCCTGCATGATGAGAGCTGCAGGTTTCTTTTAGGCATCTGAATGACCTGAGTCATCCTTGAACGGCCTGAGAAGCCTGCTGAACCCTGATGGTTCAAAGCCAGATACATGTAGAGTGGGCTTGTGGCACATCCGTGGGGGCTTTTCAGAATGTGCAGATTGGGGGAGAAAAAAAAATTCATGTGATTAAAATTGCGCCCAAAATACCAGCGTTTCAGTTTGGAAATCAAATTCATAGGGCAGCAGTATGATCTTACCACTTACATAGGGGGTAACTTGTCTTTCTGGTCCTATGGCAGTCCTGAAATTGGTGAGTTAACATGGGTCCATGCCATTGTGAATATTTTTCTAGGCTCAGGTGTAACTGGTTTCTTGCCCTGCAGTGACAGACAAGAAGTGGACTGAGCTGGACACCAACCAGCACCGGACCCATGCCATGAGGCTCCTGGATGGCTTGGAAGTCACTGCCAGGGAGAAGAGACTTAAGGTGGCTCGAGCAATTCTCTATGTTGCTCAAGGTATTGAGTGGACCTCCCCAGGATTCCCTAGCACCTCTGCCCACTCAGATGCAGGGAGGGGCTCAGTGAACTGAACCCTGTGTTGCAGGCACGTTTGGGGAGTGCAGCTCGGAGGCAGAAGTGCAGTCCTGGATGCGCTACAACATCTTTCTCCTCCTGGAGGTGGGCACGTTCAATGCTCTGGTGGAGCTTCTGAACATGGAAATAGAGTGAGCATTTTTGAGAGGCTGAGTAGGGAAGGGGAGGCTGGGGTGGGAAGGGGGACACAGCTTGCAGAACTAACTGGCTTTGAGAGGGTTAAATGGGCCACATGGGGCAGAAAGTCTGGTCCCAGGCTGTGTTCTGACCACCTGGGTTGAATAATGGAGTTGGTCACTTACACCTTGAAGATTAATGGAGACTAATGACAGGTCCCTGCAGCTCCCTGATGCCAGAATTTTTACACCAGACAGGGTAGGCCCTACCCCGGCTTTGCGGGGCTGCTCCTCAGAAGGAGACTCCTCACTTTGAGCTCTCTTTTGAACCTGTAGACTCTGCTGTGTTCGCCCTGCAGTTCCCCGCTTGGCAGGAGGCCAGGCACAAGACTGACACATGGGCTCAACCAGTGCCTGGCCTTGCCTGTGTCACCTTTGTCCAGTGGACAGGTCAGCTGCTGCTCATCTAAGGATAACGCCATCAATGATAATAGCTAAGACCACTCACTGAGTGCCTATGTGTCCCGGGCATTGTTCTCAGGATATTACAGGTGCTAATTCATGTTAAGGATATAGGTACTGCTATCATCCCCATTTTACAGATGAGGAAACTAAGGCACAGTTAGAGCCAGGATTCAAACTGTGGCAGTCCAGTGCACGACTGGGTTTTTTTTTGCTTGTTTGTCTTTTGTTTTTTGTTTTTTGGGGTTTTTTTTGAGAGTCTTGTTCTGTTGCCCAGGCTGGAGTGCAATGGCGCGAACTTGGCTCACTGCAACCTCCACCTCCTGGCTTCAAGCAATTCAAGCAATTCTCCGGCCTTGGCCTCCTGAGTAGCTGGGATTACAGGTGCCCGCCACCACACCCGGCTAATTTTTGTATTTTTAGTAGAGATGGGGTTTTACCATGTTGGCCAGGCTGGTCTCAAACTCTTGACCTCAGGTGATCCACCCGCCTCGGCTTCCCAAATGGTGTTGGGATTACAGGCGTGAGCCACCGTGCCCAGCCATGGCCTGGGTTCTTAGCCATCGTATCCTGTGGCTTCTTGTGCAGTCCAAGCATGTATCACAGGATTTTGTGTCCCCATTGGTCAGTACTTGTCAGGGACATCACTTATCTTCCTTCTTGGAGGAAGATGCTGACTCTCAAAATCTCCTGCAGCAACAGTGCCGCCTGCAGCAGTGCTGTGAGGAAGCCCGCCATCTCCCTGGCTGACAGCACAGACCTCAGGTGAGGCGAGCAGCAAGCCTGGGCTTCCGAGCGTTAGTCAGAGATGAGATCAGAGCAGGGTGTGGGAGGCTGGCTGTGGGTGTCCTTGCTGTGTGTGCTTCTGTACACGTCATCTGCACGTTTGATGGGCCCACTGTGAATGCTTAGTAGGAACTGCTGAGGGCTCATCCTAGGTGGGGCTCTGGGTTGAGACTCCCAAAGGCAATCCAGGGTCAGGTGACTTAGAGCCACAGCTAAGTGTGGGCCTCCTACTCACACTGTTACTCAGGACCCAGTTGTGGGTGTTTTGTATTTGGGTGAAACACTTGATAATGTTCCCAGGGCTCCCGCCGCCTTGTGTACACAGCTTGATCCTCATCTTCACTGGGTTAGACCCGACAGCTTCCTAATGTTTCATAGCTGCCCAGGAGCTCACAGCAACTGCTGAACACCAAGATCACCCTTCAGTTTTTGAAGGTTGAAATCTGGCTCTTTTTATGAATTTGGAAGTTTTTAGACTAGGTGGTTGTAGTGTTCCCTCCTAGGTGTTAGGATCCCTGGGTGTCACCTCTCAGCTCCTGCTTTCCACTTCCTCATCAAAAACCCTGTTTTTGTTCTCGCTGTGACCCCGTTCTGCTTTGACCCTATAGCTCACTACCATCTCTGGTGCTTTTCTTTTCAGGAAGCTTAGGGCGGTAAATGCTTTTGGCCATTCTTGTTCATATTCATTTATTCAGCTACCATTTATTAATTTTTTTTTTTTTTTTTTGAGACGGAGTCTCGCTCTGTAGCCCAGGCTGGAGTGCAGTGGCCGGATCTCAGCTCACTGCAAGCTCCGCCTCCCGGGTTCACGCCATTCTCCGGCCTCAGCCTCCCGAGTAGCTGGGACTACAGGCGCCTGCCACCTCACCCGGCTAGTTTTTTGTATTTCTTAGTAGAGACGGGGTTTCACCGTGTTAGCCAGGGTGGTCTCGATCTCCTGACCTCGTGATCCGCCCGTCTCGGCCTCCCAAAGTGCTGGGACTACAGGCTTGAGCCACCGCGCCCGGCCACCATTTATTAATATTAAGCCCCTGCTTTATGTAAGCACTTTGTTAGACACTAGGGTGCTCCTTCGACCCCCCCACCGCCCTACTTCATTGTGAGCTGGCTCTTGTCCTCAGGGTCCTGCTCAACATCATGTACCTGATAGTGGAGACCGTTCACCAGGAGTGTGAGGGTGACAAGGCTGAGTGGAGGACCATGCGGCAGACCTTCAGAGCCGAACTGGGTAGGACCCTGGGGATCCTCTCTAGAGGCCCTGCCTGGAAGCTGAGGCGGAAGGCTTTGGGAGGGTCCTGATACCTTTGTGTCACCTCCAGGCTCCCCGCTGTACAACAGTGAGCCGTTTGCCATCATGCTGTTTGGGATGGTGACCAAATTTTGCAGTGGTCACGCCCCTCACTTCCCCATGAAGAAAGTTCTCTTGCTGCTCTGGAAGACAGTATTGGTGAGCACCTACTTGGAGGAGAACTCAGGTGCTAGGGGATGGGCAGTAAGGAGACTGTTCCTTGAATATCCTTTTGAATATTGAATTATGTGACTATAAAACTGCTTTGGTAAAAAAAAAAAAATTATTTAAAAAGCGCTAAAAGGAGATGACAAAGTAAGTGCCACTATTGTCCCTTTGTAGCCAATGAGGACATAGGCCTTGAGTCAGAACAGACTGTTGGCTCCCTGACTCCTGGAAGATGTTTTCTGTCATAGAACAGCTCTCCCCCAGACAAGCTGCCTCTCAGCAAGCAGCTCTGGACCTGGAGTTTGTAAAGGGATTTAAGGCAAAGTTAAAGCTGGTGTAATTGGGGCCCTGGTAGGATGTCACTTGAAGGGGCAAGCGTGAGCCCTGAGCCAGCCTCCATTTTCTTCAGGGTATGGTGTCAACCCGACTCTGTGTCTAGGTAGGGAGGGACTGGGTGCCAGCGTGGGCCGTCCAGCACACTGGGCTTTGGAGCATTGTTAGCAGCCAGGCCATGCCAGGAGGCCTTCCCAGGAGGAGTGGCGTGGGGGAGGCAGTGGAGGTGGGTTGGGCCTCTGTTACACTGGGGCTCATCCTTCCTTTCAGAATGGGTCAGCTCTGGAGCCAGGGCTCAGTAAGTGTAGGATTTCTTGAGTCATTGACGCATTTTTATCTTGGCCACACATCCTGTTCTTCACAAAGCCTTGCTAAGGCCAGAGAGGAAAGCTGAACTGCTCAGAAACAGCAAAACTAAGCAATCTAAAATTGCTGCATGGTGCTGGGGTTTCTGTTTCTTGGGAGATGTTTAGATGAAGCTTTTTTTTTCTTTTAAATTTGAGCAACCAACTGTATTTCCAGTTTGACTTGGAAAGACTCGCATGTACAACTCGTGAAACATGAGTCTCACCAACTTTTCTAGGGACTTGCAGGGTTAGGCTCTTTGCTTTTTAAATGAAGAGTATGTCATAGGTGCAGAGTTAGTGTATCTGCACTAGGGTCAGTCAGCCTGCATCTCTACTCTTTCCTTGTTCCTTTTTCTCCTTTCCCTTGCGGATGTCGCAGAATTCTCCTCGGGAGTGGCTTCAGTCCGTTGTTCAGGGGTTGCCTGGGTCTCTATAAAGACGTGGGTCATGATGTGATGGGTGCTTCTGAGCCCAACACAATGGTCAGGGACCAGCCCTGTGGACACGTTGACTCTGGCTCTGCTTCCCTGTCTGTAATGCAGTGCACGCTGGGCGGCTTTGAGGAGCTGCAGAGCATGAAGGCTGAGAAGCGCAGCATCCTGGGCCTCCCCCCACTTCCTGAGGACAGCATCAAAGTGATTCGCAACATGAGGGCAGCCTCTCCACCAGCATCTGCTTCAGACTTGATTGAGCAGCAGCAGAAACGGGGCCGCCGAGAGCACAAGGTGAGGGTGACAGAGGTCCCTGTGACTCCTGAGGGCCCTCAAGGTGTATGCTTGCAGCAGCACAGTCCTTGGAGGAGCAGGGCTGCTGGAAATGATCTCTGATCAACCAGTCAGAATCATGCCTCCACGGCAAGGACACTTTGTCCCCAGCTCTGGTCCAGTTTATGGTGGGTGCTCAGCACGTGGTGCTTTTGAGGGACTGGAGCAAGAAGTACTTGATGGTTTGGCCCCCGTCTTGACTCCCCCTCTGGTTTTTCCACTGTTCCTGCCTCTACCTGACACCCCTGTGCGCTGTGTCTCCTCCAGCCGCACTTCCCTAGTCTGCATCCTCAATTGGCTCTTGTCTCATCTCACTTCCCTGGTTTCAGGCTCTGATAAAGCAGGACAACCTAGATGCCTTCAACGAGCGGGATCCCTACAAGGCTGATGACTCTCGAGAAGAGGAAGAGGAGAATGATGATGACAACAGTCTGGAGGGGGAGACGTTCCCCCTGGAACGAGATGAAGTGATGCCTCCCCCACTACAGCACCCACAGACTGACAGGCTGACCTGCCCCAAAGGGCTCCCCTGGGCTCCCAAGGTCAGGTGAGTCTCAGACCTCCAGAGCACTCATAGCTCCTGAGGCCAGAGCCCTCACACCCTCAGGCCTGCCGCCTGGCCTGCGTCACCGTGTGTGGTCCTCTGCAGGGCAGGCTGACCGTGGCTCTGGGATGAAGCTCTCTTAAAGCGCCTGGTGCTGTCCTGAGGGTCTCAGGGAGGCTAGCCTTGCTGGTCTCACACAACATGGCCCCCATGTGGCTACTGAGTCAGTAATTGGAGTTAGCTCTTGGTTAGACGTGCTAGTGAAGGGGGATAGGAAACAAATAAAAACAAAAGCATTTAAGCAAACATGTCCCCACCCCTCCCGGGGTTGTATATGATTTTTAAGGGAAAAATGATAGATTAAGGAAGAGTTTCTTTAGAGCCATAATGAAAATGTTTGAGATATGTGGGTACATCGATGGATGGGAAGGTACCTGGAGATATATAAATGGTGTCTGTTTGATAGGCAGCAACTTAAGAAATAGATGAACATGTGAGAGGATATAGAAGTCACTTTCTTGATCCAGGTAAAGCCTCAGTTTTCAGTGATCTGTGAAGGGAATGCAAAACAGATCATCAGAAAATGCAAGGTATGCTGATTGTTTGGGATAGGAAAATGTGACCTACATGAAAAATCAGTAGCCTGTAGCTTTAATTGTTTAACAAAGTTTTAGTATTTAAGAAAGTCTGTTGACAAACTTGTTCATACTATGTGAATAAAGTATGTTTTTAAGTTTAATGTATCTCTTTAATTTTATGAATAAACTAGTTAACATGTAATATATTTCCAGGTTATTGATCCAGCAAAATTATAAGAAACATTAAAATACTCTGAAAATTTCTATTTTTTCCCTTTTTTGAAAGAGAAAAACAGTTGTGGGAGACTTTTTCTTCTCCTGGCTTCACAGTTTCTGGATGCTCTATGTTTTTGTTAACTGTAACACTTTGAAATAGCATTTGCTAAAAACCTTTTTCTCTTTCTTTGTTTGGGGGATGTGGCAGAGAGAAAGATATTGAGATGTTCCTCGAGTCCAGCCGCAGCAAATTTATAGGTTACACACTAGGCAGGTGAGTAGAAGCCAAGTTCATTTTGCTGTTAGCTCTCCCAGCCTTTGGTGTTTGGGATCCCAGGTGAATTAATGTCGAGGCTCAACACAGGGCCTTCTTTATTCTCCAGTGACACGAACACAGTGGTGGGGCTGCCCAGGCCAATCCACGAAAGCATCAAGACTCTGAAACAGGTGAGTGGCTTTGGGTGAGCATTTGGCTTGTTTGGTCCAAAGTGAGTAAAGTGAAACCAGCCTGTAGGGAGAAGCCTTTTAAGACTGTTGTCTGCCTGCAAGAACCTGGGGTAGAGGCCAGGGTGGACTTTGGAATAACCTTGCAAACAGTCTTTCATAAGTTTTGCTTGTTTTATTATAAGTTTTACTTGTTTTAGCTGAGCTTTTGTTTGGGACTGACTGGAAAGTCTTTAAAGATTGTATTACCTGACCACTGGGCACCAAGGCATATGCCTGTAGTCCCAGCTACTGAAGAGGCTGATGCAGGAGGACTGTTTGAGCACAGGAGATCAAGGCTACAGTGAGCTATGATCATGCTCCTGCACTCTAGCCTGGGCCACAGAGTGAGACCTGGATTCTTTAAAAAAAAAAAAAAGGATTATATTACTTGACAGTTGTTGGAATTCTACAGAGCTCAATAAATAACCCTCCTTTTCCTTGCCCACGTTCTCAGGCAGTTGAAATAGAGGAGTAGGCAGATGGAGATTGTAATGCCAACTTTATAGCTCATAGAGCCGTGGAGAATGAGGCTTAAGAACGCAGCAGTAGTGTCCTAATACATTGTTTCAGAATTAGGCAGAGATACCTACCAGTCCCAGGCAGTGCAGGCAGGAGAAGAGAGCACAGACTCTCAGCAGGCAGACAGGTTCTAAAGGGAAAAGAGAAGGGTGGAGCCAAGGCTGCCCTGTGTCCCCTCCCATACTCTCTGATCAGAGAAGGGAGCAGTGAGTGTCTGGATGGGGCAGAGAGAGATGAGGGGTGTTTGGCAAACCTCTGTCCCTCCACATAGGAGAGAACATTAAGAGTGGGGAAGAAGGTCGAGCGTGGTGCCTCAAGCCTGTAATCCCAGCACTTTGGGAGGCCGAGACGGCAGATCACGAGGTCAGGAGATCGAGACCATCCTGGCTAACACGGTGAAACCCCGTCTCTCCTAAAAAATACAAAAAAACTAGCCGGGCAAGGTGGAAGGCACCTGTAGTCCCAGCTACATGGGAGGCTGAGGCAGGAGAATGGCATAAACCCGGGAGGCAGAGCTTGCAGTGAGCCGAGATCCAGCCACTGCACTTCAGCCTGGGCAACAGAGCAAGACTCCGTCTCAAAAAAAAAAAAAAAAAGAGTGGGGAAGAGGCATCTCCCCTAACAGCTGTCTGGAGTGAAACTGTTGATATGTTTTGAAATATATTTTTGGAATTGGTAGTACTAAGTGGTCTCTCTGCAGCTAGGCATTTTGAGTATTTGATTTTGCTTTCAGTTTTTCCTCCTGTCACTGTAGCTATCTGAAAGCCTGTTTCCCTCCTTTAATTTACTTTTTTTTTTATCTACTGTGGGCTTCCTACTCTAGTTGCAAGAGGAAGGGGCCCATTTAGAAAAATATTTTGGGGCCAGGCATGGTGGCTTATGCCTACAATCCCAGCACTTTGAGAGGCCAAGGTGGGTGGATCACCTAAGGTCAGGAGTTCAAGACCAGCCTCACCAACATGGCAAAACCCCATCTCTACTAAAAATACAAAAATTAGCCGGGCATGGTGGTGCACGCCTGTAGTCCCAGCTATTTGGGAGGCTGGGGCAGGAGAATTGCTTGAACCTGGGAGGCGGAGGTTACAGTGAGCCAAGATCATGCCACTGCAGTCCAGTCTGGGCAATAGAGGAAGACTCTATCTCAAAAAAAAAAAAAAAAGAAAAGAAAAAGAAAAATGTTTGGGTTTGGGATTTTAGTTAGGGATTTTTGTGGTGACTTATCCTCTTTCAGAAGACTGTTTGAAGACAAATGTGTGGGGCTTTTGCTAGAGTGCAGGGAGTTTGGCCAGAGAATGTTCTCCCCAGCCCTTCTTTTCCCATCTCTCCCTCCAGCACAAGTACACGTCGATTGCAGAGGTCCAGGCGCAGATGGAGGAGGAGTACCTCCGCTCCCCTCTCTCAGGGGTAAGTTGGAGGTCCTCTTCAGCCACCAGGATCCCCAGCTCTTCCCAGGCATTGTGCTGGGATTAGACCACAAGGTTGCCCCAGGCCCTGCCCTCAAAGAACTCCCAGTCCACCTCCCAGTGCAGAGGGTGACACAGGTCTAGTGCAGGGTTAAGAATACAGACTGAGTCAGGAACCTGCCTCTTATGCCTGGATCTACCACTTTGTGGATGACAACTTAAGCCAGTTACTGGGTGTCTCTACGCTTTATTTCCTTGTGTGTGAAATAGGAATAATAATACCTTTATAGGGTTATTATAATAAGAATGAACTGAGTTATTACAAGTAAAATGCTTGGCACATTGTGTTCAGGGTTTGCTGTTATCATTAACATCATTATGTACATCACTGTCTACAGGTTTTCCTCCAGCCAGCTAGCAAGCTGGCTCAGGAGATTGTATTCTGGGCTGGGGTTTTATGCTTGTACCCATTATGTTAAAAGGGAGAAGAAGAAGTTGAGCAAGTCCCTGCAGAAACCCTCTACCAAGGCTTGCTCCCCAGCCTGCCTCAGTATATGGTGAGTGGCGCTTGCAGTGGGACCCTCCCACTGCAGTGGCCTTAGAGTGGGCCCTGCCCTCCTCCTGCCACCTGTGGACCAACAGAAGGACTGCTCAGAGCTTAATTTTGGCCCTGGGCTCTCACACCTGTGTCTGAATGGTCTACTCTTCCCAGATTGCCCTCCTGAAGATCCTGTTGGCTGCAGCACCCACCTCAAAAGCTAAAACAGACTCAATCAACATCCTAGCGGATGTCTTGCCTGAAGAGATGCCGTGAGTATCGTTCTGTGAATGGAGCAGGTGGGGCAGAAGATAGATGGAGAAGGGCAAACGTTTTCCTCTTGTCAGGTTGGTTGTTATTGGCCCAGCTTCTCTACAGGTTAAATGTAGGTATTTTTGACTCAAAAAAAAAGGAAACTACTAGATTAAAGAGTTTCACTGGTTAGGGAGATGGCTTGGTCCTGTTGGCCTGGATTCTAGTGTAGACTCTGCCACTGAGCGAACTCCTGAGTGAATTGGGGAAAGTAATTTCCTCCTCTGTAAAATGAATGGGGCCACCCTGGACATTGCCCCAAAGCCGCCCTCTCCAAAGCCGCCCTCTCCAGCTGTGATCGGGACACCGGGATAAGGAGGGTTAGCTTGTAGACAGCTTGCCAGCAATAGCTGAACCTGTGCCAGGTATAGAGACGTCCCTTTTCGCCAGTAAGCGGACGCGCAGAATGCTGGCAAATGGCTCAGGGTGATAGAGTGAGATTCTTCAGAGCTCTTCTGCGCTGGGCCCTGTACTCGTTTTTCATGTGAGAGTACAGATTGAGATCATGTTCTACTTTGAGAAGGACCTGGACCTTGACCTGATCTGCCTGCCTGGGCCGCCAGCCCTGAGTCCAGCTCCTGGGTGGCTGTGGCCCTGAAGTATGGCAGTGATGGCCAGGTGAAGGAGGAGGCAGGAATTGGCTAATACCAGAGGGAGAATCACAGAACACTAGGCCATCATGTGATGATCCTTGAAAAAAAGGTTCTAGAGTCATACTATATATTTGATTCATGGATTTCTCTTATAAGGAGGAATTCCTTTTATAAAGATGTACAGTGAGAAGTCCTGAATTAAGAAACTGATGTAACTCAGTGCTTCCTAAATTTATCTGACTCCAAAACCCTTTTTTCCATGACATGAAATTTGCCAATATCCTGGTATTCCACAGAACACATTTTGGAGAACTCAGGTTAATACGGCAGCAGAAGCTTAGGGGAGATCTTGGAAAGGAGAAGAAGTTCATTTTTAGAGGAAAGGCAGAGAAGCAGACTAAGAATGTATTTGAGGGCATCATGGGGAAGGAATAAATTGTGCCAGGCTACATTGCTTGGGAGGTGGATGGGGGAGCCCTGGGCTGACTTCTGAGATGTCCATGGGGTGAGTGGGGAGGTGGGAGTCTTTGCCCAGGGAGGCTCAGGAGTCCATCTTTTCTGTGGGCACCTAGAAAGGAGGTACTGCACATGCTGGTGGCTTACCCAGGCAATTAATTATGTTTCCAGCACCACAGTGTTGCAGAGCATGAAGCTGGGGGTGGACGTAAACCGCCACAAAGAGGTCATTGTTAAGGCCATTTCTGCTGTCCTGCTGCTGCTGCTCAAGCACTTTAAGTTGAACCATGTCTACCAGGTACCCGCAGGGCTTTCCCTCCTGTCCTGTGGTCTGGGGCCTCGGGCACTACTGCTCCTCCAGCCCACAAGAACGGGGGCCTTGGCCTTTGACCCGCTTGAACTCTGCATGAATGTTCTAAGACATGGCCCTCCAGCCAAGGCCTTTCATCCCTGGAGGAAAGAAGGCAAGGTCCCAAGGGCCACGCCTTTTTTTTTTCTTCCCCTGTTGGCTTCAGTTTGAATACATGGCCCAGCACCTGGTGTTTGCCAACTGCATTCCTTTGATCCTAAAGTTCTTCAATCAAAACATCATGTCCTACATCACCGCCAAGAACAGGTGACGAGGGCCAGGGACCGTGAAGGGGCGGGTATGGTCAGACAGCAGAGTTCCCAGCTGGTATTTCCCACTGCCTCCATTTTTCCAGCATCTACGAGCCAGCGCTCTGCAAGGCATCAGGACACAAAGATAAATGAGACATGGCCCCTGCCTGTGGAGAGCCCAGTGTGTCAAATCTGAGTCGAGCTAGTCGTGCCCCAGGTGCCTCGGCCTGTACCTGGGCAGGAGGGTTTTCATCCCGGGATCTAGTACTTTCTTCCCTGTCCCTTTTGTACTTTTTTTTTTGAGGAGACCTTGGGCTGCTTGCTCTCTCTAAGGGGCTCGGCCATGTGCCCTGTAACGCCCTGTCTGCTGACTCTTAGCCCCTGCTGTTGGCCTGGTGCCAGCTATAGTTGACATTACTTGCTCGTCAGTGTGATATACCACAGGGCGCTGGCCAGACCCTGTCTCCAGAAAGGCTTGGCATCAATTAGTTGCCCTGAGCAGTCTCCTCCCCAGCCCCGCACTGATGGCTATGGGGGAAGCTGTGAGGGTCTCTGCCCCTTACAAGATCAACCAGCTGGCCTCTGGCTACAGGAGTGCCTTACAAGTTCCCTTGTAGCAGATATTTCCTCGTCTTATAGCTGGGGAAACGGGTGGGACAGACCAGGTAGATTCCTACTTCTGCTCCAACAAGTGAGGGAGGAAGGCTGGGAACTGGCTCAGGCACGGCTGCTCCACTAGGCCCTGGGCCTTTGCTCATGGTGGGCACCTGGATCCTCTCCCCTCTGCAGCATTTCTGTCCTGGATTACCCTCACTGCGTGGTGCATGAGCTGCCAGAGCTGACTGCAGAGAGTCTGGTGAGTGGCTGGGCTCTCCTCGGCTGTCCCTTTGGCACCCGGGTTAGTGAGTAGAGAGCCTGCCTACCCCAACACCACAGGAATAGAGGTGTCTCCCACAGGCGAAGTCACTGTGGAGTGCCCGGCTTTTAGAGCACTGTAAGTGTACAAAAGGGCCAGGAGGAGGGCTCTTGCAGAGCAGAGAGATTTGGATTTAGGGATTTGTCAGGGAGTGTGATCTTCAGGGGCTGCTGATCCAGAGCTCACCTCGTAGAGGGCTTCTCTCCCTCAACACTGGACTCAGCAGTAGGAGCCCTAGGGCAGCCCAAGGCTGCAGCTCCCAGTATCACGGTTCATGTTTCCTTCAGGAAAAGTCTGGGGAGCCTCCCTCTTCCCCTAGTCCCTGCCAGCTTCTGGGACGGAGTCCTGGGGCTGCTCTGAGAGCAGGGGGTTCCTGGTAGAGGCCTGAAGACCCGGCTCTTCTAAGATCATGTGTGAGGGACTTTTGGAAACTGCTGCACACACTGTAGCCGTGAGGGCTGATTGTTCCTGGGTTTACCCTGCAGGAAGCAGGTGACAGTAACCAGTTTTGCTGGAGGAACCTCTTTTCTTGTATCAATCTGCTTCGGATCTTGAACAAGCTGACAAAGTGGAAGCATTCAAGGACAATGGTAAGTGAGTCAGTGCATTCAGCAGGCTTGGAACTTGGAGCTCAAAGAAGAGTGCTGGGAGCAGGGAGTCCCTAGGGTGGGGCTCACTGTGCCTTCTCACTTAACTTTGCTGTAGCCATATCCTTGCATTTTATGG
Source organism: Macaca fascicularis (assembly GCF_037993035.2). Lineage (NCBI taxonomy): Eukaryota > Metazoa > Chordata > Mammalia > Primates > Cercopithecidae > Macaca > Macaca fascicularis. Next base: position 124,263,408 of record NC_088375.1, on the reverse strand, counting down.
GCCAGTTCCCAGTTCCTTGATGAGTTTGATGAGTTGAACTGGAAGCTGGAAGAGGCCCAGTCATGTACTAAAACAAATCTACACTTACAGAAGAGCTTTTTCCATGTCATCTTAATCTTGATTGGTTACATAACCAGGGTTCTGAGAATCTTCCTTAACTCTGGGTCTGTGGATGCCTTTGGGGTGGGGAGGTCCTTGAATCCTCTGGTAACTTATGTGTACGTGTACACAGGAATGTTTCTGGAAAGAATCCATAGCTTTCTTCAGATTCCAAAGTGACCCTTAGTTAGGGTGACCAACCATCCTGGTTTGCCTGGAACTCTACTGGTTTTAGCATTTGAAGTCCAATGTATTAGGAAACGCTTCAGTCCAAGGGAAACTGGGAAGGTTTGTCACCTTAACTTCCAAAGGGTTAAGCAGCAGCGTGACCAGGGCTGTATGCATTTATTTCTGTCTTCAGCTTGGGCTGCTTGCTTGTTTGCCTTCCCAGATGCTGGTGGTGTTCAAGTCAGCCCCCATCTTGAAGCGGGCCCTAAAGGTGAAACAAGCCATGATGCAGCTCTACGTGCTGAAGCTGCTCAAGGTACAGACCAAATACTTGGGGCGGCAGTGGCGAAAGAGCAACATGAAGACCATGTCTGCCATCTACCAGAAGGTGCGGCATCGGCTCAATGACGACTGGGCATACGGCAACGGTGAGGCTCTGCACTCAGTCACATTTGGGTGGGAGTGTGTCGGGCAAGGTGACATCTTCCACTCCCTGCCCGTGGTGCTCAGGTGCTTCTCTGCCCTGAGCTTCCCACCAAGGAACAGAAAGGAGCCCAGCTTCTGCTTTTGTAGCATCAGGATGGGCACTCTAGGAAGGACTTTGAGAAGCTACCCAGGCTTGGCATCTGCGATCATCCCCATCTCTCCCTGTACCTCCAAGTCATTCCTTTTCTAGAAATTGTCATAACACTATGTCCCCTCTTTTCATCCCCATTTTGGCCACCCAAACTTTTACAGCTCTTGACTGGCTTCCCTGCCTCTAGTTCCTTCCCCTCCATCAGTGTCTTAGATTTCCCTAGTGATCCTTTTTTACTTTAATTTTTTTCAAAGATGGGGCCTGTTTCAAAGATGGGGCTGTGTTGGCCCAGGCTGGAGTGTGGTCTCGGCTCACCATAACATCTGCCTCCTTAGTCTCCCGAGTAGCTGGACCACAGGCACATTCCACTGTGCCCACCTAATTGTATCTTTTTTGTAGAGACAGGGTTTCACCATGTTTCCTAGGGTGTTTTTTTGTTTCTTTTTTTTTTTTGAGACAGAGATTCTGTCACCCAGGCTGGTTTGCACTGGCACGGTCTCAGCTCACTGCAACCTCCGCCCCCCGAGTTTAAGCAATTCTCCCCCCTCAGCCTCCCAACTAGCTGGGACTACAGCTGGACTCCACCATGTCCAGCTAATTTTTGTATTTTTTGTAGAGATGGGGTTTCACCATGTTAGCCAGGCTGGTCTCGAGTTCCTGGCCTCAAGTGATCCACCCGCCTCAGCCTCCCAAAGTGCTGGGATCACAGGCGTGAGCCACTGTGCCTATCCTTCTCAGGTGGTTCTTGAACTCCTGGGTTCAAGGGATCCACCTGCCTTGGCCTCCCAAAGTGTTGGGATTACAGGCATGAGCCACTGCGCCCGGCACCCTAGTGAATCTTTTCAACATGCAGCTTCTGTGCTGTTACCTCCCTGAGTAAAATCCTTCATTAGCTTCCTGTTTCCCTTAGAATTAGATTCAGACTCAAGCATGAGGCTCCCTCGTCCTTTTTCATTATCCTCCTCTGTAATCTGACCCAGCTTCCTTTTCAACCTCGTTACCTGCTGTCAGTCCAGCCTCCATCATACCCAGAGCTCCAGGCACAAGGAGTGCTTAGTGCCCTAACATAGCTGTGTGGTTCCCACTGCTAGGCCTCTGCAGACGCTCTTCCTCCACCCGCAGGGTCTCCCCTGCCCGCCTGGGCTGCTCTGTGTGGGTGTGTTGCCACATTGTTGCGTTTCTGGAGTATACCACCATGGCTAAATGACTGTGTCTGTACTCTCAGTGCCTTGTGAATGTGTGCAGGCCCACGGTGGCACACGGTACCTGGTCAGGGAGTTGAGAGAGAATGAGCAAATGAGAGGATTTCCAGGTTCCTCCCTCTGACCCCAGAGAGCTAGGGAGGTTGCCACTTTGAGAGAAATGTGTTGTACACATGGCTCTCCCTCTCTGGGTCTACATAATCTCTACAGTATAAGCCTCTTTGTCGGTACTTCTGTCTTTTCTGCTTGTACTTGACTCTCCTTTGGATCTAGGAAGGAATTCCTAGAGCTCGGAGGTATCCTGCTCCTAGTTGACACTCAATATTCCTGGCCAGGCCCCTGAGCTGCAGTGAGTCCATGGGGAGCTGCTACAGGGCGTGGCTCCTAACTGTGTTCTTCCTGCTTTGTCTCAGATCTTGATGCCCGGCCTTGGGACTTCCAGGCAGAGGAGTGTGCCCTCCGTGCCAACATTGAACGCTTCAACGCCCGGCGCTATGACCGGGCCCACAGCAACCCCGACTTCCTGCCAGTGGACAACTGCCTGCAGAGTGTCCTGGGCCAACGGGTGGACCTCCCTGAGGACTTTCAGATGAACTATGACCTCTGGTTAGAAAGGGAGGTCTTCTCCAAGCCCATTTCCTGGGAAGAGCTGCTGCAGTAAGGCTGTTGGTTAGGGGACTGAAACAGAGAAAGGAGGATCTCAAGGTACCTGCAGGACTGTCCTAGTTCATGGCTGCAGTGCTCCCATTCCCCACCAGGTGGCAGCACAGCCCCACTGTGTCTTCTGCAGTCTGTCCTGGGCTTGGATGAGCCCAGCTTTACCTCCTATTGGTTCCCAGGGTCCAGCTCAGAAGCAGTCATCTCTGCCTGGGATCCATTCTTCCTTTATTTCTCCCACCCTCCTCTCTTGGACATGGTTGGTTTTGGCTCATTTCACAATCAGCCCAAGGCTGGGAAAGCTGGAATGGGATGGGAACCCCTCCACAGCACATCTAAATTTCAGGGGTCATGCTGATGCCTCCTGAGACACACAAATCCTTGCTTTGTCAGCTTGCAAAGGAGGAGAGTTTAGGATTAGGGCCAGGGCCAAAAAAAAATACAACGGTGTCTTGGTTGTGCTCTGGGGTGGGGGTGGGGGGTTTCTGTTGTTATTCCAGCCTCCTGCTATGTTACATGCAGAAGTAATTGCAGAGGCTCCTGCAGCTGCCTCCACACTTTGATTTTGGACAGGGACAAGGTAGGAAGAGAAGCTTCCCTTAACCAGAGGGGCCATTTTTCCTTTTGGCTTTGGAGGGCCTGTAAATACCTATATATAATTCTGTGTGTATTCTCCTGTGTCATGTTGGGGTTTTTAATGTGTTTGTGTATTCTGTTTACATTAAAAATAAGCAAAAATCATTCCCGTTGGCTTGTCTACGGGAAATATGGCCTCTACATGTCTCCTCCAGGTCTAGAAAGTGTTTTTTTCTGCTAGCATTGCTGGTCACTGCTTGTCTTGCCAAGCTGCCTGCCTTTCCCATCCTGGGGGAAGAGAAGAGGGAGTTGGCATTTATCCAGTGTAAATTAACCCCACAGTAATCTGGGATTACTCTCACCCAACTCCAGGGCACTATCAAGGTTACTTTACTGAGACATTGTCCTGCACCCCTGGGTTTGCTGTAATTTCAGTAGGAGCCCCAGGTTTCTCTGGATCACATCACTGAGCTGGCCTCAGCCAAACCAGTGTCAGTGCTAGAGAGGGAGGGGCTAGGTCAAAGCAAGGGGGTCAGCTGCTCTAGGTCCTCCCTGGGGCAGGTGGTTGGGACTGAGCGGAAACTTCAGTACTCAGAGCGTAGGAAGCAGACTATCAGGAGTCAGGTTCATGGTGGGAAACAATGTTGCCAGGAGCCAGGAGCCCCCTGTGGCTGAGAAAAAAGCAAGGAAAATCTTTGCAGTGGGTGTCAGTGGACACCTGGCGCCTACACTCTGGCCTCCAGACCCCTGGTTGCGTCTGCCTGAGAAGATATTACCGTTTTGATGCTGGTAAAAGGAGTGTTCCCTTTTTAGAATTCCTGGAAGCTCTTATTTTACCTGTACGCAGTTGTTTTATAGGTTCTTAAGTCTTGAAGGGTCTTGACTTGTAAAGGAAACATGTTTTGGGGAGAATCTCCCCTTCCTTGGGTCTTGTGTTCAGTGCCTGCCTGACCTGGGACCTGCTGAGCCTCAGACAGGCCTTTTGATGTGCCAGCATGGTTAGGGACAGCAGGGGTGGAAGGCAGCAGTGTACTCCTGGTGGTCACACAGTCTGTGAGATGGGAAGTCCCATCTGTGACTGATGGGCCCTTTGCCCCAAAGTAACTTGTACAGGACAAGGGAATTGACACAGTTTATGTGTGGATGATGGATTTTCTGCTATTTCTTGCCAGGACTGGTAGGAAATATGTATCTTGAGATTTCAATTAGGGAGAGATGGATTTTTCACACTGGTACTGTCCCATGAAGCCTGAGTCACTGAACCTGCATGGTCAAGGCCTGTCTCTCCTCTGACCTGCAAAACAGAATGCAGGACTATCAAAACTGCAAGGGCCGTGAAGCCTGGGCAGGTGAATCCCTTCAGCTGTAGGCCCAGGAGCCAGCCCAGAGAGAGGAAGGGGCTTCTCACAGTCACAGAGCATGTTAGTGGCAGGTTGGCCATTTGAACTCAGGACTTTGTACAGAAATGTCTTTTGGAGCCACCCAGTTTTTGTGGCTTTTTAAATCTCATCTGGGTCATGAAGTGGGCAGAGTACATGAAGACCCTTTGTAAATGATTGAATTACATAAAATATTGTTTATTGCTAAGCAGACTCAGGGTCCACTCTTCAATCCACTGAGAGACAGACTACCCTGAGGCAGTATCACTGTAAGGATAGGAACTGTCCGTTATTAATCATAAGAGTTACCACTTATGGGTTGCCAAGTAGGTACCAGGCACAATATTAGATGCTTCTCAAAGCCTTATTTTCTACAAAGCCAGTAAATACTGAGTACTTACTGTGTGCCAGCCAGCATTCTAACCACTTGATGTATAATATCTTATATATTCCTTGTAATATCTTGAAAGATACATGCCATTTTAATCCCTATTTTGCACAGGAGAAAACTGTGGCACAGAAAGGATAAAGAACTTGCCCAAAGTCATATAAAGGCAAGAGCCAGGATTCAAATCCAGGCCTCTGTCAGCACATGCATTTTTTTCACTTCCTCACACCCTTTGCTATTAGTCATTGTCATACCCCAGCACTTACCACCAGTACTTACCACCAGTGCATTCATTTGCTCATTTATTCACCACAGCCAATACTTCTATTTGCTCTAGCATCATCCCTGGCATGAAAGATTCATGGTAAATGTCCATTGCTTTAGGTCCTAACTGGACCACCCAAGCTTAGCCTTGGGCTAGCCTCTGGTGTTCCCTGGATGTGCCCTCCTCAGGGTAACTTGGCTGTTGCTGCTGTCTTTTTTCTTTTCAGCCTGAGCCTAAATTTCTTTCTCTTCTGGGTCCCAGAGGACTCTTGTGTTGGCTGCCCTATCCAGACCTGTTAGGCTCATTTCCCAGAAAGCTGGCTTCTTGTCTGTCCTGGATGAGCTGACTTCTCAGAGGAGAATAGCTGTTACATTCATTCGGCACTTAGCACAGTCAGCCTCAGGAGCACCCTTTGGAAGTGAGACAGCCCTGACTTTCAGTTCGGGCTCTGACATTTATTCACTGAGGGACCTTGAGCTAGTCAAGTTCCAAGTCTCAGTTGGCTCATCTGTAAAAATTGGTTTAATAATAGCCCTATTGCGTGGACTGAGTAAGATCATGGAAATGAACCTACAGGTCTGGCTGACAAGGGATGACAATAAATGGTAGCAGTTCTTAGTCTTGGCAATGGCCCCTCCAACTCTAATGTTCTATGAATTTGCACCCATTTCCTGTGTCCCTAGAAGACAGAAATCCCCTTCAAGGACCAGAACCATGTCTTAGGCCTCCTTAAAGCCCCTGGACCTAGCTTGCTGCTCTGAATCCAGAGGTGTCTCAGAAGAGTCAGCTTCTCGTCCAGCAACCTGCCATCACACCTTGAAGGCCTGTTGGGGCCAGGCCCTGTGGTTGATGCCCTGGATATCCAGGTGACTAGGATACCACACTCTCTCACTTCTCTCGAGCTCACAGTTGATGGAGACACAGTCATAAGAGCAAGTAAAAGCAATAGCATGATAGGTAACAGACGTCTGAAGGGCTTACCTCAGGTCCCACTGGTCCCAGCCTCTTACTATTGGAGGAGAGATTGCTGGGGGAGCTGGCAGTCGCTGAGTGGGAAGGAAGGGGGCTCCAGCATCAGTATCGAGGGCTCTGACAGCTAACGCTTGATGCTTACCCCTTCCAGGTGAAAATGGCTGGGATGAGCCTGAGGAGGAGACTGGGGCAGGGGCAAGGTATGTCTTTCCTCTGCTGGATAAAGGAAATGTTAGGGTCTTCCCAGTTCCTGGCCATGCTAGACTCTTCCTGTCTGGAGCTGCAGAGGGTCTGCACTTTGGGATTGTAATTCAGGTTGAAGTGTAAATGGGAGAGGTGCGGAAGGAGGATTGAATGCCTCGTAGGAGAAGCATTTCCAGCTGCTGACTGAGGTGGGCAGACTGGACTGATGGGCCCCCTGGCTGTGGCCCTCTAGTCCTGACCTGGTGTCCATGTTCCTGCCAGGACCAAGATTTAGGGCTCTGGCATCTTCTCTGGGGGAGACAAGAGCCTCAGCAAAAGGAGCTGGGATTTCAGGAGGGGCCATTTCCCCTTTCCCTTCCCAGAAGGAGTGGCCAGAGCACAGGCTTGGCCTTGAGGAACCACTGGCCTGGGCGGAGGTCTGAGGTTACCTCTGGAGTGAGGCTGGGGACAGGGGTATCTGGAGATGGGGGCTGTGTCTTAGGGGTGTGTGGGAGGAGGAGGGACACAGCTAATGAGAAGCAGGTGGAAGGGCTGCATGCCCCAGCCAGGGGACAGGCTGGCTGGGATGGCCCAGTCAGTAGGAGGACCTGTCACCTCACAGACAATCCCACGGAACAGGCTCCGGGATGCCCATTCATATTCATTATGTGTGAAGTGGGCGGTTGTAAAGTTAGCTTTCTCTTCATTTAGCTGTCACTGGACAGAAAAATATGAGCTGTGGGCAGATGCCCCTGGATGAGAGCCAGTAGCCAGTCTCTGGCCTCCCTGTACCCTCCCCTAGGAGCCCCCCATCCCACCATGGGTCCCCTCCTGGCCTCTGCCAGCCTCTGCCAGCTTCTCCCACTCTTGCTTCATTGACCTCTGGCTCACCTTTATTTTTTCTCCTGTCTCCCACTTTTGGTTTCTTTGTCTGGGTTTATCACAGATCCTTTCCTCTTCCCTCCTTTCATCTTTCTAAGCCCTCTTGAGGGAAAAAATGATATTTTTCCACAACCATCGCTCTATCTGGCACCCAGCACATTGCCAGGCTGAGTTGGTACTCAAAATGTTTGTAGAACAAACTACTCTTTCTACATCTGACTTTGTGGGGAAGAAGGTCCAAAACTTTGCTGATCACTCCTTGGATGAAGAAACTTCTCATACAGCGGTGTGAGCCCTGAAGTCAGAATGGTGGGCTTGAGCCCCAATTTCATTACTGCCTGGCCAGGTGAAAGAGATTCTGTCCATCAGTGGCAGCCAGGGACATCTCTCCTTCCTACCCTGACTCTCCTCTTTCTGCTGGATCCCTCCCGGATACAGGGCTCACACCTGTGGACCTCAGAGCCCGCGTCAGGACCGAGAGGAAAGAAATCACCAAAAGTCAGACCCTTGTATAGAGGGAAGGGGAAGGAAGGGAGGGAAGACAGACTCCTCTGGGGATACATGCGACTGTCTTGGCTGGGAAATCTGATCTGGTGGGGGACTCACCCCCTCCTCTGGAATCAGCTCAGCCCTGATGTGTCTTTGTGGGCTTGGGTTTCTCTGTGCCTGAAAGATGAGGCGTGGGGTGGGGGTGGCTGGGCTGCTGGCAGAGGCTGAATTCTGAGCAATGTGGTTGTGTTTACTGGGAGGGTGGGAGGGCCAGACCTTTTTCCTGCCTTCCAGGCTTCAGAGATAAGGCAGAAAGTGGGGATGAAGGATAGAATGGGTAATACTCTGAAACTACAAGAAAGAGTTCTGGCTTTTGTCTCTGCGCCACAGCTCAGACATGTTCCTGGGGCATCTGGAAGGAAGCCACCCCACTCCCACCACCCTGGGGTCCCAGCCCATGGGGAGCACAGAACCTCAGTGGGCACCCCTTTCTTCCATTCTACCTCCCGTCTGTTGTCAGTTTAGCCACAAAGTTATTTCAGCTTTTTTGCTACCCTTCCCACCCTCAGTTTTCCCTGCCACATGCACCCAGTCCTAGAACTGAGCTTTTCTCCCTGCCTCCCAGCACAGCCAAAGCCACAAAGACCCTAGGCAGGTGACAGGGCCCGGCCTGGCATGCATCGGCCTTGAGGCCTCTGCTGCAGGACCACCTTCCCCTTCCTTGCTGGCCCCTCAGAGGTCCTGGCCCAGCCTGCATCCTGGACACAGACCAGCCCCAAAGCAACCAGTGTCCAGCCCTGGGGATAGACAGTCACCTGGTATAAAAAACACCACCACCTTTATTAGAATGCTGGGCAGCATTTTTTTTTTCTCTCTCTCTTTCCCTTTTCTTTCTTTTTTTAAAACGTGTCTTTACAAAAATGGGGATCAGGATCTCAGTCTGTGGAAATCTATTTTATTCTGACCAACATCCAGTATCATTTCCATGGCATAGCTCTGGGCTGGTCCCATGGAAGAGATTCCAAATATGTGATGATTTCTGGTGGAATTTCTGCCCCCTTGGAGGGGAAGATGACTGCATGGCATGCTGGGAGTGCAGGCACAGGGCAGGAGTGAAGGTGGCTGGAGCTGAGGAGCCAGTGTGCCTTAGTCTATGCTGACTTTGGCGTTCACGCCCTCCTTAGTGCCAGATGCCAGCGCGCCCCCTGCTGGTGGGGAGGGGAAGCAGGGCTGACTCTACCCAATCATGGGAGACTCCATTTTGGTTTCCATCTCATCATGAAGAGCTCCCCTAGTCCACTCTGCGTTCTCCTCCCATTTTCCTGGGTTCCCTGAACGATAAGCCAAGTAAGCTGTCTTAGCTGGAGAGATGACAACAGACTTGGACAAAGTCTGGAGTCAGCAGGGCAGTGTCTCCCTGCCTCCAGCCCAGAGTTCAGGTGAGGGGACTCAGTTTGTGGTAGGAAGAGTCCTGGCTGCTTTGAAGCCCCTTCTCCAAGGCAGCCCCACCTTATTCTAAGAGAAAAGACCCTGTAACGTGTTCCCTGCTCGGGGCTGACAGTGCCAGCTGTTCCCACAGGCCTCCAGAACCATCTGGGGCTTGGAGGCAGAGGTCCTTCCTCCCTGGTGTCCAGGCAGGGGTGGGCTGGGAGCGGCTGGGAATGGAAAAGGAGGTGGGCAGCTCATTCTGCAGGTCCATGCTACCGATCACGTGGTCCAGTTCAGAAGGCCAGGTGGCTCCTTGGGCTTTACCCTGAGTGAGACGAGGCTTGGAGACTTATAGTCACCCTCTGAGGAGGGCTCAAAGCTGTGGCCCCCCAGGGTGGGGGGAAAGCCGTGGATGGAGTAGATGCCAGGGTGAGCCACAGAGGAGGCTGGCACCCCCACGAAGCCAGTCACACTCCCATGGGGGTGGGAATATGGAGACATGCATGGGGAGGGGATGCCCTCTGGAGACACAAGGCAGGGGCCCCCAGGGCTCCCGGATCCTGGACTGGCCCACAGGGAGTTCTGCAGCTGAAAAGAGAGGGAAAGAAGGCCCATGAGCCGGCAGCCTCAGGAGCTCACTTCCTTACCCGGGGGCTTTCTCTTTGTCCTTGGGGCCCCAGAAACTTTCCAGGAAACCTCCACTTGGCTCAGATCTACCCCCTCCCACCCCCAATACTGGCAGTGGCATCTCAGGAGGCTCCTGCCACTGTTCTCAAAATGAAATTTTCTTCTGTGATTCCTTTGTGTTCCGCATGCGTCATTCAGGAGACAGGCAAGAGCCCCGGTTTGCAGAGGAAGAGTGAAGTGGTATACCCACCGTCATACAGAACCCTGACGCTCTCCAGGTCTCTTCAGGCCAGAGCTCATATTCTTTTTGGTGACCCTGCCAGGCCCTGGCTCAGGTAGGGCTGGGGTCTTACCTGAGAGTGGCTGTCAGTGCGGGGCAGCACAGAGATGTCATAGGCAGCGGTGAAGGGGTTCCGCCCCTCCTGCATCTTCCCATAACGCTCGCGCTTCCGCCACTTGGCTCTGCGGTTCTGGAACCAGACCTGGGGGCAGGTTGGTGGGGGTGATAGGGCAGCCTTGAGGAGAGGAGCCTGCTAGGGATAGTTGATGGTTGTGTCCTCTTGTGGGATGGGGAGCAGGCTCCAGGATGGAGGATCTCAACTGTTAATCCACACTGTTATCCAGGCCAGGGAAGCCTGGGAGGAAGCCTGGGAGAGGCCCAAACCCAAAGCGGGTTAATTGGCCCCATGGGCCTCCAGCTACCACTCTCTAGGTCGAGTCACTCTGGTCCTCCAGCCTGGTGTCTAGTAAGGGTGTTGTGGGGGCGTCTGTGGGCCTCAGGGGCCCTAGGTACTTCCTGGGTATACTGTGCACATGTTTTGGGTTTCTAGTCTCCCTGCCTCATCTCCTTTTCCAAGCTACCCACCTCATAGCATCCAAGGAATCTTAGACATTTCTGTTCAGGTCATGGTTCTGTTTAAACCCTCAGTGATTCCCCGGAGACCTTGGTCCAGAGCATAGCTTCTTAATAAGGCCCCTGCCTCTCTGCACAGCCTCATGTCCTCCCAGGCAAACACATTAGATTCTTTCCCGTTGCCTCCCAAGCTCCCACCCAGCTCTTCCAAAACACACTGCTATCTTGCTCCTTCCATCTTTTGCTGAGGTTTTCTCTTCCTGGACTACTCATCCCCTCAACATATACATCCATGCTGGGCATCCTCCACAGGACTTCCAAAATACCCTGGACCTTTCTTTGTACTCACCCCATTCCATTACCATGATCTGTTTTGGAATCTGTTTCTCCCATTTATTTGTGAGCCCTTGGCAGATAGGGGTGGCACATCTGTGTGTTGTGCACATCTGTGTACATATCTGTGATGAATTTGTTGTTTGGTATATGTGCTGTGACTGTTACATTTAAGTGTATTGGTATATATGTTTTGTATTTCTATCATTTAATCAACATTCATGTGTCAGCCTCTAAGCTAAATTTAACAATGTCAAAATAAAACCAGCCAAACAAAAACAACCCCTGCTTTCCAGGGATATCTAGCTGGGAGTCACAACAGAAGCTCTGTGTGTGTGTGTCAGTAATCCATCTACCCCAGCTGGGATGAGAAATCCCACCCCAGCCTCTCAGGCTCCCTGCCCCTGTGGTCATTCCTACTCATGCAGGCAGGTAAGGCACCAACAGTGAAGGGGCTGTGCATACCCCATCCTCCTAGCTCCCAGGTTGCCAGGATAACAGAGCAGGCCTGCAGCAAGGGCAGCAAAAGGCCACCCCCACCTGCCCAGCTGCCTGGATTTCCTTTCTCTGCTCTCCCTTCCCTGTGGGAGGATGAGGGAGCCTGGAGCCAGTGAATCTGCCTATTGGGACTCACTTTTCTGTCACCACCCATTCTCCCCTGGGCTCTGGACCTGCCCTCTGCATTGTCTGGTGTGTAGTCTCATTCTTCCTTTCCATGGGGCAGGGTGTATGGGTGGGTTTCATGCTCCTGCCAGAGAAAACATTCCTACTCTAGGGTCTCCGTCCTTCAGGGAGCTTCTAGACTAGGGCTGAGGGCCTTGTGGCTACTCCTGCACCCTCTCAGGTTGAAAAGGCCTAGGAGAGGAGCAGAGGAAGTGCTCTCCACCTCCCACAAACACTTGCTTCGGGAAGAGCTGGTTAGACCACACCCTGGAGGCCCGCTGAGGTAACTCCATGGTCCATTCCCATGGCTTATATCATGTGGGGTTGCCTTGAATGCTGGGCCTTTTGCCCTGATGACTCAGCCCCTGGGGGTCTTGGGGGACAGTCTTGGAAGTCTGTTTTGGCTGCCACCTGGGAGGAGCAGGGAGGCAGGAGGACTCAGCAGAGAAGGGGAAATAGCCCAAGTCTCTCTCATCTTGTTGGATGCAGCTGTAGGGCCTTCTCTGTTAGATGACAGCACCTGGCCTCTTTATAGACTGGCCTGCCAGTCCCCATATCCTGCCAGGACTGTCTCCTGCCCTAGTGCCTTCACAGAGTATCTGGAAGGGCCCCATGCAGGGTAAGATAGCATGAGCTTCGTTCCTGCTAAGTCTCCTCCATGGTGGGAGAGAGATTCCTCTGCCTAAGAGGTCACCTCCTCACCTTTCCCCAGAACTCCAACCCACCCCTCCCAGTGCCTCCTGCTTGGCATCGGGAAGCCTGCTATGACTGAGCCGGTTCAATGCAAGCCAGTGAATGGCCATCTTCCTCTTGGGCCAGACTTTTATTGAAACTCCTTCCCCATCCCCAGCCTGCCTGCCACCTTCATGTGCTTTGACACTTCCAACATGCTTGGATGTGGGCTTCCCTTGCCTTCCTCCCTTCTCAGCATTTACCCACCCACAGGCTGGGCTCCCCTCATGTAAAACTGGCCACAGCCCCTCTGGGAAGCCCTGGCGCCTAGTCTCCATGGGGGAGTTTGTTAGGGTGGGGAAGGGCTCCCAGTCAGACTTTCCCAGCCAGGGTCTGAGCGCTGGCAGGGACCCAAAGTCGGTGGCTCCTGATGACTTTGAGAATCACTGACCCTGAGACCTCCCGACAGGAGGCTGAGACCTCCCATTCTAGGCAGCCACCTCAGGAGCAGCCCTGATGTGTATTTAGCACTTCACCGCTTCCAAAATGTGGCCATCCCTGTGATCCTCAAGGTAGTCCCTACGCAGCCAGTCCCATCATTCCCTTTTCCTGAAATGGGAAACAGACTGAGAGATTCATTAACATACCCCAAATCACCTCCAGTAAGTGGCAGAGTTAGGACTCCCACACAGGTGATGGCTCCCAGAGGCCATCGCCCTTACACCCAAGCAGAAGCCTCAGTTTGGGCCAGAAGAGCCTGTGGCTGCAGCAGAGCTGGACGTGAGGGTGAGCCAGGAGGGGAAGGCTGAGGCAGGCCCCTGGGAAAGGTAGCTCTGGGAGGCACCAGTGCCCACCTCTCCCAGCCCTTCCAGGGTCTGGTCACTGTGTGGTAGAGGCAGCCAGAAAGCCCCATCCCCGCAGCGCCCTCACCTGTACCCGGGCCTCGGTCAGGTCTGTGCGCAGAGCCAGCTGCTCCCGGGCGTACACATCAGGATAGTGGGTTTTCTGGAAGACCTTCTCCAGCTCCTCCAGCTGGAACGTGCTGAAGGTCGTGCGGTTACGGCGCTTCTTGCTCTTGTTCTTGGCCAACTCCATGGAGTCAGAGAGTCCCGGGGAAAGAGGAAGACGCAGGCTGGCCAGGCAGGGGCCTGGGGAGCCTTGCAAGTTAGAGGGCCCGTCTCTGGGGCCCCCTCGGCAGTCCAAGGGCAGCTGGGGGAAGCTGGCAGCTTTGGAGGCCTTCTCCTCAGCTGCAATGGAGAACACAGAAAGGAGGATGGCAACTGAACCAGGGGCTTTTGTGGGTTGGAATGGAGGGAGGGGGAAGAACATTGACGCCTCAGTCTCCGCCTCCCCCTTCCTTTCCCTTCCCGTCCTCCCAGGCGGCCACCCTCCATGGGAGCCTGGCATTTAGAGGCCTGCCTGCTGAGCCTCCAGCTGGGGAGGGGGCCCTGGGGAACTATGTGCTCTGTGGTCTGGGCGGATCTGCTGGGGCCAGAGTGGGGTTCATTTCGGGGAAGTGCTCTGTGGTAGTGCATTCCATAGGGACGGGAGAGGACTGGCGCCGCAGCAGGACCACCACCCTGGGAAGGCCAAGCATGGGGGCAGAGGGCGGGGTGAGGATGGGATGGTTGACATCTCCCGCTCCTGCCAGAAAGTGCTTCCTTGTTCCTAACTCTGCAGGCCTTGGTTCCCAGGCCCTTATGCCCACACCACTGCTCCCAGAGCCAGGCAGGCAGTGGACGTGGGTGCTCAGACCACCTTTGGCTGGTCTGGCTGAACTTTATTCTCTGAACCCCCGGTCTCAGGTCAATATCAAATTCCCCAGCTCTGGTGTAAGAAGGGCAAGATGGGACAAAGAAGTTTCCAGAGGGATTGCCTCTCTCCATTCCTCCTAAAATTGTGGTGTCTGGGCAAGGACTTAAGCTCCATCTATAGAGAAGCAGAGCTGAGATAGGCTGTGCTCAAAGAAGGAGAGTTGGGGACCAGTGTCACAACAGGGCACAGCCCCCTGTCCCCATCATTCCCATCATTGCCCACCCCCTCCTTCCTCAGGAGTTTCTGAATGCTCCTGCATTGCCTGTGTTTAACAGGCAGGGAAGGACTTGATTGCAGACTGGAACAGTTTCCAGCAGCCCCACTCTGACGTGCTAACCCTCACTCCAGAAACTTGGCGGAGCCTCACCACGGCGGATCGACCGACGAAGCATGGTGAAAAATAGGTCACCCTGATTGCCCACGCCCTCTCCCTCTGGCGAGGACCCCTAGCAGCGTCCCCATGAAATCCCTCCTCAACAGTCCACTGGGATGGCAGCTGAGACGCCACAAAGACGCCCCACTGACTCACACAGCCTCTTGCCTGGCTCTGGGCCCATCTCCAGTGGAGGCCTGGCCCTGAGGAGACCCAGCTAGCTGGCACAAGAGGCAGTTTCTTCCCAGGACTTGGTGTTGGGATCACAGCTGTGGTTGGGGGAGGATGGGACTGGAGGAATGGGCCTCTCAGGATCTGGGTCTGATGAGTCCCTGTCTGCACTGCGAAGGACAAATCAGGCAGGGTGCCCCTCAGCTGGAAGGTGGTCAGTTACTTTCCAGGACTACCCAGGCCATGAAATAAGCTCCAGTGTGTGTCCTGGAGGTCCTGGAGGACTGGGAGAGTCAGGCAGGGCTACCTAGCCTTAGACCATGCCCAGCCTGTACACAGGTAGCCCATCCTTCACAACTCAGGTGTTCCAGTCCCCTGACTTCCATTCTTCGGCCAGCACATTTCCGGTTTAGGGGCAGTTCCATTTGATAGAAGCTTAGGAAGGAAGACTCACAGAAGTTGAACAAAATATTTGAAAATGATCAGGAAGACTAGGGACACTGGAATGGGAAATCTGCCCCCCATCCCCGCCGCCACCACCACCACACACAAACACACAGCAGGCCATGGAAATGTTCAGCCTGAGAAGGAAGAGTCTTGGTGTCTTGGGTTCGTAGGGAGGCTGTGCTGGACTCCAGGCAGAAAAGGGGTGAGGGTAGCTCAGGGCTGAGGGTCAGGGCTGGGGTTCAAGAGTACTGACATCCCAGCAGAGGCCCTCCAAAGCCCTGGGGCTTGTTCTTCTGCCTCTTGGGTCTCAATAGGACCTGCCCAGAGGAAGTGACCAGATCTGGGGCCCTGGGACTTGTGTTCCTGACCTTGAGCCACCAAGCTGCCAGGGACAAGGGATGAAAGTGCAGTAGGACTTCTCAGAACAGCTTCCCCAAGGAAGAGGCCAAGCCTGCTGACCTTTACCCAACTCCCACGCCTTCCCAGTCTACAGCCCTCTCAGGGGACCACAGAACTGCTCTCTCCCTCATTGTCATTGCCCTGAAATCTCCTTCATCTACCTGGAGGACAAAAGAGGGAGGGTGGCATCCCCCCACTTTGGAAGAGAGGGACACTCCTCAGAGAATACAGAGCAGCCTCCTGAGGAGCAAGGCCCAGAAGAGGAAAGGGATAGAACTGGGATAAATGGAAGGCGGAAGCCAGGAAAGACAGGCCAGGAATAGCAGCCAGCAGCTTGAACCTAAGCTTGTAAAGGAGAGAGGGCTGCTCTGCTGAGGATGGGGCACATATGAGGTGTGTATGAGCTGTGCAGAGGAGTCACTGCACCTGATCCAGACACTGGGTGGTTAAGGTGGGGTACTACATGTTGGAGACAGCCTGAGACTGAGCGCTGGGGCGTCTTCTGCCTGCATACCCGCAGGACCACAGCAGCAGTTGTTGGGCGTGAAAGCCAGGAGCATTTTAACGTAGTAAAGGAGCTCTCTGTCCCTGACCCAGCTCTCAGGCCTGCCGCACCCTGAGCACCCCTCACCCGGAGGAGTGCCAGAGCCCCTACCAGCAGCTGCTTCTAAGCCACTGTGCAGCCAGGAAGCAGGGCCGCAGCAGGCCTGAGTGCTCCACTGTCCCCACGGAAGGCATCCATTGAGGCAGCGGGACCAGCCTCAGCTTTCACATTTCGCCGCAGCCTTGTTCCACGCCGCACTGTTTCCTCCGGCCACTGTGGGGTCGCTACGCGACCTGCAGAGCTCACTGAGGCCCAGGCTCCTGCAGCTCCCGCCGAAGACTCAAAGCCAGCGTGGACATAAAAGCCGGGGGCAGGACCCCGGTGAGGCCTCGGTTCCCTTCTTGGGGGTTCTCAGCCTTGGCCCAGAAGCCTCAGCCCGGGTCTAAGAACTTGGGACTCCCTCCTCGACGACGGCGGTCGGCCGGGTCATCCGGCTGAGGGCCTCAGCGGCAGCGGGCAAAACTCTAGTAGGAGTCGCTTGCCGAGGGCGTGTTTCGACGTCAGAGCCAAACTCCGGGACAGACTAGCCAAGCGCGGAGGGCGCAAGAGTAGCTGGCAGCGCCAGTACGCAGCCTGGGTTCAGAGCAGGGCTGGGCGTTCTCAGCAAAGGGAGGCCTGGGGCTGCGCGGGCGGCGGGCGGCGGGCGGGAGAGGGGCGAGGTGCGCCAGGCTCTGGGGCGCGCAACCGCCCAGCCTCGTGAAAGATCGCGCCGCAGATGGGACGCAGCTGCACGCTCACTCGTATGGACTGGAAACACTCCGAGCCGGTTATTTTAAAAACGGAGAAATAAGGCGGGTTCCCTCTTCGCCCGCCACTTCCCACAGAGTAGGCTGCGCGGCCCTGGGGGCTGATTGTCCCCAAGCAGCCAGGCTCCACCGCGCCGCGCTGCGCGGAGGTCCGCTCTGCCGCAGGGACGCTGGCCACCCGTCCAACACCAGCCGGAGCGCCACAGGCGAGCGGCCGCCAGGATCTCTACCAGGCTCTGCTCGCACCTGCCTGCCTACCTACCTTTCGTCTGGCCTGTCCTCCGCTCAACTGAAATCGTTAATTTTCTTATCCCCCTTGTTCTCATTTTGATATATTCCACGCTTTAAACATGCTCCTTTTTGTTTGGTCTGCTCCCTCCCTCTTTGTCCTTTTACCCTTCTCTAGTTATCCGTTTCGTTCGATCTTGCTCCTGCTTTTTTTCTTCGTTCGTTCCTCATTTATTCATTTTAGTTCATCCCAGCTCGCCCACTGCCATTTACCCTCTCGTTCCCGCCGCGCTCTCCGTTGTTTTGTTCAATTTCTCTTCCCCTTTTCTTGGTTGTTGTTCGCTTTCTTTGGTTTTCTTTCTCGGTATTTCGTTGTCAAGGACACCCTTGCCGTCGGATCCCAGGGTGCTGGGTTCCTCCCGGCCGCTCGTTCCCCACCAGCGCTCTCTGCAGTTCGCGCGGCACCGGTGTGGTACGGGAGCCCGAGCGGTCGGTGCCGGGTGCGGGGCGCCTAACAGGGACGCGGACCCGGTGGGGGTGGCTCCTGCCCGACACGGAGCGCTGAGCCAGGCCGGGTACCTGTTCCTGGCGGTGCTCACCGCGCTGCGCGGCCGCTGCAGTCTGGCTGGGATCAGAGGAGCCAGGCCAACTGCTTCTCATTAAGTCCCAACTGTGGTTTTTATCAGGAGAGCCTCTTTCAAAGGGCACAGACACGAAACTCCGCGGACTCCTTCATTTCCTCCGTTGACCCCCACACACCTCCCCGCCCTCCCCGACACATTCCCACCGCCCCGGCTGGGCGAAAGCTGGAGATGCCCTGCCACTCCGTGGAGGCCCGCGAGGCGCCAGCCGGGCGGCGGCAGGGGGTTGAGGCGGATCTTGGAGGATCCAGCTCTGGGCCTAGGCTGCGGGATATGGCAGCGCAGATAAGGTAGGTGCGGTTTGGGTGTCGAGACGCCTTACAGGTCACAGGGTGCGGCGGACGGTGGCAGAGCTGCCCATCAGCCTGCCAGGCCCCTGCCTTCAGGCGCATTCTCGGGTGCCGGCGCAGTTCGGCCGGCCTTAGCACAGGGCACCGGCCCGGGAGCCCGCGGCGCCTGGGGGTTAGGTTGCCCAGAGCTGCTCCTGACTGCCCAGCGGTGATGATCCAGTGCAGGGAAGCCAAGACTGCCAGAAGGGCGGCTATCATCGTGCATAACGGCAGGGAGGCCAGCTTAGTATGAGAAATAAGAATAGTTATTCCGTCTTGAGGACAGCCCTGGCATTGCACGACCAGTCGCGGCCAAACTGTGCCAGTCTAGCGCACAGGCAGCACCCTTCCTGTGAAGAATAGGCCCGGGGAGGAGAGGTGGGCCAAGGCCAGGCCTCAGTCCCCAGCCTACCCCGATTTGGCCACTCTAGGTCGAGGCCCAGCCTCAGGGCCCTCAAAGGGCGCCAGACACAAAAGCCGCGCTTCTTCGTCAGGTCTCAGTGTGGCTCCACAGCCCTCGGCCCGGTCTGGGCTTCGGGGTAGGTGGCAGTTCCAGTCCAACTTCGGCAAAGCATGCTCTCTCCTTCCCAGGTCCGGCTGCTTTCGGGCCCCGACTGGACCCCGGGCCGTCGCCACTGCACCTTCCCTCGACCTCCCGCCTCCCATTCCCGCCGCCGAGGAACGGTGGTTCAGCCTCCCGCCCCGCCCTGGCCTTTGCCTGACCCGGGCCAGCGCCAACTCGGCTTCCGTGGGAGCCGTGGCGAAAGGCGAGAGAGGCAAAAAGTTGAGAAATAGGCGAGCGGGAGAGATAAGCAGGAAGGCCCGGGTGGGCCCGGGTAAGGAAGAAGGAGAGAGGGTCGGGCTGCGCGCTACGCCCCTCGCCGCGCGTTACCTTCCGCGGAGCCCTCGTAGAAGTGGCCGCCGTTGAGCGCCGGGCCGAGCCCAAGGTCCTGCAGGTACTTGGCGGGCGGCTTGGCCGGCTCTGGGAGGTAGGGCTCCAGGGTCCCGCAGGCCGGAAAGCGGGTCAGCAGCGGGCCGCGGGGCGGCGCGGGGTGCAGGTGAGGCGCAGCGGCTGGGGTTCCCTGCGGGCCCAGAGGCTCGTCCCCCGAGGCCACATAGGGGCCGGGTGCAGGCCCCACGCGGAAAGGCGCGCAGTGCTCGGGGTCCATGCCGGCTCAGGGTACACAGGCCTCCGGGGCTCGCGTTGCCCGCGCGGCCTGTGAGCGCCCGCCAAGGGGGAGGGACCTGGGCGCGGGGGCGCGGAGCCCCCGGGAGCGGCGCGCGCCGCGGGGGGCGGGGGGCAGGCGAGGGGGCCGCGCCTCTGACTTAATGCTGGAACCATCCACGTCACGTGTGGCCCGGTGCGGGTTAACCCCTCGGAGCCCGGGAACCCCCTCCCCCCATTCACCCAGAGCCCAGTCCCAGGCAGCTCTGGAGAGGATGAAGCAGCCTCCTCTCTAGGGCGGAATCCCTTTGTCTACCCATCCAGGTGAGTCTTTTGCTCAGAGCACACCCGTGGTCCTGATATCCAGCCTAGAGGCTCTTGCCCCTAGAGGGGTGAGGCCGTGTGGGCATCCCCCCCAAACACTTTTAGGCCTGGACTCCGGACATCAGCCTGGGATGAGGGCCTGGGCAGGCAGGCAGGCAGGCCTTAGGCTGCAATTTTACCTAGGTCTCCACTGGGAGCTGGACAAAATGTTGCCTCAGCAAAAAAACACCTCCCTTAGAGATCTCTTGTTTCTCACAGTGAAAGGAGCTATTGGGAGTGTTGTGTGGGAGCAGATCTAAGCTGGGAATGGGGTGCTGGGGAGCTTGGGCCTGGACACTATCGTTCATTAGCTATGGGTCCTTGAGCCAATCATGAGTGTCCTCATCTGACTGTGGAGGTCGGGCCAAAACAACTCTGGGTCTTTCTATGTATTTGAGGTGTGTTTCAGAAGTAGAGGCAGGGCCAGAGCAGACAGGAGACTCCCACCGGCAGCTCAGGACTGACCAGTGTCCTGCGGGGGCAGCCTTTGGAACAGGTGGAGGATGAGCAGAAGGGCTGGTGTTTCCTCTGGCAGCAGCTTGGAGTGAATGCCTTTCAATGGGCAGATGACCCAAGTGTCTGGGGATCCACTGGAGAGACTGTCTGCACCTCAGACCTCAGGGCTGTGCTCCCTCAGGCCTGACGATTCAGAAGGGGTGAGAGTAGAACTGCATCTTCTAAGAGTTGAGCCTCCCCAGCCAAAAGGAAACAGGATTAGAGCAGTAGCTTAGAATTTTGGAAAAGAGAAATAACCACCACCCTACCTAAGATCTGGGGAGAAACACCCAAGGAGCCGAGGACCCTGCTCGCTTCCCATGGATTGAGGAGCCTGTAGGGCTGGGTTAAACTGTTTTTATTTTCAATGCCCCCGAGACTAGCAAGAGAGGTGGAGAGTCAACATCATTTGTATTTCATTTGAATTCTCAATTTTTAAAGGAATCCAAGAGTCCTGGTGTGAACACCTCCCTCTTCCGCTGGGGGCTTAGAAGGGGTTTCTTGGCTCCTCAGCCAGAGTTGGGCTGTAAATCAAGACCAAACAGGAACCAGAAGCCTTGCATCTCACAAGGAGTCATTAAGCCGTTATTAAACATACCATAACTTCTCTGAAGCCTTATTGGTTTCAACACCACATTGGAGGCATTATGGCCATTAGGGCCCCTAATCACGGAATGCAGACTGGCCAGAGAGATGGGAGCACCTGGGGCTGGTATTTCTAGTCAAGAGGGAGGTTTGACTTGAAATTAAGCTTCCCTTCTGGCCTCACCAGAGGGATCCTTTCTCCAGGATCTAGTGGATCCAGCTCTGGGCAACCAATTTCAATCGATCACCTTTGCCCATTAATAAGGTTTTTCAATAGTTGTTGATTGGATATCTTTTCTCTCTCTCTCTCTCTCTCTCTCTCTCTCTCTCTCTCTCTCTCTCTCTCGCCTGTACCTGTGAAATTGGATATTGTTGACTTTCTAGGAGGAAGTCAATTCAGGATACCTATTCTATTCAACAGAGTTATCAAGCAGTTTACTGTGGAGGATGCAAATATCACCCAGGAAAATGTCACCAACAATTTAAACAAGGCAGCCTGAATCAAAGGCTGAGTCTTTGCCTCCTATGACAACCTTGCTGAGCCTCAGTTTTCTCATCATAAAGGTGGGCCACACATGGAAGTAGGATATTTGCAACACATTCGTGTTTTGATGCACTATATTAATTTAACAGATGGTGGATGATTACCATCTCCAGTGGATTCCATCACTGATTAGGTAGAAGGCTTCTGACTTCAGACTGAATGGGCCTAAGGCTGGAGCTGAGCAGAGAGATGCAAGGACCTGCATCCACTTTCAAGCCCAGAAGTTTCTCTTGACATGCTCCCACTCTCTGAACAGAGCCAATTTCCATGCTGGGATGGTGTTACCAATTAAACTGAAGAGAGAGAAAACCCTAGACTACATGGGAGTTTTGTGGGTAAGTGGAGTTGCCCCTCCTGGGAGAGTTTTCTTCCAGAACCACACAAATCAGCACACTAGGAGGAGACTTTTCCACTGTCTTTTAAGCCATTTATGCAAACTTTTATCTATCTCTGTGTGGTCTGGAAAGAGTTTGATGGAGCAGGTGCATAGCAACTCAAAAACAGCAATCTCAGAGTTAATAAATTTTCCTTCTTAGGGAGGCTGGGAGATCATGGAGTGCCACAAAGGCCCTCATATTATAGGTAAAAACAACAGCTAACACATATATCTACAGTGTGCTAGGTGCTAGCTCATGTATTCTACATACATTGTTTTATTAATTTTTATTTTATTTTATTTTTTTAGATGGAGTCTCAGTTGCCCAGGCTGGAGCACAGTGGCCATGATCGCAGCTCACTGCAACTTCCGCCTCCCAGGTTCAAGCGATTCTCCTGCCTCAGCCTTCCAAATAGCTGGGATTACAGGCATGTGCCACCATGCCTGTCTAAGATTGCTTTATTTAATCCTCACAGCTAAATGAAATAGGCACCCTGTTTTCTAGAGAAAGAGCCTGAGGCCAGGAGGGAGCCATTTGTTCAGGCACAAATGGGGTTTCTTGGCTCTTTTGTGCCAGTTTGTGCCAGAACCAGAATTTATACTCAGATCCACGGTCCCCCACTCCGCATGACTCCTCAGTCCTTCTTTAGTTAACGAAGCTGAAATCTTCCACTGTGCACCCTCATTTTCCCAAGGAGAAAGCTGGGACTCCTTCCGGAAAGGAAGGCTGAGGCCAGAGTGGCCTGAGGACACTGCACTGCTGCTTTCACGATCAGCAGATGACATCTGTCGAGACTCACATGCCTAGCTTCGGCCGCTGGTACAGTAGGTGGAGGGTGGTTTCTGCTAAGCTGAGACCAAGTGAAACAGAGTGCTTAACACTTGAGAGGTTTATGACCAACACAGCCAGGTGTGGGGCAGAATTTCAAGATAATTTGTGAGTTCACCATTCATGCTGTTCAATAACCAATTGAATTATAACAGCATTTGTCACTGAAAAATTGTCCGTGGAGTAAGAGATGAGTGGATGGCAAGATCCAGATAATTCCAGGCCCTATAATGAAAAAACTGAACAAAACCCCTCTCCATCTGCTGAGAAGAGCTATCTTTTAAATGGAAATGATACTTACTAGCTGTTTTACACTGGCTGAATGTTTAATTCATTCATTTAATAGGAGAGCCTACCATGTGATCCCCATTTGCTGGTACCAGGATACAGTGGTACACACGACATGTGATCCCTGCCTTCACAGTGCTTACACTTTGCTGGAATGGAAGTGTCTCATCCACATTGAAGAAAATCATCATTTGGATGTGAATTAGAGTAGAATCTGGTCTTGTGAGAAGAGTTTCTGGCTCTGGGCCTCAACTGTAAGGTCAATTCTTCATTTAGAGAAACATCAGCCACGGCACCACATTCCCTTTCATTCTCTACTTCCCTCAGCCTGCACCACAGGAAGGACAATGCGCTCCTTTCCCCCCCAGTGGATTTCCAGAAGGGATCGGCACGATGAGAAAGAGGTAACCTCAGATCTGAGATTTGCTTGACATATACAAAACTTCTTTCCGACAGGGAAAACTCAGTTGCTTTTTTTTTCCTTCAAAGGAAAGACAGTTGGTATTATGTTTGTCCTGTTTAGATACTGAAATCCTAAATTGATTCATATAAAAATTCTGGGTTTGGGAACCCAAGAAGATTGTTTCTCATTAGTGACATTCTTCCTGGAAGGTCAGGCTGAGGAATGGTAAATAAACCTGTGGGTCTGGTGCTTCCTGCTCACTCATGATGAGAGAGAGTGAGAGAGCAAGAGGGAGAGCGAGAGCGGAGAGGAGAGGAGGAGAAGAGAGGAGAGAAGAGAGGACAGAGGACGGGAGGAGAGAAGAGGGGAGGGGAGGGGAAGTGAGAGGAGGGGAGGGGTAGGGAGGGGAGGGGACGGAAAGGAAAAGAAAAGAAAAAAACTTTGTGTTGTAGACACCCAGACTCCTTGGCTGTGATTCTAACAACCCAGGCTGAAGTCTGCTTTGGAGTAAAATTTCTGGGAAGTTTTTTCTCTTTCATTGATGTGATCTGATTCATTGGGAAAGACACTTAACCTCTCTGTGCTACAGGTTCTTATGCGAAAATGGGAAGAAATGGTTCTGTACTCCAGCTTTGTGGGAATGAATGTGATAGGAATGATACACATGTTTCTTGAGCCTGAATTCACCACTGAACCTATGGTTTTCTGCTCATTCTCTCTGCCCAGCTCACTGAGATTGGGTTGTAATGGAGGGAGGGGCCAGAGAGGCGGAGCTGTGTCTCTTCTGTGGTAGACCTGAGTTTGACCTGTTGCCTTTGTGTGAAGGTGAATAGATTCTGTGGCAAGTGCTGGCATGGACCATAGAGAAGTCATTTTGTAAAAGAGTTTTTTTTTTTTGTTTTTTGAGATGGAGTCTCGCTCTGTTGCCCGGGCTGGAGTGCAGTGGCACAACCTTGGGTCACTGTAACCTCTGCCTCCTGGATTTAAGCAGTTATCCTGCCTCAGCCTCCTGAGTAGCTGGGATTACAGGCATGTGTTACCACACCCTGCTAATTTTGTATTTTTAGTAAAGACAGGGTTTCACCATGTTGTCCAGGCTGGTCACGAACTCCTGACCTCAGGTGATCCACCTGCCTCAGCCTTCCAAAGTGCTGGGTTAACAGGTATGAGCCAGCACGCCCAGTTTTGTAGAGGAGTTTTTGATGAACTATTTCTTGATATAAAACAGACCCTTCTGTTTTAGGTTAGACTTTTTGGCAATTTTAACAGTTTGATTAATTTTTGTGCATTCCTTTATTCACCAAGCATTTATTGACTGCCTGCCATGTGCCAGATAGTGGGGTCGCACAGTGAGAACAGATCCTGAGAGAGCACCACTTACTCCCAGGGCTTTTCCAGATAACAGAAGAAAGACACAAAGCAACAGGCATTTACGCCATGGAGTGTGACTGTGCTGAGGGTGGGAGAGCACAGGGGGCCTGGGAGCTAGGAGAAGGGCAGCTGTCCCAGCTTTGGGCTGGAGGCAGCTGGTCATGGAATGCTTTAAGTTTGAATCTGGGAATCTGGAAAGTTGAGTGGGGGGTGCCTGGGTGGAGGAGTACTAAGGGGCAGAGAGAGAGGGCATTCCAGAGACAATGGCCCAAGAGTGAAAGCGAGGAAGCCAAGCTCAGGGAACTCAATTTGTTGAATATTCCTGGAGCCTGGAGAAAGAAGAGAGGTTGGGGTGGGAAAAGAGAGACAAAGTCCACAAGAATCTAGAGACTAAACTCTGGGGTGGGGAGAATGGCACTATAGGCATTGGGTCTGCAGTGTCTGCCAAGCACAGCTTGAAGTACCGACTCACTAGTGGGAGATATGGAGGAAGCCCCAGGCCCAGGGAAGCACCCCTACTCTAAAGGGGGGACCCAGGACCCACACCAGCAGGATACATTAAGAAAATACAAAAACAAGAACACCTCCAGGAAGAACAACAGAAAGCACGTTTGTTTGCTGGGAGTCACGAGGTGGAGAATTGAATGGATAGGGCAGAGATGAGTGACGTGGGCAGGGCGGTGCAGTCTGTGAGGCCTTTTGTAGCCATATTTTGACTCTTACAGGCAATGCTGGCTAGGGTACCCCTTGAACTCATTTCACCAGGAAATCCATTGGTTCCAGAGTGCAGATTCCAGATTTGTTATTTTACAGAGCTAATAAGTATGTAATTATCACATTTGGAGCCTTTCAAAGGAAATGCAAACACACACCACTGAACACCCTGAAAAATGTGAGTGAAACCCACTCCAGAGTTCTGGAAGGAGCTCCTCACCATGTCACACAGAAGCATCTACCCCAGCCCAGGGTCTGCTCCTACACTGGAGGAAGAGAGAGGAGGGAGATTGGGCCTGAACTTTACAAGGAACTGAAAGAAAAACAAGATAAGAGGGTAGAAGGGCCTCTGCCCAACTTCCAGACTCCTCTGGAGTCTCCAGGGAAGGAGAGGTAGAGGGTAGGTAATAATGATAAAATCTACTATTTACAGAACACTTACCATGTGCCAGGAAAACACCATCTCATCTAATCTTTACAGTGTTATAAAGTTGGTGTTCATATTCTCATTTTACAGATGAAGAAACTGAGATTGGACTGCGTGTTAGTTGTCTAATGCTGCATAACAAATCACCCAAAACACAGTGATTAAAACAACAATAGGCAGTGACTGTGGGTCAGAGATTCAGGAGCAGCTTGGCTGAGTGGTTCTGGCTTGAGGTCTCTTAGGACGGCAAGTTAAATCTTGGCTGGGCTACAGGATTCTGCAGGCTTGACTGGGCTTGGAGGACCTGTTTCCAAGGTGGCTTGCTCACATGGTTGGCAAGTTGGTGTAGGCTGTTGACTGGAGGCCTCCATCCTTCTCCACGTGAGTCTCTCCCCAGGGCTGACTGAGTGTCCCCACCACCTGGTAGCTGGCTTGCCCCACAGCAAATGGCCCAAGAGAGCAAAGTGGAAGCTGCAGTGCTGTTTATGGCCTGGCCTTGACTCACTCACCAGTACTGCTGCCATAGTCTGCTGGTCACACTGGCTGGCTCTACTTTAGCACGAGAGAGAGGATTATACAAGGTGAGGCCCCTTGAAGGTCATCCTGGAGGCCGACTACTGGTTCAGAAACTCCCCCGTATCCCACCACGGATAAGTGCTGCTGGGATTCAAATCCAAGTGGCCTGACTTCAAAGGCAAGGTTCTAATGCTAATTATTGGGTCAGGAGTAGCTATCTTGATGGGTTAAGAGGAGTCAAAGGTTCACAACTGTCACAAATAATTACTGGGCAATGACAGTCATGTTGCCTATCCTGAGAAAGACTGGGGAGACCCTGGAATTGGACCAAGGTGTGTCCTGGCTTTCTCTATGCTGTGGCTGTTCGGCTGTCATAGCAGGCAAACTCCTGGAGGGCTCCCTCAGTACTGAGAGCTGACCTCAGGGGTGCTTCAGGTCTTTCAGTTCATCTGGGAAGAGGAAGGAAAACCTACTTACCTTTTCTCTGTGCTTTTCAGAGGAGAGCTATGAGAAGTGCATTAGGATTCCGTATTTGCTCTGCTGTTAGCTCACCAAAGGGAACCCTGGCCTTAGACCTTGAACTGAATGACAGGGAAGGGAGATGTTGTTGAGAGCCCACCATAAGTTAGGTCTGAACTGGTCACTCTCATTTTAAAATTTCATATAATTATGTTAGGAGGTAGCTATTATTATTTCAATTTTACAGATGAGGATACAGAACTCAGGAAATTAAGCAAACTGTCCAAAGTGTCATACTCCTCCTAAATGACTGAACCAGGAGGGACCTCAGGCAGGTGGCCTAGTAGACTTGCACCTTTGCCAGAGTCCCATGCTGCCTTGAGCCATCTCAGATGGACAAGGACTGTGCCTTCCTTTCCTCCTGCCATTCAGGAGATCTGAGCATTCAATGGGGCAGAGACTGTGCTCAGCAGAATGAAGGGGCTAAAAAGGTGCCTCCATTCCACAGCCTAGGTGGATCCTTCTTACTACATTTTTTTTTCTCCTGGGGAAGCAAGATTTGGACCTATGAACAATTACCCAGAAATACAAGACATTTAATAAGCATGAGACGGCCTGCCCTTGCTGAGGGGCAAATGTGAGCAGGAAGGGGCTAGAGTACTCCCAGGTCACTTTCAGGTAGAGAAGGAAACCATTGTGTGGTCATGAGCATGTTAGTACCAATCGCTGGAGTCCCAGCTGTATGACCTTTGGGACCAAGGGAAAGGGCCATTCCCCCTCGCAAAGAATCCTCAGAGGTCTGCGAGCTGCAGCCTGAGAAAACGCCAAGGGCCAGGACAGTGGGGACAGATGGAGAGGCAGGCCGGTGCTGACCCTGGGAAGTGGCCTGGGGCGTCAGCACAGGGAGCTTGGTGCCTCTAGCTGGGGGTTCTGTGAAGGAGTAGCAGAGATGACAGCAGCAGAGACAGACAGACAGGGTGAGACGAAAATGTGGCAGGTGCAGAAAATGCAGCCAACTTTCTTTTGGGCAAGGAGGAGCCATTGAAGAGTGTTGAAAAGCACATGGGGCAGGGCCTGACCTGTAGTAAGTGTTCGATAAGTGTGAGTGTTATTACTGCTGCTGTTGTTATGTAGCAGGAGAATGAGAGCTGTGCTTTGGGAAGATAATTTTGGTAGCTTGACCAGAATAATGACAGTAAATGATAATTTATATTTGTTGAACACTTACCAGGGGCCAGGCCCTTTAAGTACATTATTTTATTTAATTTTAAACTCCTTAGGAGGGAGGTACCATTTTCTCCATTTTACAGATGAGAAAACTGAGGCACAGAGAGGGTAAGTAACTTGCCCAAGGTGTGGCAGAGAAGGGGAAACACTCAGCAGGTAAGGGATTGGTTCAGATGTGTGGTGACAAAGGCCTGCACAGATATGTGGTCGAGAGAATGGAGAGGGATGCCTGGAGGGAAGAGGTATTAGAGGGAAGTAATGACCAGACTTATTGCCAGATCCGGGTGGGATGGGGGCATGTGTGTGGGTGACCAGCAGCCCAGAGAATAGGGGCCACAGAGGCCCCACACTGGCATCAGTGGAAGGGATAGCATGTCTCCAGCGGACATCATGAATCTCTCAGCCAGATTTCTATGCAGGAAGAAGTTCTTCATCCAGTATTGTGAACTGAAAACTCAGGGCATCTACAAAGCCCCAGGCTACTCTCTGGACTTTGGGGATCTCTTTAAAGGAGCAGAGGGTAGAGGGCTCAGAGTAGACTTTCCAGGCTCAGGAATCCTGTGATTGGGACAGCACTGGGCATACTAAGTACTAAATGAGAGTGGGCCAGGCTGCTGGCTCTCCTGTCCCTCAGAGAGCATGAGCCACCCCCAGCCTAGGCTGAGAGGCCCCAAATGGGGTTAGAGAGAGAGAGCCCACCCCTGGGATTGGGATGATTGCTGGGAAGCAAGCAGGATGTTGGCACGAAGAAAAGGGAGATGAGGAGTAAGGGAAAGACCAGGCCTGTGGCTGCTTGACTCTTCCTGTGGAGGCTATGAAACACGTGGACGCTTTAACGGGGTGGGGCGGTGGCTCTCTCCACGTAGGTCCCAAACTTTAGGATTGAAGCAGTGATAATTATTCTATTCTATTCTATTCTATTCTATTCTATTCTATTCTATTCTATTCTATTCTATTCTATTTCAAAACAGAGTCTTGCTCTGTTACCCAGGCCGGAGTGCAGTCGTACAATCTCAGCTCACTGCAACCTCTGCCTCCCAGGTTCAAGCAATTCTCATGCCTCAGCCTCCCAAGTAGCTGGGATTACAGATGTGTGCCACCACACCTGGCTAATTTTTGGTTTTTTTTTTTTTTGTTTTTTTTTTTGAGACGGAGTCTCGCTCTGTCGCCCAGGCTGGAGCGCAGTGGCGCGATCTCAGCTCACTGCAAGCTCCGCCTCCCGGGTTCACGCCATTCTCCTGCCTCAGCCTCCCGAGTAGCTTGGACTACAGGTGACCGCCACCTCGCCCTGGCTAGTTTTTTGTATTTTTTTTAGTAGAAACAGGGTTTCACCATGTTCACCAGGATGGTCTCGATCTCCTGACCTCGTGATCCACCCGTCTCGGCCTCCCAAAGTGCTGGGATTACAGGCTTGAGCCACCACGCCCGGCCTAATTTTTGTATTTTTAGTAGAGACAGGGTTTCACTATGTTGCCCAGGCTGGTCTTGAACTCCTGACCTCCAGTGATCCGCCACCCAGGTGTGAGCCACTGGCTTTGCCCATTGATGATTTTAGAAGTGGCTCCTGTCTTTGGGACAGCCCTATGCCAGGCCAGTTGAGTGGAGGTGTAGACGGAGGCGAGCCTGCTGTGGGAGAGGGGGGCTCTGTTAGTGGGGTGCAAACAGAGCATGTACATGCGTGGAGTATCTGTGTCTGTGTCTCCCTATTTGGGAGATGACTTGAAGCCCTACATCTGCTTTGGGGGCCCCTTGCAGTAAGAAGCAGGCAAGCTCTGGATCGTGCAGGGTCCTCACAGGGGAGGTTATTTGTAACCACACACAGTCCCTGGGACGTCTGGGGAAAAGCAGCTCTGTGGGCACATTCACACCAGATTCGTTGGACAAAGATGCTGAATATTTTGCTGTTTGATAAACTTCATAAAACAGTGGAGCTGAGTGGTTTTGCTGTTGTCTGAATGGAAGTATCCTAAGAACCCATGCCAAGAAGATAAATAAAACTGTGGCTGCAGGAGAGGAGCTGAAACAAATGTGCGGCAAGAGGTACATCAAAGTAAAACTAGTTTTCTTGACAACTGAGTGCTCTGTATGTGGGGAAGTTTGTGTGCATGTGTGTGCATGCGAACATGTGTGTGTGCACATGTGTGTTTGTGTGTGTTGGGGCAAGTGTTTGGCAGATACTAGGCCATGTTGAGGGGCCCGGAGATGTACCCTGGGCTGTTGCCAACCCTTCTGAAGGCAGCCCTTTACACACCAGGCCTGCCTGGGATTTAGCTAGGATTAGGCCCAGCTACGCTTAGCATAAAAGAAAACCAGCATTAGCCACTGTTGGAGGATTTGGGCGCTGTAGTCAGCCAGCTGAAGGAGGAGGTCAAATTGGAATATCTGCCCTGAGAGGTCAAGAATCCCTCAGTGGGCAGGGTGACCAGTCTCTGTGGGGCAGCTGAAAGATTTATTCTGCATTGATGACAGGGGGCACAAGCTTGGGTGTAAAAACATCGGTCCTCTCATATTTGGCTCTAAACACTCCAGGGGGTGTAGGGGAAATAGAGGAGCATGGGATAGAACAAAATGTTAGTTCTGGATGGGAGCTTAAACATCATCGAGTCCAAAGGTTCTCAAAGTATAGGCCTCAGGCCAGCAGCAGAAGCAACAGCTAGGAACTTGTTAGGAAGGCAAATTGTGGCCAGGTGAGGTGGCTCACACCTGTAACCTCAGCACTTTGGAAGGCCAAGGTGGGTGGATCACTTGGGGTCAGGAGTTCATAGACCAGCCTGGGCAACATGTTGAAACCCCGTCTCTACTAAAAGTATAAAAATGAGCCAGGCATGGTGGCAGGCACCTGTAATCCCAGCTACTCAGGAAGCTGAGGCAGGAGAATCGCTTGAACCTAGGAGGTGGAGGTTGCAGTGAGCAGAAATCTTGCCACTGCACACCAGCCTGGGTGACAGAGCGAGACTCCTTCTCAAAAAAAAAAAAAGCGAATTGTTGGGCCCTACCCCAGAGCTACTAAATCAGGAACCCCTGGGGTGGGGCCCAACAATCCTTGTTGTCACAAGTTGCTTCCAGGTGATCTTAATGTACTCTAAAGTTTGAGAGCCGCTGATCTAGTTTGCCATCTTCACTTAGAAATGAGGGAACAGAGGCCTAGAAGGGAACTTTTGCCAAGAGCACACAGCTAGTTAGGATACAGCCGCTTTCCCCTTCACCCATATGGTCTCAGCTATTTATTTTGCAAATAACTTGGGGGGATTTTAATACATTTTTTCTTAGAGGCAATTGTTGTGTGGTTTATATATTTTCCATTTGTTAATCAGCTACTTAGATCAGTAGTGTCGCTGGGACCCAAACTGTGGAATTATTTTCCATTAAAGTTCAGGCTCTTTAGTGGACTTGGTAGCTACACGGTCCCTTTCCAGTCTGGCCCCAAGCTCAGGTGGACAAGTCATGCTTCCCTGGCTGCTCCCCAAGACAGTGGTACCATCTTCTCCTATCTGTCCCCAGATGCTCTCCCTGTAATGACATCAGTAGCACCATTCTTGCTCTGTGCAGATGTTTTGGTCAATAATCCCTCCCTTAATTTATCAGGCCAAGTGAGGGTGGATGTGGCAGGAATAGTTTTGCCCACTGGCCTTTGCTGCCTTCCTGGGAAGATCTGCCTCTTCTTCCGGCTCTCACAGTGGGCCCAGCATGTTTCCAATATTGCATCAGTCTTTTCCCCAACAGATTAACACTTTAATGGGGCAGATTTGTTTTCTGCACAGGAAACTTGTGGGCCCTTGTCAGATGCTGCATCAGAGTGAGTTGCCCTCCACCAGCTTCCTAGACCTGGCTGTGTGAGGAGGCATGAGGAGCCCTCTGAGACTTTGGGGTGAGTAACTCTTCTAAAAAAGAGCAGAACCATAATAGACTGTGTTTACATCAGTTCTGATTCCTGAGAAATTCATACAAAAGTTGTGTCGTGGTCTGAATTTTCTAGCAAACGGAGAAGGAAGCAGTTTGCTTTGTCCAGTGTAACTGGACCTTACTGAAGGATTTTTATATGTGGTGGGAAGGAAGAAACCCACTCCCTTCATCCTCCAAAAACTGGAATGGAGATGGTTAGCAAGGGGGTGTGGGAGAAAGCCCAGGGTAGGACAGAGTCGCCAGTCCCTCTTGTCAGTGAGAGCCTTCCTTGACTCCAAATCTTAATAAATTAGATCCCCACTCTCCTGGGAACTTGGTTTTCTTTTCCTGAGCCCCGAAATGCTGAAGCCAGCATTCCTCACCTCCAGGGAGCTGTGACACCCTGGGATAGTTTGTTTGATTCACCAACATCCTCTCTACTTCCCCTGCCCAATCAGGGGTCTGTAACTTGCAGTTAAATAATTAAAGTCAATTAAAGTTTATTTCATTTTGAGCATTTCCCAAAGCCCCAGAGAAAATTAGAGGCTCCCTGGAGTACTGCAAAGCCGGGTTTGGAAACCTCAGATGAAGAGAATGTTGGGCAATGGATGATGGAGGAAAAGGAGAAACAAAGAGAAAGAGGTCAGTTTCACTGGGTCTCCGCTTGGAGAGGATCTGGCTGGTTTAATGGTGATTCGATGCAAAAACGGTTGATTCCATTCTGATGTACTCCAGAACAGAGATGGCTGGAGACAGAGACAAGGAGAGTCGGAAAGCGACAGAAAGAAGGTCTCTCCGGGCCTCCCCACCCAGCCAGTGACAGTATCACCTCAGGAAGAGACACTCCCCGTTCCCCAACCTAGGTTCCCCTCCGCCAAAACCGTCTATTTTTAGGGAAGCCCCTCTTTATTCATTAGAAACCGGCCGCTTTGAGTTTGGCCCCTAAAAACTTGCCTCCTGCCCCGGAAGATTTATTTTATTAAGTGGTCCACACCTGAAAGTAATTGAGTCTCGGCGTGGGTGCGGGGACTGCGGAGGGGAGGCCCAGAAGCGGCGGCTGTGGCGGCGGCGGCTGCCAGCTCCTCTTCGCTTCGCACCCTGTGCCTCCGGGCTCCCTAGTCTCCCCGTCACGCCGCGACCTTGCACCGGCCTCCCGCGCACTCTTTGCGGAGAGGTCCGGGGCCCGTGTAGGGGAAGCAGAAAGAGGTATGTGGGGCGAGCGGGACTTGAGTGTGGATATGGGGAAGGGGGTGCGTCCTGCGTCGCCCCCGCACCCTCGCGTGGCCGGGCGCTGATCCCCGTGCCCGAGTCCCTCTGCGCACCCTCGCCAGCCCGCAGGGATTGTTCGCCGCGCTGGTGACTCCTTCCCAAAATGCGAATAAAAGATCAAAATAGCTGGTAAGCATGCGAAGTTTAATGTCAACCTCAAGTCTCTATAAAACCAGATCAAAGGGAAAAGGCGTTTGGTTTCTTCCCGGATCGCTGGGGGGCCTCGGGGCTCGTGGAGCCCCAGGAGTCCAGCTCGCGGCCGCTCACCGCGCTCTTCTCTCCAGCCGGGTCCAAAGGCTGGAGCACCGCAGTCTGCGGCCTGAGTTGGACCCGGGCGCACGCAAGGGAAATGCACGCAGTGCCCTTGAACTTGGGGCCTGGATAATTGATAGCAAACCGCTGGGTGCCCGTCGCGCGACCAGGCCTGCCGGGAGCCGAGCCGGAGGCAGCAAGCAAAAGAAACGCACGAGCCGGGAGCGCGGGCGCGCGGGGCCACGAAAGACAGACAGACTGTCCGATGGGCGGCGGGACAAGACGACGGATGCCGTGGGGGCCCCCCGGAACCCGCCGGCACAACTCCCGGCCCACGATGGTCGCAGCCGCCAGCCGTAGGGAGCTGCAAGAGCAGCGACGTTCCGCATTCCGTCGGGTTCCCGCGCCCTCCTAGGGCTCGTGCGGCGCGGGGCCTGCGTGTGCTTTCGTTTTCTCGAGTCCATTCTGATGAAACATACGTGGTGGTTCCCTTTCTTTTCTCAAAATGATTCTTCAAGGCGAATGACTCGAAATGGAGATTTCTTCTAACCTCGCGTGATCACCGACAACTTTTGCAGGACGGAATGAAACTCCTCTGGGTTTCCAGTGAGATGTGCGAGTGGGCTCTCTAAATTGTAAACCTGCAGTCTAACAGAGCCTTCAAGGTTATGGCCATAAGAAATGTGAGTGGAGATAAAACCTCACATCTTGAGGATTAACGTGGAGAATTTTTTTAGTAGCAAAATTATATTCTCTTTCATCCCACATAAAAAAAGAATTGTAAATTGTGGACTTTTTCTGCGTGTTATCAGTTTTATGTCCTGTAGAATTCCACCCTTCCTGACAAATTTCCATGCCTGCAGAGCTATGTCTATTTTCTGTGCCTGCATGTGCTGGCACAGTTATAACGAGGCAATGGACAGTTCTTGGTGATGGACCTTGGGAGAAGGGTCCCTAGATGGGTGGACACCTGGGAAAAATACCCAGGACTCCTATTGGTAAATAAATCAGCTGAAGAGGAGCTTCACCACTTCCACAGTCTGAAATTGCAGGAAATTCACAAGCAGAAAAAGGGCAGAAAAGAGGCCAAGGAAAAAAGGTTATTGCTGACAGAGAAAGAATACAAAATATAAAGACAGATACAATGCTAAAATACACAAAAAGGATGGAAATTCACAAAATAAGATTCTGAGAGGGAAACAGTACACAGAAAAAGGACAGAAAGATGGAATACTGTTAGAAAAAGAAAGAGGACAGGAGAAGAGACAAATGGAGAAAGAGAAGGTACAAAAAGATGTGGGAGAAGAAATGCATCAAGACAGATGAAGAGATAAAGAACCCCAGCCCAGACTAGGGGGAGGGAGGAAAGGATAGAAGCCTTGGAAGCTGGGAGCCTCCCCAAGACCAGGCACCTCCCCAGGGCCTTGCTTCTCAGGTTTCCCCAGTGCGAGGAAAATCCGGGGAAGCCTTTGTGGGCGCCGTTTGTTTGCTCCAGACCTGGATCTGATGATGCTGTTGATTTGGTTTTTAAACAGTGAGTTTGCAGCCTTCTGGGCGGGGGCAGGGGTCTGCTAGCCATACTTAAACCTGAAGATTGTATTGAATTTCGGCCACTTTGATGGTCCTGTAATTGTCTCCCAGTTTTCCAATTTCCAGTCCCCTCCACCCGGCTGGGGGTTGGAAGGGGACTTTAAAAACGCCTTTGATAACGTCTCACAGTTACATATTTCTATAACAATTTTCTCTACCAGATCGTTATGTTTGATGTTCTGGGGGAGAAAAAGGGAACCAGTTCCTTCTGTCCCAGCCTGCCAGGCACGGGAAGCAGGCGTGGGCGGCAAGCTCAAGTACTGCAGGATGAGACCCTCCTCTAGCGTTTGTCTCTCCCGCCACCCCTACTGCCACCTCTTTCTCAGCCACACTTTGACTCTTTCACAGGGCCAGAGACCCATCCTGTGCATGCAGCTGTGGTACCACTGGGGCCCTAGATGTCTCTTTTCACCAACTCTTCCTTTTCCTGGATCCCCTTCCATTCTCTCTGCTTGGTGACAGTTTGCTGTATATAAACTACTTCATGCTAATGTCATAGTAGGTCAAATTGGTTCCAGCTGCTCTCCTGGAGACACAGCGTCCTAAGGAGCATCAGAAGACCTTTCTTTCTTCCTCAAACATTTATGGAACGTTACTGTGGGAAGGCACTGAGATGGATGCCTAAGTCAGTCAAACATCTCCCACCCTGGAGCTGTGCAGCATCCACACCACTGGGGAAATGAGACATGTATGTCAGGAACTTAGGCAGAAGCCTGAGTGAGTGTGAAGGATGCAGGAGAGAGAGGTAAACAAGTGGCTACAGCGTTCAAGGGCAATGAGATGAGTCTGGCTGGAGACATCTGAGAAAGCTGTGTAGAGGAAGTAGTGTTTGCTCTGGGTCCTGAAGGACATGCAGGGTTAGGCTGCATGGTGATGGGGAATGTTAGACACTGCAGTAGGCTGATGGGGAGGATATCCTGAGGCAGAGACACTTTTTAGTGCCCCCTCCCCAAATCTGACCTGAGTGGTGTTTGGAACAAGTTCATCTCATTCAGTACATTTCACCCAGCATTTGTTGAAATGAGGAACCAAACTGGGCATGTGTTGGTCACTGGGGCATAGGAATGGAGGAAATAGGTTCCTGCCCTCCTGGCCCCTGATGGTGTCAGTCATATTCCACAGATCTGCCAGGGGCTAGTCAGGGCTGCTGGGGCAGTGGACTAGGAGGCCAGGTAGGCGGCGGGCAGGCCCCACCTCCACTTCAGCCAGACCAGTTTCACTTTTTCATTTTTCATGTACTGGGTTTCCATGAGGAGCTTCCTTTGGAAGAAAAGCATGGTTTTGTGGCAGAGAGAGCAAAAGAAGGAAAAGCCCTGGTCTACGGGCACCTGTGCATTATGAAAACTAAGTGAATAATCCCTGGTTCACGGGCACCTGTGCACTATGAAAACTACCTAAGTGAATAATTAGCTAAACGAAAGCACAAGAGCCTGTCAGTAACCAAAGACTATGACTAGGCCACAATCCAGTTCTGGACACAAGTTTCCATTTAACCCCCATCCCCACCCCACATTCCCCCTACCCTGTCCCAGGGTGTGTTCTGTGCCTTCCCTGTGTGTCTGTGGCCTGTGGATAGAGAGTGTACCAGATCGCATGCTGCCCTTTTCTCTGGCATGGTCTTCCTGAGTCCTGCTCTTTTCTCCCATGCCCCAGCTGGTTCGGAGTGGCTGGGTTCCAGCTATTCCCAGAACACTCAGGAGTCCCATCCTAATGATATCTCAAAACCAGACTCCAAAGACGGTCAGACGTCCACTGGGCTGAGCTCACACTCCCTCTTCTGTAATATCCCATGAGTTGCAATATGATAAAATGCCACCAGGGTGCAGGACAGAAGCATGGGGCTCCGCTGTCTGAGGGCCAGGCTTGTTTTCCACATAAAGTGTGGAGAGCTTACTATAAGCACTGCCCTGTGGCCCCCACCTGCAAAAAGCTGATGGTCCCTCAGTGGCTTCAATGATACAATCCCCTACTCCTTAACTGGGGAGAGGAGTCTTGGAGTTGTAGCTGGAACCCCCAGTCTCTTCCAGCACTGCTCCACTTCCTTGCCCCCACAGCAAGTCTCTGTGTGTTTCACCTACTTAGCATCTACCCAGGGTCCCCACTGGCTTCTCCACTGGCAAGGACAGAGGCCAAAGGAGCCTGGGCTTGGCTCTGCCTCCGCAAGGAGCCCCCAGGCACACATGGGGCACATTGACTCTTGTGGCTTCTCTTCATGTGCGACCTCTGAGGGAACAGGATGCTGGAGCCCAAGGCCAAGGCCTCTCAGCTCAGGGAAGACAAGCCAGCTCCTATCTCACTCCTCCATCCTAGAGACCCCCACCTCCACGCTAGACTTGGGTCTGCCCACGGGCCTGTCTACTTTCCCCAGCTGAGGAGAGGACAGGTCAGCCCCACTGTGCTGGGGCAGGGAGAATGCTGCTTGACAATGAGGCGTGCCCTGTGCATATGTGTGGGTGCTGGCAGTGGTGGTGGGGGGCTGCGAGCATTGACAGGTGACCGAGGGACCCCCATCTCCAGCTTGCCCTCAACACCTTAGCTCCTCAACCAAAAGACATGTATTAAGGACCTCCCTGCACAGGGCCCTATGCGAGGCACCATGGCAGGCGGGACAGTGATTTAGATACCGTCCCCACATGTGTCTGTGGACCCCACACGGGTGCTCCCATCTGACTCTGGCAGACAGTTGTGTGTGTGAACCACCTAAGACTGTTGAGGGAGGGCTCCCTAGAAACACGCCCCGGGGGATGGGCTGGGGAGGCAGGCAGCAGGGGAGTAAGGGTCCCATGTGGCTTTGAAGGATGGATAATCTCCAAGCTGTGGATCACAGAGGGCATGCCTGTCCTTTCACTGCTGAATTCCCAGAGGCTGGCAGCAGGCCGGACACACAGTAGGCATTTTGTTAATGTTTGTGGAATGAATAACCAAGGGGGAGAAGGAGGCATTGAGACAAGGTGGTGGGTGAGCCTGGGACTCTGGAGGGGGTGCAGGTGGCTGGGTTCTGACAGTCCCCGAGCCAGGGCTGCTCCCTGGGTGACCAACCATCCCAGTGTTTAATGGGAAGTTCCAAGTCCTGGGAAGCCCCTCAGTCTGGGGCAAGCCTGGGTGGCTGGTCACCCTGCTGCTCCTCCCCTTGGGAATGAGCATACAGGTAGTGCTCCCAGCCCTTTCCCTCCCTGGCCCTTCCTCCACACCCCTTTCTCTCTCTTCCCTGCCCAGCGGGTCTCATCTCAGGAGACCTAGCCTAGCCTTGCCCCAGCCACAAACTCCCCGGCCTGACCTCCGGGGCTGCCACTTCCCTTTCACTCGGCTACTCCTGATAAGGAGACTGGAAACAGGTTTGCCCTTTCACCTCTGCATATCTCTCCTCCAGCCTGCGGGTCCTCACATCCTGGGTCATATCCTGCGGGGGCCTGTGCACCACTGCATCAACCCCTGCTCACTTGCAGGCCACCAGCCCGAGGCTTTAGGTGGCAGAGGAGTGTGGCATGAGGGGCAGCAAGGCCATAGCCCTTGAGAGATGGGCCTCTCCTGTCCTGGCTGAGGACGGTCCAAGGGCCTGCTCCCAGGGCACAAGAACTGGCTGGATAGGAGGGCTGAACTGACTGATCCCTCCCTGGGATTTTGACTGACATTCTTGATGGAATTGGCCGGATGTTTCTCCTTCACAAGAGACACAGCCTCAGGCAGGACAGCTGTGCCTTCCTCGGCCCAGCTGCAGCTGGAGGTGCTGAGAACCCAGAACCCACACTTCCTACTTTTGGGATAACATTGCTGGGCCAAAAGGTCTCCTGAGAAGGGCTGTGGGGGCTTCTACAGGGTCCTGGAGAGGCCGCAGGAGTCACATCTGATTATCTCCTGACCTCATTCCTCCGGAGCTTTGGTCTCTGCTTGTGTCTGTGGACCCCACACGGGTGCACTCATCTGACTCTGGCAGGCAGTTCTGTGTGTGTGGACCACCTAAGACTCAGAGACCCCTCAGGGTCGGCCCTAGGCCAGGCACTGAAACGTGCCAAAACCCGCTCATTTTTGCAGAATGCACCATCTGGGAACGCTGCTGTCCAGAACTTCTGCTCCCATCAGAAGTGCGATTAGTTGCAGTTATTCTTTAAAAGAATAATCAGTAATCTTTGCTGATTCAGAAGTCATTTCATGCATTTGCAGCATTTAGGGGGATACCATTGGTAACAACATCAATTTTGTGGCCTTGAGATGGTAAGAACTGTTTATCAGAGAACTTCTCCCTTTGGTAAAATCCCTGCACAGCAAATCCCAAAGCGGCCTGGAAGAGGGGAAGTTATCCACCTGTGGCCTGCAGGGGGCCGTGAAGGGAAGGGGGATGTTCCCATCCTTGGTCTTAGGGTGGCTTGGGTGATTATGAGATTTGTATATGAATATGAGGCTCAGAGCATATATATATGTGTGTGTGTGTGTGTGTGTGTGTGTGTGTGTGTGTGTGTGTGTGTGTACAATGAGTTAAAGAAAAATGTTAATGATACAAGTGGCACTCAGATGTGGCAAAAATCGTGAAGGTTCTACTCAAGTCACTAAAGTCTGAAAAACATAGCTCTAAAAGATGCTAAAACAAAAATATGAGCTCTGTCTGTAATCCCAGCACTGGGAGGCCAACACAGGCAGACAGCTTGAGCCCAGGAGTTCGAGACCAGCCTGGGAAACAAAGTGAGACCCCCGTCTCTACAAAAAATACAAAACCATAGCCAGGCATGGTGGTGTGTTCCTGTAGTCCCAGCCACTCAGGAGGCTGAGGTGGGAGGATTGTTTGAGCCTCCTCCCTACCCATGTGCCGTATTTTTGGTGACCAGATGTAGCTATCATTTAAAGGGCGCATTATAATCAGACAGGAAAGAGGACGGGAGA
Organism: Macaca fascicularis; assembly: GCF_037993035.2. Taxonomy (NCBI): domain Eukaryota; kingdom Metazoa; phylum Chordata; class Mammalia; order Primates; family Cercopithecidae; genus Macaca; species Macaca fascicularis. The sequence goes on along the minus strand of NC_088375.1, from coordinate 124,223,612 downwards.
AGAATGACTTTCTCACTCTGTGTTGAGGGTGCCAGCTAAGATTATCTCAAGTTCTGCCCAGGGTTACTGAAGGGTTCCATGGGCCTCTCCAGGAGGAATATTTCCCTGGCCACTGACCTAAAGCGTCCCTCTCAGCTCGTTCCTGACTGTCCTTTCCCCAGAGCACCCTGCCATCAGACATCTGCTCCACTGCAGCCACATTCGCCATCCCACAGGGGGAAAACGAATGGAGTTGCTGGAGATGGGGGGTACTGATATTGCTCAGAATATTCCATATTTAATGAGGCAACCCCAGAAGGATTGTTTCCACATTCCTCAGTGGAGCTACAGAGAACTTCCCAAATGACTGTGCGACAATCCCAAGCATGAGAACACGCAGAGAATTCAAGCAACGCTTCCTCTGTGGACAGTTGTTAAATGATTTTCTTAGTTCCACATACTCCCCTGCCTTCTAGACTTGAGTGTCCCGCTGTCCATTGGTCCTCCCCATTGGCAGGCCTAGTGGGCATCTCAAACTTAACCTGTTCAAACAAAGCAGCAACTTTGATTTTTGCTCCCTCAGGTCCCTTCTCAGTTAAAGGCACTGCCAGTTTCCAGATGCTCAGGCCCAAAAGGCTTACATGTCCTTTTATTTTGTCCCCACACTCCAGATCTAATTCAATCATCTGTCCTGTTGGCTCCACCTTCCCAGAATATCCAGAATCCAGAGACCTCTGCTGCCCTCCTGATCCAGTCCGTGCCCCCACCATCTCTTGCCTGGACTACCCCAAATTCCTCCCAGCTGGTTTCCCTGCTCCTCCCCATTTGCCACACACCAAAGCCAGAGTGATCTTTTGAAGACTTAAATGTGATTCTATCACCACTTGGCTCAAAATCCTCCAGTGGCTTCTTGTGACACTCAGAGCAAAATCCAGTCTCCTTCCATGCTTTGACTCTTGCCTGCCTTTCCTTCCTGACCTCACAACCTCTGTCCTGGCTCAGCACATGCCAGTCAGGATGAGCCAGCCAGGCTGGCTTCCTTCTGCAGCTCTGACACTCCATCCCACCTCAGGGACTTTGCCCTGCTGTTCTCTCTGCCTGGACCACTCTCCCCTGATCCTCACATGGTTCCTGCCCATCAGCTACACTTGGTTGGAATATGAATAATAATGGTGAACCATTTACTGAGTAACTACTTCATGCCAAATGTTATTTGATGGTTTTCACATGTGTTAACTCATTTACTCCTCACAAGAGCTCTTTGAAGTAAGTATGATTATTATCCTCATTTTGGAGATGAAACTGAGGCATAGAGAGGTTAAGTAACTTATTCAAAGTTGCACAAATACTAAGAGGTAGAGCTAGAATTTGCATCCATGACATATGGCTCCCGAGTCCGTGAGCTTAATGTCTGACTTCTGCTTCTGTTTACTTTTTCATTGAGATGCATCTTATGCAAGCAAGGTGCAGTGATCCCAGGTGCGCAGTTCAGCAAATATCTGCGTGTGTTACATCTGTGTATCTGCCTCCCAGACCTGGAGCCAGAACTTGGCCAGTGTGCCCCAGGCCGCCTGCTATCGCTTCAGTCAGTTGCCTTGAGAGTAACTCCTAGTCTAACCCCTGTCACTGTTGATTGATATTGGGAAAGACTATCTTTTATCTAATCCTGTTTGTTTTCTTAAAAAGTGCTGAAATACTTTGCTTTTGTTTGTTCTTTAATGCTCTTGCTTGATTCAATGAAAAGAAAATTAAAGTATTTCATGGACTGGACTGGGCACAGTGGCTCATGCCTGTAATCCCAGCACTTTGTGAGGCTGAGGCAGGCAGGTCACTTGAGCTTAGGAGTTCAAACCCAGCCTGGTCAACATAGTATTGCAACTGTCTCAACAATTTCTTTTTTTTTTTTTTTTTGAGACGGAGTCTCTCTTTATCGCCCAGGCTGGAGTGCAGTGGCACGATCTCAGCTCACTGCAAGCTCTGCCTCCCGGGTTCATGCCATTCTCCTGCCTCAGCCTCCGAGTAGCTGGGACTACAGGTGCCCGCCACCTCGCCCAGCTAATCTTTTGTATTTTTAGTAGAGACGGGGTTTCACCGTGTTAGTCAGGACGGTCTCGATCTCCTGACCTCGTGATCTGCCCGCCTCAGCCTCCCAAACTGCTGGGATTACAGGCTTGAGCCACCGCGCCCGGCTTTTTTTTTTTTTTAATGAGTGTAGTGACACCTGCCTATAGTCCCAGCTACTTAGGAGGCTGAGATGGAAAGATTGCTTGAGCCCAGAAGTTTAAGGCTGCAGTGAGCTCTGATCACCACTGCACTCTAGCCTGGGTGACAGAATGAAATCCTGTCTCAACAACAACAACAAAAATCTGTTAATACCAAATTTGGGAAGCAGCAGTTTAGAGCCCTCACCCCCACCCTGCCTACCTCAGCAGCACCGTCCTTAGTCTCCTAGATTGAGGGAGAGGTGGGCTGTTTGGGGACAATCCTGCATGTTTGTCACAGCGCTGGGCCCCTGGCAGGTGTTTAGAACACCTGCTGATGGGTTGACCACCTGTGGTAGATGGTGCATCGCTGCCCTTGGAGTTCCTGGAGATTGAGCTTTTTTTGTCTAAGGAGGAGGCACCAAATTGCGGGATGCTGAGGTTAGATGCTCCAGCCTGCCAGCCTTGTACCAGGAACTGTCCTTTCTTTCTGGGGGTCCCTGGGTGGACTCCCACTGTCACCAGCCCATTCTCACTCAGATGCGCATCACTCTTCCTCACTCCATCTCCATCTGGTGGCCCCTCCCCACATTCCACTAGACCTACCTCTACCTCTGACCTTCCTTGTCTTCCTGCTTGGGACAGTCCAGATTCAAAGCTATGGGGATGTCACAGCCTAGGAATGAGGGCTTTCAACTGGGGGGATGGGTGTAGTTCAGAAGGAAGAGAAATCCACAGATGTTTCTTTGCAAGCGGGTTGGGCTCAGCCACTTACAAGTATTGTACTTGAAAGCCCCAGAGTGCTCTGTGTCCCCGGTCATTCTGTCCATGTGCGTGCACACACGCACACACTAGCATGCATACACACATATGCATGCACGTGCACGCGCGTGCGCGCACACACACACTTCCTAGTGTAGAACAGGGAGCGGGTGGTAACAGTTGGGTGACCTGAATTCCCAGTCTGAGGATCCCTCCCCACCATCTGCCATTTACCCCCAGCCCCCTCTGTAGTTTCTTTCCAAATCTTTGAAATGCTCAGAGGTGCCTGGGAGCCAAGGCATGTTTTTATTGTGACAAATACAGCACAGAAGAGAGACAAGCGGGGAAGTGAGAGAGAAAAGGCTGGAGTACAGACCCAGGCTGAGGACATGGAGCAGGCTGCCAGGACATAGAGACAGGCCAGGGAAAGACACCATCCTCCGTAGGTTAAAGCTGCTGGGGGACCTTTGAGTGTGCACATGGCCCAGCAAGTGTGGGGCAGCCCTGGCTTTGCCCTAAAGGAGGCTGAGAAGCAAGTTTGTACAACTTTGGGGTTGGGGATGTGGAAGAGTCCTGGGTCCTCAGATGATGCTACCCCTTTCCCTCCATGCCCATCTCACCCCACGTGGCCAAGCTGGTCACAAGCTCCAAGGTTCCCCAGCCTCCTGGGGCGATCCCAGGAGGGACAGGACAAGGATGGAGAGACTCAGGGACCCAGCCTGCATGGCGAGAATCCCTCTCAGACCTATAGCTATCTCCCCTGCTCCAGCCCAACCTAGCACTTGCTTAGAACTTCACAGGCTCAGACTTCCCAATCCCTGGCCTCCCTACTCCTGGGGCCTTTCCCCAGGTGTCAGCAACAATTTCCTGCCAGGCCTGGTGACAGGAGCCTGAGCCAGCCCAGGGGAAACCCAATGCCATGGTGTCAGCAGCGAGCGTCCTTCAGTGTCTGGGGAATGGGGCTGAGAATGTGCAGATCTGAGCAGCTCGAGGGGGCAGGGAGGACGGCCACCGCCCCCACCCCATGAACCCCTGCCCCTTCCACACTTAGTGGAGAGCACTGTGCCCACTCCTCTTGCACCCAAGGACCCTGGCAGAGACACCTCTTTCCTGCCTCATAACGACCAAGGCTGGAAAGAATCACCCACACCTGGGAGACAGTGCCTGGGTGGGCAGTGTCCTGCTCTGGGCAAGCTCATCCTTCCCTTTCCATAGTGATATAAGGATGCTGCTTTGGGGTGGAGTCAGAAGGGCCTTACCCCATCCCCTCCCCTCCCCATTCTAATCTAGCATCAGCATCTGAGGGAAATGTCATCATCTCAGACTCCTTTGATGACCCGCAGTTCACATCTTCTGCCTTTGGTTTTGCCTAGTTGCTAGATGTGTGCAGGGCACCCACCTTCTCCTGGGGGAGGCCTGGGTCTCCTCTTTCCTCTCCATCCCCCTTAAGGTCAGCAGGGCTACTTTCTAAGAACTGGTCCTCAAGCATAGAAGCTGATCACACTCATGTGTGATCTGTACCCTGCTTCCTTTCCCTTTGCATCTGTGTGCTCTCTGTACCTGGAGCTGTGCTAAATACGGACAGAATCTCTGTTCTTGGAGGACCCATAATGTAGTGGGGGAATCAGACTGGAAAACTTATATAATAGAGTGAGAGAAAGGCTGTAATGAAGAAAATGCTGGCTTTAGGGCCAAACATTCACCCTGTAATAATGTGAGCTTGGGAGATTTGTCAATGGTACACATAACAGCATAACCCAAATGAGATATTTTATTTAGTCTAATTGCCTCTTAACAGGTTTGGATGCAATAGATACATTGAATACATAGATTCAAAATGTACATTTTGTATCCCTAATATATTCAGTCTTTTCCTAGATATTGAATGTGTCCCCCACCCTTCGCACAGAGTAGGGGCTAAGTCAAGGTTTGCTGCATTGGATTGGATTGACTTACCTACAGTGGAAGCAGAAAGGGGAGATGACTCATGATTGTAGGAGACACTCTGAGAAATGAGACTGGTCTCGGCCAGGAGGGGCTGGGAGATGCATCCGGAGGCTTGGGACAGTGGGCAGGGGGTCTGGTCCCAAGTCCTGGCTGATGTCAGATTAGCTCTTTTCTCTTGGTTGGCAGGCCTTTTGTTGTTGTTGCTATTAGAACTTCTCTTGCATAGGCTGCCTGAGTGAGTGTATCCCCTGCCTCCCTTCATCAGAAGCCTTCTGCCTGGGGCACAGCTCTGTGCTCAGTGCATGAGACTGGTCCGGTACCTGTTTTCCATGAGCTCAGCTGTGGAATGCTGCTGCTGGGATTCATCTCAGAGGTCACCTTATAGTCCTGTCTCCTCCTTTTGCAGAAGAGGAAACTGAGGCTAAACATAAAGTAATTTGCTCAGGCCTGCCCACTTGAGGTTCCAGATTCTAGAGCTCCCAATCCAAGGCCTTGCTGACCCCAGGTATGATGTTGCCCGAGAAAGTCATTCTTCTCCCAGCCTCTTGCCCCGCCAGGCCTTTATTCCATCAGCCTGGTCCTGACATTTATTAAGTACTTATATCACGCAGCACTCTGGACTGTGCTTCATGCTAGGTGAGAATGTCTTCAAATAAAACAATGTAGTTGTGGAAGAATCACCTGGGCCCAGACAGTCAAGGCTGCAGTGAGCTGTGATTGTGCCACTACACTCCAGTTTAGGCGATGGGATCCTGTCTTGAGGCCACCCTGGCCAACACAGTGAAACCCTTCTCTACTAAACATACAAAAATTAGCTGGTTGTGGTGGCAGGCACCTGTAATCCCAGCAACTCGGGAGGCTGAGGCAGGAGAATCACTTGAACCCGGGAGGCAGAGGTTGCAGTGAGCTGAGATCGCACCACTGCACTCCAGCCTGGGCGACAGAGCGAGACTCCATCTCAAAAAAACAAAAAACCAAAAACAACAACAACCAAAAAGAGAAGGAATGATATCATTTCAAAATTTTAAACTAAAACATATAAAATGTAGCTGTACAGAGGATTCACTACTTATTTTTCTGCTTCACCTCAGACTGGTACAAGCATTATCATGGGCCAAAACACTTCTGTGGGCCTGAATTAGACCCAGATCTGTCCCAAGGAGCCCATGCTCTGGTCTAAGGTGGGTCCCCCAGCCATCGCCACACAGTTCCCTCTGGGAAAGGGCTTCGCAGAGCATAAGAGTCAGGTTGGGGCATGGGTAGAGCCAATACAGGCCCTCCTCCTCCTATCTGGTAAGGGAATGGAGGGCTCCGGGAAGGGCCTCTAGGAGCTCTGCCCTCAATTGTATGACATCATTGTTTCTATCCAGATCCTTTGACCTGCACACTAACCCAAGGCCGTTCCACCCTGGGGTTGGGGCACTGGCTGGATATGGGCATTTGTACCAGCTGCTTTTCACACCGGCTGTGTGACCTTGGACCAGTCCCTGAACCTCTCTGGGTCCCTTTCCTTGCCTCACTGAGCTAATGTTAGGTTAACCACGAATGTAGCAAATGTACAGTTGTATGGCCATGGGGACTTTTTAAGAAGTGACTAAATGTCCCAGTATCCCACAGCACTTAGCTTGCACCCCACTGCTCTGTCTTACGGGTAAAGAGACCAAGGCCTAGAGGGGAACAGTGACAGAGACCCGCTGCTAGAGGCAGATACAGAGTTGATGCTGGGGCCCAGGTTCTTGGCTCCCACTTCAGAGCCCTTCTCCACACCCCACAGCCTCCAGGTTTCATCCAGCTTGAGATCTGCCCAGGAATGTAGTTTTTCTGCAAGCCTCTTGCCCTACCAGGCCTTTGTTCCCTCATCCTGGCCTTGACACCTTCCGCTTTCCACTGGATTCTGCATGTTCAGCTTACTCAGCTGTGTCCTCTCGGTGCCAGAACATCTAGGCACAGAGCTTGAGTCCAGATGCCATTGCTCGGCTGCCACTGGGTGGTGGAGACCATTGTTGACCCCCTCCTCACCTCCTTCCCATCATCCCTTATTCCAAAGGCCAGGAGGTAGCTCCTCCTCTGGAAAATTACTCTCCATTGGCTCCTCTAGGTCCCTGGGGTATCCCATGGCTTTCCATTGTCACCTCCCCTCCTGCCTCACTCCAGGACAGGGATTGTGGGCAGCCCTGGTCCCTCTGACTCTCAGGAAAACCCGTGTCTTCCCTCCCTCCTCCCCATTCTTTTTATCCTCCCTCTGCCCTTGGCCCCAGGTCCTCTCCCCCAGCCTTATCTGCCCAGGATTTGACCTGCAGATGCACTTACTGCTCTGCGTGCTCCTGACCCCAGGATGGCATCACCGCCCAGCCTGCCTGCCCTGGGGCCAGCTCCGGCCTGTTCTCCTTTCCTCTAAAAGCCCCCATGTCTTGAAGCTGATTAAAACAAACACAGCTCGTATTTTTGTTCTTAATCCAATTCTGTGCTGGGCTAGGGTCGGAGAGGGAGGATAGGATGACAGAAGCACATTCCTCACTATGCCAGAGGGGAGAGGCAGGGCCAGGTATCTGCCAGGAAGTACGCAGTGCTGGGGAGACCATGGTCCAAGTGGGGTGCTGGTGGGCAGAGGTAGATGGGCTCTTCCCTGGGCGGGACTCAGCTGCTGCTCCCCGGTGAGGGGAGCAGAAGGGTCAGAAGTTCTCCAGGGCTTTCCCAGCGGCGGGGGCAACAGGCCTTTCCAGGAACAGCCAGCAGGGGTAGGGGCTCCCAATAGAGGCCTTTATTCTCTCTTGTCTGGGAAAAAGACAGGATCCTCTTGTCTCAGCCGACCCCTTCCCATGACATCCCTCCTCAACACTTTGCCTTAGGGTTCCTCAGGACACACAGACCTGGATATGTGCCATGGACACCTTCATATCCTGTAGGCAGGGCTCACAGGCCTCTGAGTTGGAGGAGAGGGTATGCGATGGTGCATACAGGCTGGAGGCTCAGCATGTGACTGGGTTTGAATCTTGTTCTAAGACACTAGCTGTGTGACTGTGGGCAAATTCTTTAATCTCTTTGCACCTCAGTTTCACCATCTGTAAAATGGATGTGGTATTAGTACCTACCTCATAGGATCATTGTGGAGAAGTATGGACCTACAGCATGGACACTAAGAATAGTGTCTGGCATCGTACTGCAGACTATACTAAAAGTGCCCTCTGAAAATATAATAACAAACATGAGAGTGCCTGACACTGTGCATGGCACGTGTTGATTGGATCTTAAAGTTGTGTGATTACATTGCTAACTGGAACCTTAAGAGACATTTTTGTCCAAGAGAGAAGGGAAGAGATAGTTAACGCAGGTAAAAGGGAAAAGGAGAAAAAGAAAAATTTAAAGAAGTAGAGTGATTTGGAGGATAAGAGGAATGAGACTACAGAATATGAAAAGGGAAGAGTGAGGAGGGACAGGAAAAACTGCCAGGAAGGGAGGGAGGGAGGGGCCAGCAAGGAGGGAGGGAAGGAGAAGAAAGCAAACTAGATACGAGGATAAAGAGGGGAGGGGGTAGTGGGAGAAAGATGGGAAGGGGCCCAAAGAGAGGAGACTGCTGGTAAGGGGCCTCAGTGACTGCCTTGGGAATGTGCAGGGCTGGGATTTCTTCCCGTCCACCAGAACATAAGATTTCTTCTTCCCCATCCCCTGGAACAGCCTCATGCCCACCTCCAATCCTCCACCTCCACCCCTGCCTTGCACTTCGAGCCAGGATCCCTGCGAGAGGTTCCTGGACTAGCTAGAATCAGAGGACCAGCTGGGGAAAATCTCTCTTGGGCAGTAGGTTTATAGTAGGTTCATAGAACTGTAAATTCATAATCTTTCAGGGCTAAAAAAAAAATGCTGGCATTGATAGCTCACCTGCCTGGCCTCCTCCAGAATGGCCTGTGTACCTCTCAGGACAGGGCCCTCACCACCCATTCGGAGGTGTTTCCTGGGCCCCTTCCAAGGCTGAGCTACAGCTGCTGTGGCTGCAAATCAGTCCAACGATAAAAGTTTGTGAGTACTTATTTTTTGCCCCACGAGAAGGACAGAGGGCAAATCAGAGGGACCCTAGCATATGCTGGGTCCACAGAGGGGGGCTGCATCGTCAGCCTAACTGGTCATCCTTGCCTCCCAAGTTCCAGGGGTCTTTCGTCCTCCTTCCACACCCCATGGCTACTTGGCTTGGGCTGTGACAGTTCCCCACACCACAGCTGGAAACCAAGATGTGTCAGCAGGTCAGAGGAAGGGGGACTAGAGATGGCCCATAAAAATCTTGGGCTCCCTGTAAACAGAGAGAGTCTTTGAAAGCCCAAAGCACTTTTATGTGCTAGTTAAAGGGCCTTCCTGTTGTGTCGCCAGGATTTATAGGGACGTGGGTTGGGGAATGGGGGAAGGTGAGGCCACGTGCAGCCTCTACCTACTGATACACCTCACTCCCTGGGCTTTTTGGAGCTGCTACTCTCTGGGTTCCAGGGGAGAAGGGAGGAAGGGGATATCTTAGTAACTTCTTGGTTATCACACCCCACTTACCAAGCAGGGACTGTGAGGCTCCTCCTTGACGCTTTAAGATCCTGAACCAGCCCCCTGGGGCCACATTGATGACCAAGGCAGCAAGCACATATTCCAGGCCAGCAGTGTCTACAGCTAGGGGGAAGGAGGTGCCAAGACAGAGCCAGAGCTCTCGAGGCGGAGGCCAGGCTACCGTATGCGTTGTAAGGGTGCAGGACTAGGAGAATCCCACTGTTTCATGGCAACTCTTTCCCATGCCCTGTGCCTGGTGCTAGCACCAAGGGATCACAGGGAGTGACCAAGTGTCAGTCCCATCTTGATTCTGTCAGTTAGGGACGCCCATCCATCGACCTGCCTCCTCGTGACACTTCGTAGGAATGTGATATCCATGAATTTAAACTTAAAAAGACTGGGCACAGTAGCTCACACTTGTAATCCCAGCACTTTAGGAGGCTGAGGCTGGTGGATCCCTTGAGCTTAGGAATTGGAGATAAGCTTGGACAACATAGTAAGACCCTGTCTCTGTTACAAAAAAAAAGAGGAAAAAGCTCCACACAATCAATGTGTTATTCCAGCCCACTCTCCCTCTTGGAGTTATGAGCAGCATATTTACTTTCTTTCTGGGAGAGGAGGACCCTCCTGTCCAGTGTCACGGGAGGAAGCTGCCCCTCCCTGCTGTTCCACAGCAGCCTGCGCTTATACCCTACTGGGCCTGTCACAGTGTCACTTACAGACCATGGGTTCTCCTAGACTGAGCTCAGTGCCAGTGTTCACTGCTGTCCCCAGAGCCAGGCGTGATGCTGGGGGATTTCTGCACACGGCCCCCTTTCACCCTCCCTCTGCCCTGCCGGGGAGATGCTAGTATCCTCCCCATTTTAGAGTTCAGGATGGGGAGAGCTGGCACCTGCCAACCTCTTCTCCTTTATCAGCCCTCTTCAAGAAGCAGCACATGCATTATCTCCTTTAATCCTCTTGGCCTTCCCGCTGGGTCATATCCACCCCAATTTGTACATGAGGAAACTGAGGCTCAAGGAAGTTAGGTAACTGGGGAAAGTTCCAGCCAGGTGCGGTCCAGCCCAGAGCTGTTTCCCTGTCCTTTTATTTCATCTGAGCTGTAGGTTTCCTGATCTCCTCCTCCCAGGATGCCGGAACATGGAGAAAATCCCTGCTCCCGGCTGATATCAGAGGCGCCCCAGTGTTTGCCGCTCAGGCCTGCGTGTGTCTGTCTGTCCTGCAGCCCATGCCCTTGGTGGTCCACTCTGGCTGCTCTTCCTGACTTTCTTCGTCCTCATGGGGATCTCCCCTCCCTCCTGGGGAGCAGCAAGCAGAGCCACACTTGGCCTCCTAAGTCTGGGGCCCCGGGCTCTGTACCCAGGCTGGAGGACTTCTGTGCTGGCCTCACCGTGACCTCCGTCTCCAGCCTGCCAGCCAGGGGTGCCCATCGTGGCCTCAGGCCTCTGGCATTCTTCCTTGATGCTGCAGTTCCCCTCTGCTCCTCTGTGACCCTATTGAGTTTCCCCAGGTCCGGCCAACCAAACACTGCCATATGGGGGAGAGTTACATTTCCTGTATATGTGTCAAAATATCTGAGCGGATGTGAAATAGATCAGACATGTATAAAAATAAACTTTTACAGGGTGACTGACTACTCCCCTCCAGGGAGAACCAGCGATTCGCTCTTCATCTGGGGCCCAGAAACTTGGCTGGGGCCTTGGGGACCACTCCCCATGCCTGGCTCCCCACGGCCATCCTGCTTTACTTCCTTGGGCTGGGGGCCAGCTCCTCTCCTGGAAAGCATTCTCTCCAGTGCTCTGCTGGCATGGAAACCCCTCCCCAGCAGGCATGGAGTTAGCAAGTCACCTCTCTGGGCCCCAGTTTCTTGATGGGGGTGGTAGGGGTTGCTTTTTCAGCTCGCCGTTGTCTCTGACAATCCACGACTCTACAACCTGTGAGTCCCCAGTCTAGGCTATGGCAGGACCATCCAGTCACCTATTCTGGTTTGCAGGAAGCAACATCCCCAGCCTTATATCAGAAATTTCTCCCTAAATGTAATTCTCGATCATTCCGGACTCAGATGCCACCCCTTGTAGAGAAGTAGGGGAGCGGTCGGTTGTAAGTGGGAGCTTGAGGGGGTGCACTGCGGTTTTGGATAGCTCCGGAGATTCCTGCCTTGACCTCTCTGAGACCCTGAAGCAGCTTGGACAGAAGACCCTATCTGTTAACCTGTGTGATTCCTACCAAATCCCATTCTAGGGCTGTTTCTTCCTGTCTGGTAAAGAATCCAGTCTGGCCGTGACATCTGCCTTTGCCCAGCCAAGGGGCTGGAGGGTCCCAGTGCTGAGGACCCAATGCCTGGCACATAAACTTAGTCAGGACCCAGAGGCTGGGTGCTCATTTCTGTTTTCCTGCAACCCCATCCTGGTTGGAGGTCTCTTCTTCCTTCCCAACTGGGCTACCAGGAGGCAGGGAGGGAGGCCAGGGCTACCCCCATGACTCTTCCACCCTGCTTCCTGGCCTCTGGGACATCACTGCAGGTGTACCACTCCCAACAGAGACTGGCATTGATGGGCACCTGCCAGGAACGTGGTGCCCCCAGAGCTTGGGCTGTAGGACTGGCCCTCAGCCTCACTTCAGCCAGGCCTTCCCATCATCTGACCCCTGTCCACTGCCTCTCAGGCCTCCTTTGAGTACCTAGTGTCCAGGCCAATTGCAAATGCCAGAGATAACTTCAGGCCAGCAGTTACTGATTCTGGGGTCCAGGCTTCTGCTGGGTGGGAGACAAAGGGAGGCAGTATTTTGGAGAGGCCAAAGGAGAGGCAGGGCTGATAGCTGGCTCTCTTCTCTCTCTGTAGTTCTCTGCAGGGCAAAGACCCTGTGTAACATTCTTGCCAGCCCCTGCCACCTCCAATTCTGGTGCCAGATGCTCTATACACCCCACCTTACCGTGAGTCCTGTCCCTTCCAAGACACTTACCTCTAAATCAGGTCCCTGTTAATGAAAGTAATGGGGTGACTTGTCTGTGGGTCCTAGGAGCATTTATTAGGTAATATACTTAATGTACAAAAGGTAGTGCATTGTGATATTCTTGCAGTGAAGGAGGCACTTCAGGGCAGAAGCTTATATTGGTGACCCCTGGGATGGCCATCAGCTAGGATTTGAGGCTGCTGGTCCAACAGGTAGTCACTTGGGTTTTGATACCAGGAATGACTCCACTGAAGTAGTTCTGATGGTCTACTATGGAGCTTGAGGCAGCCCCTGATCAGGCCAGTTTTTCCATACAGTCCATGCTGCTTGTAGAATCATCCAATCAGTGGTTGGCTGGATTTAAGTATTCTCCGTCTTGCTTTTGGCTCCAGCTTCTTCTGATGAGTGGCTGCATGTAGTTAGTGCTACCAGCTAGAAGAGCAGGAAGTCAAACAACATAATAGGCCAACCCTAACTGTAACCCTAACCCAACATCCCACCTGCCAACTGGACTTCCTTAGGGTTAATCAAGCCTAAGTCAAATCCAAGTTTACTAGCACCTTGTTCAGCTGTAGTTCGGTCTCTCTTCCCTTAGCAGAGATCTGTCTCACAAGTAGCTCAGTTCCCCCAAGCCCAGCTTCACTCTGTTCCCAGCTTTCTCACTCTTTCTCCCTTGGTCCTTCAATTTGGTCCCAGCTTCCTCTGGGGCAGAGGCCATGCAGCTTGTTCCATGCCATCTTCTCTGGCAGGAGCCTGCTTTCCTCAACTGACAGAAGGGGTCTTGTTGGCAAGAATCTCACCCGAGGACTGGCCTTAGCACCTTTAGACAAACAAGAGTCAGGCTGAAAGGCTAGCACAAGCTGCCCTGGTGAACGCCCAGCCTTTGTATCTCGCCAGGAGCAACAAGGACTCTCTTTGGTCCTGCGCGATCCATGTGGCAGCATCTTTAGATTGGCCACAGGCTTCTCCACCCAGACCCGGCTGTAGACTTTCAAGACCAGCAAGAGCAGGAGGTGTTCCGGGTGGGGATTTGTGGGCCCCTTCTTGGTCCTGGCTTTTAATGCATCATGTTTGATCTTTGCCACATGGTGGAGGGTTCCTGTCACTGTGGTTGATGACACAGATCTTCAAGGAAGCAGTCACCCCTGTAGGAAGGGGAACATTTATCAAAGCCATTCCCAGGGGGGTGCCTGCCAAGTCCAGGCCCTCAGCTGGACCTGTGTAGAATGTCCAGAATATAGCTACCATTCTGCCTGGCCCAGGAGGCCCTCTGCTTCTCCATCTAATCTGGCCTAGATGGGAAGAAATCTTTTTTTCCTTATTCTTGCAACCAAGATAAAATTGTAGATTTTTCAGGAAACACTTTAAGAGGAAACAAAAGAGGAAACTAGTACTCAAGAACCAGATGGAGGCCAGTGGCTCATGCCTATAATCCCAGCACTTTGGGAGGCTGAGGCAGGATAATAAAATTGTAGTGATCCTCCTGCCTCAGCCTCCTCAGTAGCTGGGACTATAGACACACACTACCACGCTCTGTTAATTTTGGTATTTTTATACAGATGGGGTTTCACCTTGTTGCCCAGGCTGGTCTTAAACTCCTGGGTTCAAGCCATCTGCCTCTTGGCCTTCCAAAGTGCCAGGATTAGAAGTGTGAGCCACTGCACCCAGCCTGTTTGGTATGTTTAAATGCATGGCAGTCCCACGGCTACAGGTTGAAGCAGACTACTTTTTGTCAGCTGAAATCACACAGCTCAGAGTGCAGACGGGCACAGGAGATGCCCCTGTGTTGATCATGATTAAAGCACCCTTGACAGAGATAATGGGCCACCAGCCAGTGTCTCCTCCAGGGCACACCAGAGAAGGCACTGAGGGTGGGAGAAACTCACTCTTGGCACCATAACACTGGCTGGGGTCCTGGTGTTCTGAGAGCCCCAGTAGAACTCAGAGACTGTGTGGGAAAGAAAGCCGCCTGCTGATCCCAGTTTAGGTTAGCAGGGCATGTGTATGCATCCGTTTGCGTGTGTGTGTGCGTGTGTGTGTAAGAGAGAGAGGGAGCGATAGCTGTGGGCTGCTCCTTGGGGACTCCTTTGCTTGTGCACAGCAGGGATGCAGAAGTCTCGGCTCCAGGAAAGACTTTTGTGAAGGTGACGGCCCTGCCTGTTTCCTGGCTGCCTCGCCTCTCGCTCCTTTGCTGCACTCCCGCTCACCGAGTCCCACACTTCCACATGGACTTGCATGTGCTGGGTCCTCAGTCAGGGCATCCTTCTTCATCAGGGCAACTCCTGTTCCTCCTTCACACCCACCCAAGCTCCCTCCCAGGTGAAGCCTGTGATCAGGCCCCACCTCCTGCTAGAGTTAGAACCTCTTTGCCTCCATAGTAAAGTTTATGCATGGTGCTAAAATGACAGGTTTATGTGTCCTCCTACAGGGACGTGTCTTACTATCCTGTTCCTGCCTCAGTGCTAGGCGATGTCTGTGCTCAGACCATGGCCCCTAAAAGGAGGGCAGGTGGATGGCTGGTGATCTGCAGGAGGAGGGGGCTGGTCCCCACGTGAGACCTTGTGCCCAGGCCCCAGGCTCCCTTGGTTGGTGTCAGCCGCTGAAACTGGCTGGTGAAGTCACCAGTGACATCTAGTGGTCACAGCAGGCTACAGCCCGGCGAGGTTTTCCAGCAGTTGTGAATTCCATGTGGGCTCTGGAGCCAGGTTTCTGAGCTGCTCCCAGCCAGTGTCTGACTTCTCCAGGGCTCCAGGACACCAGCAGAGGGCAGGACTTAGGTTGTCTGGTGTGAGGACCGAGGACTTTCAGATGTTGGACTGCCCACTGTCAGCCAGCGAGGGCTAGGACTGTAAGTGATGTCCCCTCGGCTTCTGTGGTCCCATGGAGATCTGCTGCCTTCCTCCTGCTCCAGCTCCTTGGCCTTGCAGGCCCCAGGCTCAGGTTCACCTGGCCCTTGGCTCCCTGAGACCCGGGGAGGGAGGAGGCTTTAGGGCCCTCATGGGAGAAGCCAGAGACCCATTTTGGTGCAACTGCTGAGACAGCCAGTGCCAGTCAGTGGATGAGGGGCAGAGAGTGGGCCACACCTACTGAGCACCTACTGTGTGCCAGGCACTGTGGAGGGCAGCCTGGGTCAGGGGCCACCTAAAGAGCTCCCAGTCCTGTCCTGCGCTAGGCCTGACAGGGCACAAAGCAGCCCTTTTCCTCATCAGCAGCCCTGATGACAGCGACAGGAGGTGGCACAGGCTGAGTGGGGTCTCCAGCAGCAGAGTGGTGGGCCTGGGGCAGCCCTTGCCACAGGGCTGTGTCTGGGGACCTGCCAGTCTTCACCTCACCATTGCAGGTGCAGGCACATCATAGGCGTTCAAGACACACTGTTGAGTGATGTGGGTACATGGGCTGGAGGCAGCAGGCTGTGCTGGGGACCACAGCTTTGTGCTCTCAGCTTCCCAGATTCCACTTTCTCTGCTCAAGTTTCCCCATGAACCATTTGCAGACTGTAAGGAGAGCGGGGAGAAGGACTGTGTTCTTAGAAGGGAGGCCTGCAGCGCTACTGACTGCACTTGGTTTGCATGAACTGTCCCTTCCTGCTCCTGCTTCTCCCGCTCCCCTAACCCCGGTTCTTTCCTTTTCTACCTTCTTCCCTGGTGCTGCTCCCCTGCCTGAACTTTTTTATTTCATCCGCTTTTCCTCGTGTCCCTTCTGCTGTTCTCTCCTTTCCAAGCACTTCCTGTACTCAGCTTTCTTATTTTCCATTCCCTCTCTGTTTCTCTGTCTTGCTTTTGCCCTCCCCTGTCTCCCCAGGTTCTGCTCCATCCCAGGCACCTTCCTTGGAAGGCCAGCCTGACATCATAAAATACAATAACTTGATCATTTGCCAGGGAGTGAGGTGGGCAGAGGCCATAGTTTATCTTCCATATGAGCCTTTCCTGTGGCCCCTGGGAGTGGTGGTAAACTTCCCACCTCCTGGAGCCCCCTTAGCAGTCAGCAAAGGCCTCTCTCCCTGCCAACCTGTGCAAGCAGTGGGGCCACCCCGGCCTGTGGGGATTCACACTTTGGGCACAGTTCCAGGCACAGTGGAATCTTCCTTCACTATTGAGGGGTGACAGTAAGAGCTGCCATTTACATTTATAAATTAAATCTATACGCCTGGATGTCTTCATGGGTCAGATGCTATGTTAGGTTCTGGGGGCATGCCCTGCCTATTTTGACCCTCACAGCAACCCTGCAAGGGAGGCTGGGCAGTGACCACACTCCCGTTAGACAGAGGAGGAAAATGGGGCTCGAGGAACAGGATTGCTCAAGGCAGGCCCCAGGCCGGCAGCTGGACACTTGGCTTTTATCCTGAGGAGTTCATACCCTCAGCATTCAATGTCCAGTTTGTCTGCTCAGGAGATTGCAAAGGGCTTCTGAGGAACCCAGATGTTCACAGACCTATTCCAAAGCACCCTCCGACGCCCATCCATTTCCCTGCCAGACACTGTGCTTGTTTCCCAGTGACACAAATTGCATTTGCAGTTGTTTTCAAGAGGGGTCCAAGCCTAATACTATCCAGCACTGTCTGCACACATTGATTCCTTTCCCCAAGTCACCAGACCCACTCATTCCCAATAATCTTCCCCCACTAATTATGGCAATCATTGTCTGATTGCATGTTCCGATTACACAATTACATTTTCTAATGCTAATTGCATAATTATCACAAGCAATTACATGGGAAAACATAAAATTTCCAGGCTCCAAATGTGATTTGAGGGTCCAGCAAGGTGCCTCCACTGTCCCCCTTAGGAAAGGCAGTGGGGTCTCCTGGGCATAGACACAGGGGCTGGGTAGTGACCATCTCTCTTAGCTTCTCTAGGCACAACTAATTCTGAAGCTTCTGTCTTCATGGCCCAACTAGGACTCTCTAGAACAGGTAGCCTGGTTTAGAAAGTGTGACCCAGCAGATATAATTCTCTAAGCCCCGGTCACAAGGGCATCTGCCTGCACACAGCCGCTGGTCTTGGAGAAACAAAGCCTGAGCTGTGCTGCTCATGTGCTTCTAGAAGCCCAGGCCCAGTGTGTCTTCTTCAGTGGCTTCCAGTGTCCTAGGTAACATCTGGCTGGGTGGATGGGTCAGAGGAGGGGATGCTGGAGGCAGGCAGTTGATTTTCATCTTTCTGCTCTGCTCAGGGCATCACCCATGGTGTCACCCCAATCCTGTCCATCTGATGGTTTGTCCACCACAAAGTCCTCCCCTCTCGAGGCTGGGAGTGCCCACATGCCAAAGAGAAACCTCATCCATCCCCTTGCTCCCTCTGCAGGGAGGCCCTGCAATCAGAGAGTCCACAGGTCTCCCCCACACTGTATGTACAGGTACATTTACAAATTCTATCTTATTTCAAATGCACCAGAGGAGCTGGCTATTTAAAGAAATGCTATACAAGATCCTTTGGTAAAGACTGGCCTCACTTTCTGATTGATTTTTTATGTAATTTTGTATTTTCATCTCTCTAGGGCAGGAGGTGGGGGTGAGAGAGAGGCTGCAGGTGGGTTTATATCTTTCCACAGCCTGCTGCACTGGACCTGCCCTGCATGCCCCTGGATGGCTCAGCATGTCTCAATTTTATCTTCTTCATTTGACAAGCAGGTGGTATTCAAGGCATTCTGTGTACCAGGCTCATGGTGGAAATGTGGGATCCAAAGGCAGAGAAGACCTAGTCCCAGTCTCTGAGAGCTAATGAGCGAGACACAGATGTGTGCTAGGTGCATTCACATAAGTATGTTCAAGGGGAGCAATGGTTGCATGCAGGGAGGTGGGATTATCTCTTCCCAGGGCTGGGGAAAGCAGCGAAGCCTTCATGGAGGAGGTGATTTTAAACCTGAAGTTTCTTTTTTCTTTTTTTTGTCCTTTTTTTTTTTTTTTTTTTTTAAGAGGCAAGATCTTCTTATGTTGTCTAGGCTGGCCTTGGACTCCTGAGCTCAAGCCATCTTTCTTTCTGCCTTGGTTTCCCAAGTAGCTGGGACTATAGGCGTGCATTAACCTGAGTTTTGAAGGATGAGTTGGAAGAGTTCAAATGGGACAAGCAAGTAGAGGAAATGCAGATTGGTGCGGCTACAGTGGAGGATGCTAAGTGAGGAGACATGAGGCTGGGTGACAAGCAGGGCTCAGCCAAGGAGGTTGGTTTTGATCCCAAAAGCAGAGGAAACTAAACTGGATGGTGTTACTCAGAGGAGTACACAACCTTGCTTTTATTTTGGGAAGATCCCCTTGGCTGTGGTATGAATGAACCCAAGGTGGTAGGACTGGTGGAGGAGATGAACTATGTGCTGGAGGGAGTTGACAGCCTGAACCGGTGGGTGGTGGGGATGCAGAGGAGGAGGAGTGGATTTTGGAGGCATTTTCAGGGAAGAAGGGAAATAACACGGGGGCTCATTTAGTAGGGGAAAGGAGAGGAGGAAGTGACGAAGGGACAGAAGGTCAGGGAATTCCCGACTTGTGAGCTCTAGTTTCCCTATGGACTAGAATATAAGTCACCCGGCAAGAGTGAACATGGGGCTGGGGTGAGGGGTGAGGGCCAGCTGAGTTTGTGGCATCCATGGATATTTTCTCTTTTTCTTTTTTTGAGACGGAGTATCTTTCTGTCGCCCAGGCTGGAGTGCAGTGGCGTGATCTTGGTTCATTGCAACCTCTGCCTTCCAGTTTCAAGCCATTCTCCTGTCTCAGCCTCCTGAGTAGCTGGGATTACAGGTACGTGCCACCACGCCCGGCTAATTTTTGTATTTTTAGTAGAGACGGGGTTTCACCAGGTTGGTCAGGCTGGTCTCGAACTCCTGACCTCGCTATCTGGCTGCCTCGGCCTCCCAAAGTGCTGAGATTACAGGCATGAGTCACGGCGCCCGGCCCCATGGCTATTTTTACCAGCTACCCTTGGCTGCCAGGTTCAGAAGACAGGGACAGAGCTTGCAGCCACCTTTGGGCAGAGGTCAGGGCTGGGTACTGCGGAAGGGCAGTTCAGGAAAGTCCAAGGATGTTGACAACAGCATCATGCCACTGTAGCTTCCAGGCAGGTGGAAAAGGAAAGGAGGTTAGATGGGAGGGAGGGAGAGGGTGAGTGAGAAGAAGGGCACAGTCGAGCACAGAGCTGGTAAGAGTTGAGGGGATCCCTGACAAAATCAGCCCACTGGCTGTGAGATGTTATTCAGGTCTTCTCCAAGGTTGCTCAATTCTAAAATGAGACAATACTTTCCTCCCAGGCTTAAACGTGACAACATATGTAAAGGGCTTGACCCAGAAGGCCTTCAGCAATGCGTTGCACTGAAAACTGCCAAATGCAACAGAAGTTGCAGACACAGAGGAGGCCCAATCAGTATCCTCTTTCATATTCACCTTTGAGCTGAGGGTGCCTGCTCAGGGCCTGGGCCACAAAAGGCACTGAGCAGAGATTTGTTTAGGAGGCAACGTGAGGCACCAGTGAAGACATGAGCAATGCTGCCTGCTTGCTATAGGATCAGCCAAGCCTCCACTTTCTCCTCTGGCAGATGGAGATCATGGCAGTGCCTGCCTCGTAGGTTGAGGGGATTCAATTAGGCAGGCCTGTGATGCAGATGCTGTTGGTGGTCCTGCCTCATCACCTCAGCACTCACGTTCCTGAAGGCCCAATGGCTTCCTACTTTTCTCTGATCACAGGAGCATGCTGCTCACACCTATGGACCAGAAGTGCCAAAGAGGTAGCACTGCCATTGGCCAAAGACAGGAGTCAGGGCATAAAGACACAGCTTCAGCCACGTGCGATGGCTCACACCTGCAACCTCAGCACTTTGGGAGGCCAAAGCAGGCAGATTGCTTGAGTCCAGGAGTTCGAGATCAGCCTGGGCAGCATGGAGAAACCCGTCCCTACTAAAAATACAAAAATTAGCCAGGCATAGTGGCGTGCAGCTGTAGCCCCAGCTACTTGGGAGGCTGACACAGGAGAATTACTTGAACCCAGGAAACGGAGGTTGCAGTGAGCCAAGATTAAGCCACTGCATTCCAGCCTGGGCAACAGAGTGAGACCCTGTCTCAAAAAACAAAAAACAAAAAAACACAAAAATCCACACCTGGTGCAACTCAGGTGTGTTCCATGCAACTTCCCAGAGCTCCCCAGCAGGATAACATACTAGTTGCCCACAATGGCAGCCTGCTCATGAATGCACGTTCTGATTTCCCTCCATTCCTCATCTCACTTCCTCACTCCCCTCCTGGTGCCTCCAGGGATCACCTCCTAATTGAGTATTTGTGCCCAAATCCCTGTCTCAGGGTCTGCTGCCAGGAAGCCCAATCCAAGAGAGCTTGTAAAGTGCTTGACAGAAAGAGGACACTTGATAAATGTTAGCCGGCTCACTAGTGTGAAAGTGAAGGCAGAAGGCATCCATTTGAATACGACTGTCTCCCCAGGTCCAGGTGCTGGCACAGAGATGGCACCTAATACACATGTGTTGAAGAAATCGATAGACATGCTCCTCCCGCCACCCTTCCCTTTCCCGCCCTCCCTTTTCCTAGTCTCACTCTCCTTTCTCTCAGTCCCACATTTTCTCTCCTGGTGCTCTTTGTCTCCTCTCATGGAGGAAGGATGGTCTGGGCCCAAAACCCCTCTGCTGTCCCTAAAGTTCCACTCCGGAAATGAGCCCTCCTGCAGCATTGTGACATCACTGTGCACTAGCCAATGGCTGCCTGCCTAAGCTGGGTTCCTGGTCTCCTGGGACCACTAGCCCTCTGTTGATAGGGAGAAGCCAACATCTCCTGCAGGACCCCCTAATCTTCAGGGCAGCTCCCAGAGCATGGGTCCCTCCTGATTCCACTGTTAGCCTGATGTTCCTCACAGTCAAGCTGCTCCTGGGCCAGAGATGCAATCTGAAGGTGTCAGGGCAAGAGAGTGTATCCACGCTGAAGAAACTGGTGTCCAAGCGGCTGAAGGTGCCTGAGGAGCAGCAGCACCTGCTTTTCCGCGGCCAGCTCCTGGAGGATGACAAGCGCCTCTCCGACTACTGCATTGGGCCCAATGCTTCCATCAATGTCATCATGCGGCCCTTAGAGAAGACGGCGCTAAAAGAGGCCCACCAGCCCAAGACCCAGCCCCTGTGGCACCGGCTGGGACCTGTCCTAGCTAAACACTTTGAACCACAGGATGCCAAGGCTGTGCTGCAGCTGCTAAGGCAGGAGCACGAGGAGCGCCTGCAGAAGATAAGCCTGGAGGACCTGGAGCAGCTGGCCCAGTACCTCCTGGCAGAGGAGCAGCATGTGGAGCCAGCTGGAGAGAGGGAGCTCAAGGCGAAGGCACAGCCTCAGAGCTCCTGCGACATGGAGGAGAAGGAGGAGGCAGCAGCTGATCAGTAAACGGGCCATCCTACCCATTTGCACTCTAGAATTCTCCCGGCCTCATCCTTATGTGTTCCCTGGTGACTTTTCCTACTACTTCCTGCTGGTGTGGATGCGTCCACACCCCTTTTTGAACCTTCCAAGCAGCTGGAGGGTTTTTGGATCCCTGTCCCCTCTTGGGCCTGAGGTCCTTCCTCTGAAATCCAGAGTGACCCGACCCTCATCACCATCCTTCCCCCAGAAGGGTTCTGATCACCGGAGGGCAGCCCCAAAGGCCACAGTCCCCTCCTGTGCCGGCAGCTTTGCCCACACACACCCAGCAGCTCCCCAGGCTGAAAGCAGCCCTGGCCCAGGGTCTCCATGGTTCTAGGCAGACCCTCTTTCTCCTTTGCAACAGAAAGACAATGTGAGTTCGTTTTCCTCCATCCTCAGACCATGACGTGTCCCCTAGGCTCCCCAGCAGCCAAGAGGAGAGGAATGTCAGGTAGCTGCCCCTTGCCTTCTGGGTGAGGCTGTCCCTGATGTTCTCCTGCTTGTGCTTCCAGCTTAAGGGACAGGCACAGCAGAGGTGGGATTGGGAGGAGGGCATCTACCGGGTGCCAGTCCTGGAGCCCTCAGGGAGACAGGCACAGACCAAGAATAGCAGGAAACTGAGCCTTGGGCAGAAAAAGAGTTCAGCAAAGTCACACACTCCCTGTGGCCAGCGTGAACAGAGCCATGCCCCACCCTCCCAGACTGATCAGTCAGTAGGTATCACAGCTCACAATACCTGCCAGCGCTGCCAAAGGCTCCCTGGAAGGAAAAATGGTATCGTCAGTGAGGATCCTTGCCCTCACAGAGCACACAGCCTAGATGCAGAGAACTGGTATACACAAGAAAAAAGTGGTGACATGAAACTAGAGTCTAGCCTCTGTGACTGAATGCCCGGCGCCTCACAGGGCCCTGGGTTCAGCATAGAGGGGCCAGTCCCCTGCAGACTACAAGGAAAGCCAGGCCCTTTACTCTGTTCTTGGAGTGAGAGAGTGGCCCTTGCAGAGGCTGAGGAGTCCCACACTCTGTGTGTGGGTGGGAGGAAGCGGGGAGCTGTGGTCCCCTGTTCACTGCTGAAGCCCCTGAAATGCTGTTATTGCAAAAGTTTCAGCCCTGAGTGATGGGGATGGAGGGGAGGGGTGGAGGAAAATGTCTTGAACAAGCAGGGCCCCCTTCCCTAGAAAGCATTCTGTCCTTGGCCCGCAGGCCCCTCGTCCTCTCTTCCAGTCCTAGTCCAGCTGTGTGGCCATGGGTAACCTGCTTTTCCTGTCTGATGCTCAGGTTTCCCACCTGTTACATGGGTATCCTTATAATAGCATCTACTTACCCCATGAGGGTTTGTGAGGGGGGCAAAGACTGTCCAACTGGGAGGGACGTCTTCTAGCAGTGAGCTCAGCGGCAGTGACAAGGATGGATGCGGAAAGCATTCTGTTTGTGGGAGCCTGCTTAGCGGCCACCATTCCCTCACTTCCCAGAATAAGACAACCTCGTTCAGCTTATGGCCCAGCTCCTTTCCCGGTGTCCCACCCTCTGTCCCAGCCAAGAGAGGAAACCAGGGGCACTGAGGAGACTAATGACCTCTCCCTGGGGCACCAAGGACCCAGCACGCACTGGCTGCAACCAGCACTCCCAGGCTGGGGTTTAGGGAGCCCCAGCCTGCTCCTTGGTTCCTGTCCTGGTCCTGCTCCTGGGCCCTGCGTCCTCAGCAGGGGAGCCCTCTTGACAGTTCTGTGAGTGTTTTTATGCTGGGTCTGTGCCATTTGCCAAGGGAGACGAGCCTGTTATCTTTACATTAGGGGAACTAATAGCCCATTTCCCAGGAAATCCGTGAGCGATAAAAATAAGTGGGCCGTTTTATTCCTTTTGCTGAGAAGCTGGCATGAAGGACAGGGGAAGCCTTTGTTTTCTCTCTAGTTAGTGGGAGTGTCAGGGCTGGCTGAGAGCAGGCCAGGAGAGGCAGTCACCTCCACTGTCTGTCCCCAGCACTGCAGGGGAGGATGTCTCCAATCCCAAACAGGGAAGAAGGAAAGTTGGTCTGCTCTTCCATGCACCTCCCACTACTGACTTCCCCCTTCCCAAGGGCCCTGCTGCCTCTGTTCCTCCCTTCAAAAGCAGGAGACGATGCACTGTCACTTGGAACTTAGCAGGAACTTGCATCTGTGTGTCACTGCTCCTAGGAATAGTCTTACTCAGTGCTGTGTTTCTCAATGAGAGGTGACAGGTGTTGTCCCCTAAAGGATGTTGTTATAGTCATCAGAGAACAGAAGTTAGGGGTGTATTGAGGGGCTAGGGGCAGGACCAACCCCTAATACTCCAGCGATGGGTTTGGATCCCATCTGTGTTGAGAACCCTAGCTCTTGGGCTGCCTGCCATGGGACCCCTCACCGTGCCTAGTTTTGCCCTATTTCAAACTGAAGCCTGTACTAGTGCATGCGTTGAAGGCTCCCTATTTCCTTTCTGCTTCACTAGGGGGAAGGCACTTTTTCTAAACTTCAGCCTTGGGCAGAAACTCTTCCCCCTAACTCCCCACAGCACTTCTCCCCTACCTACCCTACAGATAACAATTTTGCTCATATTGGGGGCATTTCAGGACACCCACCACATCCAGTAGCCAGCTTTGTGTTTCTATCCACAAATCTAGCTTCTCATCCAAGCTCCTTCCTGGGTCACCTGCAGGCCAACACCCCTCAGTCCACTGGTCCATGGCAAAATAGTCTTTCTGATGGAAATAGGCAGAGCATCCTGGCCCATGTACTATTTAGTCAGTCCTTTGCTTTTCGATCAATAAACGTATATGGGCCTCTGTCTCAGTCTGTTTGCGCTACTGTAATAAAATACCTTAGACTGGGTAATTTACAAACAACAGAAATTTGTCATTCACAGTTCTGAAGGCTGGGGTTCCTGAGAGGAGGGTGCCAGCAGATGTGGTGTCTGGAGAGGACCTGTTCCTCAGTGACAACGCCTGCTGTGTTTCCTCACATTGCAGAAGGACAAACATACTCCTTTCAGTCTTTTTTTTTTTTTGATAGGGTCTCCCTCTCTCACCCAGGCTGGGGTGCAGAGGCGTGATCTCAGCTCACTGCAGCCTTGACTTCCCAGGCTCAGGTGATCCCCCCACCTCAGCCTCCCAAGTAGCTGGGACTACAGGTGCACACCACCACACTCAGCTAATTTTTGTATTTTTTGTAGAGACAGGGTTTCATCACATTGCCCAGGCTGGTCTCAAACTGCTGGGCTCAAGTGATCTGCCCATCTTGGCCTCCTGAAGTGCTGGGATTACAGGTACTAATCCCATTCATGAGGATGAGCCGTTGTGATTAATCACTTTCCCAAAGTCCCTACCTCTTAATACTACCACACTGGGGATTACGTTTCAACATGTGAATTTTGGGGGACACCAACATTCAGACCACAGCATCCTACCATGTGATAGGTTTTGTGCTGAGATTTAGGCTGGTAGACAAGAGTCCTGTCTCCTGGACAGACAGTAGTGCACCCCCTGCTGTCCCTTGCAGCATGGTGCAGCAGAGGGGCTTCGGAAACCCCTGACCTCCAGTCCTGGCCTCTAAATAGGATGCGGTGATGTGTTCGTAGGTAGCTGTGTTGCTTTTACCACTAGTCCTGAAAGATGGGGCAGGCAGTGGTGTGTCAGGATGAAGTCTTGCAGATACGGAAGAAGCTTTCAATGTTCCAGGGCCCCAGAAACCCCGGATGCCTGATTTTAGAAGCAAATCCAGTCCTCTCCTCTCTTTCCACTCTGACTTGCTCCCCTCCATCAGTCTTTGTTCAGGGTTAAATGAGATTTTAGTTATCATATAAAGCTTCCAGCCATTTTAAACTGGGGAAGAGAGGCCTGGGTAGAAGGAAGTGGAGGGCAGGGCTGCACCTCCTCAGAAAAACAGCAGACTCCGGTTGACGTGTCTGAGGGAAGACATGGTGACATTGTATTGAGATGTACACAGACAGGATGGGTGGGCCCTGGGCATCTTCCTTCTGTGCTGGATGGGCAGGCTCTGGGCATCTTCCTTCTGTGCTGGGAGAGGTGCTGTTATAATGGGCAAGGACTAGGGTAGAATGTTAGTGGTTTGTTGTTGTTGTTGTTGTTTTTGAGACAGTGTCTTGATCTGTTGCCCAGGCTGGAGAACAGTGGTGTAATCATGGCTCACTGCAGGAGCCTTGAACTCCCAGGCTCAAGCAGTCCTCCCACCTCAGCTTCCTGAGTAGCTGGGACTACAGGTGTGCACTACATGCCCAGATAATTTTTTTAAATTTTTCTTTCATAGAGATGGTCTTGCTCTGTTGACCAGGCCAGTTTCAAATCCCTGGCCTCAAGCAATCCTCCTGTCTAGACCTTCCAAAGTGCAAGATTACAGGTGTGAGCCACTGTACCCAGTTCAGTTTCTATTTCTCTATCTGGGGCTTAGCTTGAACACAACTTTGCTTTTGCTAAATGAAAAATATTGACGCCATAATAAATGCAGTAAGCTCTCTTGGACGCAGTTCTAAAACTGTTGAATTCTTCATACTGTGGGGTGGCCCCATTAATAAGAGAATCACTGCAAATGGAAGTCCAGAAGTACTGAGTCTAGGTCTTCACATCGGGACTAGTTTGACAAAAGCACTGGCTGTGAAATGGAATGATCAGGCCGTCCCCTGAGTAGGTGCACTCTGACAGCCAGAGATCCCAGTGTGGGAAGCCCTGCACTGAACATGGACCTGGGACCCAGTCTTGGCTCTACCATTTGCCTTGAGCCTCGGACAAGTCACTTCATATCTCTGGACCAGTGACTCCCTCATTTGCAAAATAGAAGAACGGATTGGACTTGACCCCTAAAGTACCTTCTGACACTAAGGTTCTGTGATGGTGTGAAGTCATGAACAGGAGCTGCCGATGCCCCAGGCTGGGGCAAAGAAACAGGAGCTGGCCCTCACGGGGGCACTGTGAGCCCTTGAACACACATCAGGGATGGCCGTTTATTATGAGGATAGACAATGGCAGGATGGTCAGGATGACTTGCTACCAAATAGCATGGACAATATAAATGTATTTTTGTAATGAAATATGAAGCTCAAAATCATACAAAACAACATTATAGATATTATTTAGGGACATATGCCTAAGAAAACTTAATAAATGTTTGGTAGGAAGGGAAATGCAACTAAGGAAACTTTCACGAGGGCTTCAGTTATAAAGTTTATTGTGTCAAGTGGTGGGTACATGGGTGTTAGTTTTCTATTACTGTACAACGAACTATAGTCATCCCTTAGTATACACAGGGGATTGGTTCCAGAACCACATCCCCTCCCCGCTTTATACCCAAATCCACACATACTTAAGTGGGCCCCGAGGAACTCGAGTGTACAAAAAATCAGCCCTCTATATACACGGGTTTTGCATTTTGTGAATATTGTATTTTAAATTTGCAGTTGGTTGGAAAAAATTCATGTATAAGCAGATCTATTCAGTTCAAACCCATGTTGTTCAAGGGTCAACTGTACTGCAAATTTAGCAGTTTAAAACAACACGCGTTATCTCGCAGTTCAGTGCCTTGTCTTACCTGGGTCCTCTGCTTAGGGTCTTAGGCTGCTGCTGTGAAGATATTGACTGGGCTGTGTTCTCCTCTGCAGGCCTGGCAGGGGAGGAATTGGCATCCAAATTCCTGTGGTTGGCAGAATTGATTTTCTTGCAGTTGTGGGACTGAGGGTCTGGGCTTCTTGCTGGATGTTGGTGGGAGGTCACCCACAGTTCCTAGAGGCTGCCTGCAGTTCCTTGCCACGTGAGCTTTTCTAGCATGGCTGCTTGCTTTAGCAAGGAAAATTTCTAGAGTTAGCTGGCAAGGCCAAGTCTTCCACAACATAATGTAATCATGGGAGTGACGCCCCACCACGTTTGCCAGTTCTATTAGTTAGAAGCGAGTCAGAGGCCCTGCCCACATTCAGAGGGAAGGGATTATACAAAGACTTGGATACCAGGAGGTGGAGATCACGGGGGCCCTCCTTATATTCTTTCCAGTGCCGTAGGTGTTGATTATGTCATTACATAATTTTGTATGTACAGAACCATGATTCATAAACCAATTAAAGTGGTCTGTGGCCCGGGAGCTGTGGGAACATAGCGTAGATGAGGAGGGACTGCTCTCAGATGTGGTCAGGCAGACTTCAAGGTAGCATCTGAGCTGGTGACTACCAAGTGACTTTTCCTGACACCCAGGGGCCCACATTTACACCTGGAGAATTGTTACTTGGCTCAACATGCCCAGCATATGACCTTGCTGGATGCCTCATGACACCCAGAGACATATGGACACACCCGAGGCACATATCCACAAACACACAGACAACCCCTCCCAACACCTCAAACCCGAAGCGTGGGGGTCTACAGTGGCAGAGCCGGGTTTGCCGTAGTGAACTTTAGGTTCAGCGGCATTTATGGTGTCAGTGGTCCAGACCTTGCCTTTTTGATTTTAGGCTGTTAGAGCCCCACTGACTCAGCCCAGCCCAGGCAGTCCAGCCAGAAGATCTCACAGAGCAAATTCAAGGACAGAAGAGGAAGACTTTACGGATTCAAGTTCAGGAACTGCTAGGGCTGCAGGAAGAGGTCCCTTGGACCACCTTTGCTATCTTCAAGTGATGCATCATGTAGTCAGGACAGGAGTGTTCATAAGAGTTTGCAGAGAGGTCTCCAAGCATATGGAGATGGATCTATGTGTGCACACATTCACGCATTGGTTTCTAGTAGACTTTCAAGGGTATCTGCACATGCACATCAGTCCATGTATGTCTGAGGGCAGAGACCGCCTTCTCTGTGTGAACTCTCCAAGGTGGCATGTTTGCTTTCCTGATTCCTGCTCCAGTCTGGCTCACTCTCCCTGTGCTCTGGGCTGGACTTGGGTGCTGCTAGCCTGTGGCAGAGGAGTGGCCAGAGGGCAGGCTGCCCTGGCTCCTGCTGCCGAGTCAGCTATAACTCATGGAGGCAGCTGAGGCATGAACAGCTGCAAAGCCCACTTCCTGGTGCCTCTGGAGCAGATGGTGCTCCCTACTGGCTGCCTCGCTCTACTTCTCTCTTAGGTCACCTTTCTCCTTTCTCTGTATTTTTTGCTTTTCTTCTTGTACCTCTTCACTACCATTTCTCTCCTGTCCTCTCTAGTCACATTTGGGGCTACTTTGGCTGCATTGTATGGCTATCTGGGTGCTTCCTTTCAGTTCTTTATCTTTCTGTTCCTTATATCACTTTCTATCCACGCCCTGCCCACCTTTCTTTCTCCCATTTCTTTCAGCCATCAGTAGCTGCCCTTCTGTTAAACAGCATCATCACCACCATCACCATCACCATCACCACCATCACCACCACAACTATCATGATCACCACCATCACCATCACCACCACCATCACCATCACCACCACCACCACCACCATCACTACCATCACCACCATCGACACCACCACCACAATCTCCACCACCACCACCATTACCACATCACCACCACCATCACCACCACCACCATCACCACCACCACCATCACTACCATCGACACCACTATCGACACCACTATCACCACCACCACCATCATAACCACCACTATCACCACTACCACCATCTCCACCACCACCATCACCACTACCACCACCACCATCACCACCATCACCACCACCACCACCATCACCATCACCACCATCACCATGACCACCACCACCACCATCACCATCACCACCCACTACCACCACCACCACCATCACCACCACCACCATCATGATCACCACCACCACCATCACCACCATCACCATCACCACCCACTACCACCAACACCACCACCATCATCACTACCATCACCACCACCACCACCATCACCACCACCACCATCATCACCACCACTATCACCATCACCACCACCACTACCATCACCACCATCACTACCATCACCACCATCAACACCACCACCACCACCACCACCACCACAATCACCACCACCATCACCACCACCACCATCATCACCACCACCATCACATCACCACCCACTACCACGAACACCACCACCACCATCACTACCATCACGACGACCACCACCACCATCACCACCATCACCATCACCACCACCACCACCATGATCACCACCACCATCACCACCATCACCATCACCACCCACTACCACCAACACCACCACCATCACTACCATCACCACCACCACCACCACCACCATCACCATCACCACCCACTACCACCAACACCACCACTACCATCACAACCACCACCACCATCACCACCACCACCATCACCACCATCACCATCACCACCCACTACCACCAACACCACCATCACTACCATCACCACCACCACCATCACCATCACCACCATCACCACCACCACCACCACCATCACCACCACCACCATCACCACCACCGCCACTGCCACCACCATCACCATCACCATCACTACCACCACCCACTACCACCAAAACCACCCCCACCATCACTACCATCACCACCATCACCCCCACCACCACCACCGTCACCACCACCATCACTGCCACCACCGTCGCCACCACCACCACCATCACCACCACCACCATCACCATCAGCACCACCACCATTACCACCACCACCACCAACACCAGCACCACCGCCACCACCAGCACCACTACCATCGCCACCACCATCATCACCATCACTACCACCATCGCCACCACCATTGCCACCACCAACACCACAATCACCACCACCACCACCACACCGCCGCCATCACCGCCACTGCCACTACCACTGCCACCAACACCGCCATCGTCACCACCACCGCCACCGCCACCACTATCACCGCCATCACCATCACCGCCATCACCATCACCACCACCACCATCACCATCACCACCGCCACTGCCACCACCATCACCATCACCACCATCACCATCGCCACCACCATCATCACCACCACCATCACCACCATCACCAGCACCACCATCACCACCACCACCGCCACCACCACCACCATCACCACCATCACTGCCACTACCATCACCATCACCACCACTACCATCACCACATCACCACCACCACCACCGCCACCACCACCATCACCGCCACCACCAGCGCCACCACCACCATTGCCACCACCACTGCCGCCGCCACCATCACTGCCGCCACCAGCGCCACCACCACCACCATTGCCACCATCACCACCACCACCACCGCCGCCACCACCATCACCACCACCACCACCGCCGCCACCACCATCACCACCACCACCATCGCCACCACCGCCACCATCACCACCACCACCATCACCGCCACCGCCACCATCACCACCACCATCACCACCGCCACCATCACCACCACCATCACCACCGCCACCATCACCACCACCACCATCACCGCCACCACCATCACCGCCACCACCACCATCACCACCGCCACCATCACCACCACCACCATCACCGCCACCACCACCATCACCACCACCACCGCCACCACCACCATCACCACGACCATCACCACCGCCACCATCACCACCAGCACTACCAACACTACCATCACCATCACCACCAACACCATCACCACCACCACCACCATCACCGCTACCACCAACACCATCACCATCACCACCACTACCATTACCAGCAGCAGCAGCAGCAGCAGCAGTAGCAGCAGCAGCAGCTCTTCTCCTTGTCCTCTTGTGTGTCCTCTTTGTTTTATTTTCCCAGACTCACAGTGAGCAGGCATGTGCAGGGATTCAGAACCCACTAGCTTTGAGTATGTGCCTGACCCCTCAATCCCCACTCACTTACAGTACTTGTTCGTAAGTACCCATAGCCAGCCCAGTGCTCCAGTACAATAAAAAATGGTCTTATTGTATGCATGCACCTATTTGCTGATGTATACCCCTGAACAGACGTGACACATACCCAGAGAAGGGGCACAGACACCTGCACATTCTGGGCCACACATACACTGGGGGCATCTGACCAGGCAATCTCCCACAGCGACAGCAGACAGCAGGGTGGGTGCTGGGTTCTTGCGCTTCCTCCCATGGCTCTGCCCCTGCCAGCCCAGCCCTCATTCTCCTGCAGTTCCTCCTGGTTCTTCCCCAGGGATGCTGTATGGCCCTGCTGGGTTCCAGGGCTGTAAATCCCCTCTGGAAGGGACTGTAACCTGAGGAGCCAGCAGGAAGCCTGAGCCCCCCGGATGGCTCCTACCTAACCCTCTGCTCCCTCCGACAGCATTTCCCATCACTGTGATTTAAGGGCTCCCTGGCAGCCTTTAGCAGTTCCCAGTGCCCTTGTAGAAGGGTGATAAATCTGAGGTAACTACTGTCGGTGGCTGGTCATAAACCCGTCACGGCCTGCTGCAGTGGGGCCAGGCCTGCCTGCTGCAGCCCGGTGGAGTCTGTCTTGTCAGCCAGTCGCCCTTGGATGAGTCCCAGGGCACCCGTGCCTGGGACATTATTTATGAGCCTCAGACCCCAGGATCAAAGTTGCTGTCCATCAGAGAGGGTAGGGCAGCCCTGCTGGTCCCTCCTCTCACCCAGACAACCTCAGGCTGCTGCTGCTACTTAACCTTGAACGGTAACACGTTAGACAAAGCCTCAGTACTCCTGGCTTCCCCTGAACCCACTTCCCCACCATCTCCAAGTGCACCCCACCTTCTGCACCCATCAGGACAAGGAGTCTGGGGGAACTTTGGTGACAGAGTTGGGGCCAGGGCTTCAGCTGGAGAGGGGCCTTTCCTGACCCACTGCTGCCTCTCCCTGCAGCCCAGCCTGGCTAGAAGGAGGGAAGCATCGGGCCCCCAAGGCCCAGGATTTTGTCTAAGCAGCCCTAAACTTCCCTCACTGGGCAGGCAAGTTTGAGGAGGAGGCACTCATCCTAAACAAAGAGAGGGGTGTGTCTCCAGACTCTAACTCTCTGGGCTGCCTGATTTCCTGAGGCCGATTTAGCTCCAGACCCTCCCTCATTTATGCTCGGAAGATGGCAGTCCACAAGGAGAAGGGGGCGCAAGGCGGTGACAGAGAACAGCATTAGACCTGGAATCTGAAGACTTGGGAGTCAGTCTTTAGATACTTCCTAACTGTGCAAATTTGGGTGGGTCACTTGGTCTCTGTAACCCTCAGGGGCCTCATCTGTACAGTGGGGATAAGAGGGCCCTCCTTGTGGAGTAGTTAAGAGCACCCAGTGATGAGGTATGGGAAAGTGTTTTGTAAATCCTACAGAGCTATGCAGAATTTAGCCTTATTTGTATCCTCCTCTTTCTCTACAGAAATCTCTACTGCAATCAACAGAATGCACTTAGGCCCGTTTATACATAGAATAATTTATTGCAGAGGTGGGTGGTTTATTGGGAGGGCCAAAGAACCAGACTTGGACACTTAGCCAGAGCACTGCAACCAAGAGGAGTGCCTGACACACCATGACCACCTCGCCTGCTGCTCGGCCCTGTGGTTCCAGGGGTGAGAGCCCAAAGCCCCCAGCACAGGTTCTTAGTGGACCCCAGTGGCCCAAGCAGCACCCGGAAGAGCCGTCTCTCACCTGACTTTCTTCCACCCAGAGGTCACATACAGCAGCGTCTGACTGGGAGCAGCCAGATTGCAATGAACCCTAGCTAAAAGGGAGTCCTGGAAATGTAACTGCTTTTTTTTTTTTTTTTTTGAGACGGAGTCTGGCTCTGTCGCCCAGGCTGGAGTGCAGTGGCCGGATCTCAGCTCACTGCAAGCTCCACCTCCCGGGTTTACGCCATTCTCCTGCCTCAGCCTCCCGAGTAGCTGGGACTACAGGTGCCCGCCACGTCGCCCAGCTACTTTTTTTGTATTTTTTTTTAGTAGAGATGGGGTTTCACTGTTAGCCAAGATGGTCTCGATCTCCTGACCTCGTGATCCGCCCATCTCGGCCTCCCAAAGTGCTGGGATTACAGGCTTGAGCCACCGCGCCCGGCCTGGAAATGTAACTTCTAACTTTCCAACAAACTGGAAAGGGCGTTGGGCTGTGGGAAAGCCTGTGCAACAAATGACCCAGTTTCTTCGTCAAATCAACTGCTATAGGAAGAAAGAGAGAGAGAGAGAGAGAGAGAGAAATCTGTAGATTAAAAGTAATTGAACAGACATAACAAATAATTGCAATGTGTGGAGTTATCTTCATTCTGATTTGAACGAACTGTTCCAGAAAAAAAAGCAAGACAATCAGGGAAATCTGAACATCGATTCACTATTTGATGCTAGTAAATATTAGTATGCATTTTTAAAATGTGTGATGATAGTATTATAGTGATGATTTTAAAAAATCATCTTTTAGAAATGCACAGTGAAATATTTTTGGATGAAATGATACATAAGATTTGCTTCAGAATAATCTGGTGAAGTGGGACAGAGGCAGTTTCTGGAGCCATGGAGTGTCAGTGTGATCACCTTAGAAGCTGGGTACAAGGTGCATAGGGTTGTTCATACTACTTTATTTTTGTGTTTGTTTGAAATGTTTGATAATACAAGATTTTGACAAGCTTTACCTCAGTGCTGCTCAGTCGCTGAAATCTTGCCTCTGACAGGTGCCATGCTACACAGCCTCAGTCCCGTCAGTAATGGTTTCATTACAGTGAGCCACCCACCACCAGCAGCCTGTCCTCTGACGCTGACCAGCTCTCTGTTGCCTCCAAATGCAACGTGTTCAGAAAACCAGTCCTAGATTCTCACTTCCTTGAGAGTTTCTTGCTTAGAATCTCTTCCGGTATGAGTTACTGTTCTAAACTGGGGACAACAGATTTCACTCTGGCTGATTTAAGCAGAAAGGAATTTATTAGAGGATATTACATAGAATCTTGGAGAGGGCCAAGACACTGCTACATGGCCCGGAAGAGCACAGTCAGGAGAAATACCCGAGCGTCTCACAGGACAGATCTGGTGGAAATACCGCTCTGCTGCCCACTCCTCAGGGGAGACATGATAGAAACCCCCACAGCTGGCCTGGGGGACTTAATCCCCTTGACCTACCACTGCTTTCCTTTTTTTTTTTTTTAAACTCTATAGTTCCTCTCTTCATCCCCTCCCCAGGTTCACATGGGAATTCTCTTGGTGGAACTTGGTCTCACATGAACCCTACCTGCAAAGGAGTCTGGCAAATGTGGTTACACTCTTTCCAGTCTCTTTGGTGCAGGAAAACAAACTCTGCCTTTGTCTCTAAGACAGCTTTTTCCTTGGTCCTCCAGCTCCCAGCAGAGGGACCTGCCCTCGCCACTGGGCGTTCTTTTGTTGTTGCCTGCCAAAGAAGGGGTTATTAAACCCAGGCATTGTCGGGGCAGATGTTCTGCTCAATGTCCTTAACATGTAACATCTTCACAGTTGTAGAGCGTATGAAGAGCTCTCCTATACTTTTTCTCTGTTAGTCCTCTCAGTAAGCTTGAAAAGTTGTCATTATCATCCCCATTTTATATTTGAGGAGATTGAAACTCAGGTTAAGTGAGTTCCCAAGATCATAGAGCTGGTACATAGCAGATCCAGTATCCAAATTCTTTACTTCCATTCCCTACTCCCCACTCACATAGGCGGAACAATTTATTGCAGCTTTAGTTTGTGGCTTGATCTCGCTTTTATAACTAATCATCCTTCCCCACCTCAGGGCTGCAGCCAGTCCTTTGTGCAGCCTTGCCTTATACCAGATTTTGGTGAGAGATGGCACAGAGTAGCAGTTAGGGCATAGGTCCTTGAGTTAGAATGCTGGGAGCTGCTTGTGAGCTGGCTGACCTTGGGCATGTTACCTTAACCAAAGTGACTAATAATAGTGGTGTTATGGTCTGAATATTTGGCCCCAACAAACCTCACATTGAAATTTGATCCCCAGTGTTGGAGGTGGGGCCTAATGGGAGGTGTTTGGGTCATTGGGATGGATCCCTCATGAATGGCTTGATGCTATCCTCATGGTAATGAGTGAGTTCTCGCTCTGTTAGTTCCATGAGAGCTGGTTGTTAAAAAGAGCCTTCCTCATTTCTTTTGTGATTTTGCTCTCTTGCTGTGTGATCCCTGCATGCACCAGGCAGGGATCCCACCATGAGTGGAAATAGCGTGAAGCCCACACCAGATGTAAATACCAGCACCATGCTTCTTGTACAGCCTGC
Source organism: Macaca fascicularis (assembly GCF_037993035.2). Lineage (NCBI taxonomy): Eukaryota > Metazoa > Chordata > Mammalia > Primates > Cercopithecidae > Macaca > Macaca fascicularis. The sequence goes on along the minus strand of NC_088375.1, from coordinate 124,187,797 downwards.
AGAACCATGAGCCAAATAAACCCTATTTTCTTTATAAATTACCCAGTCTCAGGCATTCTTTCTATAGCAACACAGACTGAGAAAACTCATGATACCCTATCTTGTTATCATCCAGACTGAGACAAGTAGCATCTATTACCTTAGTGACTTATAGATAGGATTAAATGAATGATCACAAATGAAGAGCTTAGAACATAGTAAAAGTACAGTAAATTTTACTATTGCTACTGTTTGGGGTGGTAGAGCCAAAAGCAGCAATTGTTAATCGCTCAGAAGACTATTCTCACACATTCCTGGCTTTTGTTTTGCCAAATTCTAGGTTCATTGATGAGATTGTGCTGGATTATCTTGGAGAAGGGGGCAGTGGGAGGAAAGTTTGAAGGAAAGCAGACTAAAGGGACATGTTGGAGGGGGGTCCACGGTAGCTGGGACTGGAGCCATCCTTCCTTATGGGACCCCAGGGAGGTGACAGGGCCTTAGGGCAATGGCTGCAGGGTATCCCAAGAAGATTGACACTCAGCAGAGACCCTTCCCCAAATTGGCCCAGAAACAGGGACCCATCACCCTTCATGAATCATGAGAATTGGTCAATGAGCATACCTGTGTAGACAGAATGTGCAGAGACCAGCAGACTCTCCTCTAAATGTTCTGCAATGTGGGAGACCCCAGAGTCTTTGCTTGCCTCTGATGGTGCATGGACAAGGAAGCTTTAATATGGCAAATTGAATTTCCCTCTGGACTGGCAGGATGGAGGCTTGGAGCGGATTACATTTAATCTGGAGGAAGAAACGAGACTTTTTAAACATCATATGTTGGAGAGCAAAATCTCTTACTCATGATACCCTATCTGGTTATCATCCAGCATGAAGTCCCAGCAAAACCAAAATTTAGGCAAAGATTGCCTTGGAAACCTAGGTCTCTATTCCTCTGGCCTTTTCTGGGGTACAGCCAGAAACCAAAGCTCTTTTCTCTTCCCTCTCATTATCAGACTCGCACCCCAGTGAGGACCTGAATGAGTCAGGTAAACACAGATTCAGATCCCAGCTCTGCCACTTAGCAGCTGTGTGTGAGGTTAAGTCACCAGTAAAATGAAATAATTAAATTCCCTTCAAAGATCTGTCATGAGGATGGTGCAAGACGACGGAACTCAAATGCTGTTTGTAAGCTATGCCTGTAGGTCGACGTGCAGTGTGGCTACTGTGCTCTTGTGCAGATTTAAGCCAATGAGGTATGTGAGGGCTTTGCAGTGTGTTAGCTTGGCCGGGCAAAATTACATTATCCAGAATTCATTTTCCAGGGTGCTTCTGGATAGGGTGGGCCACAAGTGATAGTCTCTCATGGAAGTTGGGGGACAGAAGGAGGCAGGGCCATTTTGTTACATATACTCCCCTTCTTATTCAGTCAAACACTAATCTAGGTGCTGCTGTAAAGGGATTTTGCACATGTAATTACAGTCCCTAATCAGTTGACTTTAAATTAGGGAGATTATCCTGGGTGGGACTGACTCAATCAGTTTGAAGCCCTTTAAAAGAAGGCTTAGCCCTTCCCTGAGAGAGACTTATGCCTGTGGGATTAAGCCTGCCATGACTTTCCCTTCCTGACCACCAACTCCTCACTTGCATAAGCCAATTTCCTGCAACAAATCCATACACATCTCCTACTGGCTCTGCTTCTCTTTGGGTCTCTGACAGGTACAGGGTGCCTCTCCTGGGACACAGAGTTGTAGGAGGCATTGGGGAACAAGGAATCAGGTGTGCCTGGTGGAGGAACCCCTGTGGAAGCCCCTGCAGTGGTACCAGAGGGATGCATAGGCTGTGGTAGGGCAAGCCCTGCCTCTGCCCACATGTCTATAGCATTTGTGGCACCCTTGCTGTCCATCTGCTGGCCTGGCACAAACACAGGGCCACATTATGGCATTTAAACACTGAGTGAGATAGGCATCATTATCTCTGCTTTTCAGATAAAGAATCAGACTCCGAACTGAGTGACTGGCCTGAAATCACTTGGCTAATAGGTGGTGGAAGTGAGTCCTGGCTTACCCGAGGGGCCCTCACAGCCACCCAGCAGCACTGCTTGTCTTCTTAGCTGCTTTATAACTGCTCTGCCCCCGAGTGTCAAGTGTCTCTCATCCATGGGCCAGGCCGGAACTGGGGACGGAGACTTAATAATGTCGGCCAGACCCTTTCCCTGCCCTCCTGGGGCATCTAGTCCAGGGATGCCTCTCTGGGGAAAGTGTGGCTGCATCAGAGCTAACACTGGACCTGCAGGAAGCTGCAGAGCTGGCTGTCCTAGCTGGTCCTGGTTGCCCTGAGCAATACTCAGGCTTACTGCCTTCAGGTGAAGCCTCTGAGGAGGTAGATACTCTGGGCCTGCAGGAAGAATGGAGCCTCCTGGCACCAGCAGGAAGTGGGTGGCAGTATCCCAGGGTCCCCTGGGCCTTGTTAGAAGCACTGATAATGACTCTGGAAAGTGCCCTCGCGAGGGAGGCCTTGAGGAAGAGGAGTGCAGGATGCAAGGGATTACCTTCCACCTTTCCCTGCACGCTGCCTCCAGGTAAGCCCTCCTGCCCATCCAGCCCTGAGGGGGCCCTTCACAGATGTGGGGAAACTGAGGCAGGTAGATCTTCAGCATCGGTCAGAGTGATGTGTCTCAACACACATCACAGCAAAACTGACAAGAGAGTATTTCCTGATCTGGGTGGTAAATTGCTTAGTTTTAAAACATTAAAAGTTTATCTGTTCTGGCTATCTGTATAAATAAAAGACTAGCCCCTGGCTTCTCCTACTTAGTATGATATGTGTAGACCAGCTTCTTCCTCACTGACTCAGTAAATATTGTTTGAGGGTCCATCATGTGCATGCAGCCCCACCCAGGCAAGGCCCCACAACCGGCTGAGGTGCTTGCTGAGGGCAAAGGAAGCATGGACTGGCCAGTGGAAGCAGTGGTCATAAGCGCCTGCTAGGGCCACATGGCCAGTTGTAGAAACAAGGACTGTATTTCCTTATGAATATGTTTTTACATGTGTTTCCAGTAAGTACTTTTGTTTTCTTTCCCTCCCTCATTTCCTACCATTTAACATAAGATGCCTTGATAGTAGTTAAGTTTTTATCTGAGAACTTAAGTTACAGGATATTAAAGGGGGGGAGTGTGAATCAGGAGAAGAATGAGTGTCAAACAGTTAAAAGTTCCTACTCTGATTCAGCTTACATTCTAGTCAGGAAGAGAAATAAAGAAACAAATACATAAAATATATAGGTATCAGTTAGTGATAAATAATACAAATTAAAGCGGGGAAGAGGGACAAGGAGCATGCGTGTGCACATGTGCATGCATGTGTGTGTGTGTGCAAGTGCAGGTGTGTGCATGTACGTGTCTGTGTGTGTGTAATTTCAAACAGGGTGGGTGGGGAGAGAAGACCTTTCTAGAGGTGACATTTGAGCAATGGGAGAGAGCAGGTGCCAAGGTCCTGGGGGAGTGGTGTTAGAGGAGGCCTGCTGTGGCTAGAACAGGAAGAAGGAGGCAGAGCACAGCCTGGCAACAGCTGAGGGGTCATGGGGGCTGGATCACACAGGGCTCATGCTGAGGACTTTGGTTTTTTACCCCAGGTGAGACAAGGAGCAGGACAAAACTTTGAGCTGAGGAGTGGCATGCTCTGACTGACTTAGGTTTTCATTCTAATGTCGTAGCTGCCCTGAAGCCTGACCCTGCACATGGCCATCTAGATAAGGAGGACTGTCCCCCTGGACAGTCACATGGTACTAGCTGCCTCCTGCTTCCCACCCAGACCTATTGCAAGTGTGTCAGAGGCCTGAGGTCCATGGCTTTGTGGACAGGTGGCTAGAGAAGGGGAGTGTGGTAGTGCCTCTGCCTCCTAGCCCAGGGCTCCAGCCCTTTGTTGGCTTTGTAAGGTTTTTGAAAGGCTGATGTGCAAATGAACCTTGTTTGATTCCATTCCATGAACATGAGCCAGGGCCTTCTTCTGGGCAGGGCTGAGCTGAACACTGAGGTTGCAGAGATGCCCAAGGTGCCTCTCTACAAATCGGAGCCTTGTAGAAGGAGACAGACCTGTCTGTGATACACTCACATGCAGTGTGGCGGGGCTCTTCACATCAGAGGAGGGAGCAGCCATGGTGCTGGGGGTGGGGAGTGAGTGGGGGATTTAGAGAGTGCATCACGCTGGAGCGGGAGTGTTACAGGCTGACCAGGAGGGAACACCGTGAACAAGACCCAGACATGAACATGTGTAGAAGAGTCTCAACCTCAAAATAGATGGGAAGTCAATCAAAGTTCTTTATTTTCTAAAACAGCTTAAATTCTTTCTATCTCTCCCTCTTTTTCTCTCTCTCTCTCTTTCTCTCTCTCTCTCTCTCTTTTTTTAAGACAGAGTCTCACTCTGTCACCCAGGCTGGAGTGCAGTGGTGCAAACTCAGTTCACCACAACCTCCACCTCCCGGGTTCAAGCAATTCTCTTCCCTCAGCCTCCGGAGTAGCTGAGATTACAGACACGTGCCACCACGCCCGACTAATTTTTGTATTTTAGTAGAGATGGGGTTTCCATGTTGGCCAGGCTGGTCTGTAGCTCCTGGCCTCAAGTGATCCTCCCACTTCAGCCTCCCAAAGTGCTGGGATTACAGGTGTGAGCCACCACGCCCAGCCTAAATTCTCTTTTGACTTTGTTGGTTCAGGGGAGTGAAAACTTAACCTTGGTAATTTTGGGTGGGGACATTTGCCTTTGCCATCATCTGGTCCTGAAGGCCTGATCTGGTTGCCTTGTAAAGCCCTAATCCCTGACTAGCCCTTGCAGCCTGTGGCTCCTCTGCTCCTTTGACCCCAGTCCGAGGGGGATGCTGGGGTCTCTGAGAGCAAGAGGGAGGGAAGTCTGGTCTCTGAGAACCACATGCTGCAGAGGATTCAGGGTCCCTCCCTGACATCCACCACTCGTGACTCTTTGGGCCTTCGGGGTATGGTTTGGGAAATCCTGTCCCCAGCACACTGTGTCCTAGCCAGATGCCCTGGGCAGGGGGTGGGGGTGGGGAAGGGAGCACTAGACCAGCTCTGAGAAATTCCCTCAGGTCCCCTCTTGGTGCCCCTTCCTTCTCTGGGCACTGGCCGCTCTCAGGAGTGTGTGTATGGTGGGAGCATATGGGGAAGGTGGTGGGGGGAGCGTTTGCAGATGTTCTGGCCAAGGGAGCCTCTGAATGGGGCATTGGGGACCCCGAGACCTCTCAGCAGGCATTCTAGAGGCTTGTCGGCTGCCCCTGCTGTTTGGAGACTCTAAAGAGCCGGGATTTATGTCCCTTCCCCGCTCCCACGCCTCTGGCTGGGGAGGGTGGCTCATTTTTCACGAGTGCCGCGTGACTTTCCAGACTGTATTTTCAGCCTCGGTTTGACGTCAGGCTCTCACGGTCCCAAAGGATGGGCTTTGTACATTTCCAGGCCGCAGGCCGGAGCCTCCCATCCCTTTGGGCCTCTTGGGCGGTCCCTACGGCCACCTCCCGCAGCTCCCTGGGGGCGGGAGGAAGCTGGATGAGGGAGGAGGGGAGGTAATGCCGGGAAGGGGCGGTTGGTGGGAAGGAAGTCCAGGTGAGCCAGGCCCAAGTTGGGAGGAGCGTGCGCGGTGTGTCGGCCGGCAGGTGGGGGTGGTCCGGGCGCAGGAGGCAGGCGGAAAGCAGGAGCAGCAGGGGGAGCCAGGCTGGCCGAGCTGGGAGGTGGGCACGTTTGTCTCAGGCAGCTCATTGCCTGACACCCCCGGGAACGGGCTCTGCCCCGAGGCCTAAAATGAGGGGAGGGAAGATGAGGAAATGGGGGTGGGGACGATGGAGAGGATGGAAGGGGCGGGGGCTGCGGTGGTCTGCTCGGAGCAGCTGCGTCCCTGCGGGTTCCCCTCATTTAGTCCTCAAAACAACCTTGCCGCGGGTTGTGGTTGTCTCTTTTTCACAGACGGATAAAAATGTTTGCGGGGAGACTGCTCTTGGCCTCACCCCAGCTTTTGTTCAGCATTGAAGGGGCAACATGTGCTCTCTAGTTGGGCACCCAGGTGTGCCTGAATTTCATCACAGCGGCCCCAAAGTGCTGGCCATGCTGTATCTGGGTGTCTCCATCCTCATCCGTCTGTGAACTAGGGCTCCATCTGTGCCAGGTACCCCAAATACTGTCAGGAGACGTCAGTTCCAGTTTTTGCCCTAACACTTTCTGTGGGACTCCAGGATAGGCATTTACCTGTCTGGGCCTCGACCGCCCCATTGCTTTGTGCCTGATTAGGTGAGCATGTCCTGGGCTGAGGAAATTTTCTCTGCAGCCTAGGCCCCATGCTGCTCCTCATCCCACACCTGCTCTCTGGTTAATGTCATCCTTGGCCCTTGGCAGTCCCCAAGCAGGACCTGGAGTGGTCCTTCAGCCCTCCCCTGCCTTACCCAATCCAGGCAACTGCCAGGTGCTGCTGAGTGTGCCCCTTAAATACCCTGCATTCAGGGTCCTGAATGCTGCCCTCAGCCCGGGCACTCACGGCAGCCATCTGACTGGCCTCTCGCTTCACAGTCGCGCCCCTCTCCAACCACCACCCGCAGCTCATCCTCTGGCTTAAAAAAATTCTCCTGTTCACCTATGGAGTAAATTCATTACCTACCTCAGCAGGCAGTGGAGGGGATTAGGTGGGATGATGGACAGAAAGTACTGCACACCAGGCCGGGTGTTTGGTAGATGCCTTTCTTCAAGGCTAGTTTTTGCTTTTCTTACCAGTCCCTCTTTCTGCTATGAAAAGTATCAAGTGATCTGAAAATGTGAGTGTCAGCCAGGCGCGGTGGCTCCATGCCTTTAATCCCAGCACTTTGGGAGGCCAAGGCAGGTGGATCACCTTAGGTCAGGAGTTTGAGACCAGCCTGACCAATACGGTGAAATCCCGTCTCTACTAAAAGTTTTTAAAAAATTAGCCAGGCATAGTGGTGTGCACCTGTAATCCCAGCTACTTGGGAGTCTGAGACAGGAGAATCACTTGAATCAGGGAGGCAGAGGTTGCAGTGAGCAGAGATGGCGCCACCATATTCCAGCCTGGGCGACAGAGTGAGACTGTCTTAAAAATAAATAAATAAATAAATAGGTAAATAAATAAATAAATAAATAAAAGAAAATGTGAGTGTCACTGTGACACAGCCGGATTCCTGAGCCTCCCTTCTCACCTCTCTACCTGTCATGGTACCCCAATCCCCACCCCAGCAGCTGAGGCTTTAAAACAGTCTGTCACCCAGTTCCCATCACATGGCCTGGGGCCAGGCTCTAGTGGCCCCCTGGGTGGTAGTACGCCAAAGTGGTTAAGCACAGAGGCTTTGGACTCCAACCCCAGTTCTGCCACTAACTAACTGTGTGATCTGGGCCAAGTTGCTTAATCTCTGTGTGCTTCAGCCTCTTTACCTGTAAAATGGGAGTGATACTAGATACTATACTTCATAGGCTTGTTACACGAATTACGTTAATTTATATACATAAAGTAGTTAGAACAGTGCCTGCCCCCCCCAAAAAAAAAGCAACCCACAAAAAAGCATTCAACAAATATTAGCTTTTGTAATTATTGCCTAGAGTACAATAATAACCTCCCAAATGGTGTCTTCCTGCTTCCAGTTTTGTCCCCTCCAATACATTCTCCACTCAGTGCCCAGAGAACTTTCTCTGTTGGTCCCATGCAGGACTGCCAGATAAAACACAGGATGGTCAGTTCACATTCAAATTTAACTGGATGTCTGGTATTCTTATTTGCTAATTTTGGTAATTCTACACCCATGCTTAAAATTTTCCCCTGGTTCTCCATTAGCTTTAAAATAAATCTAAGATTTGTAGCATAAAATTCAAGCTCTCCATGCTTCAAGCCCCTGCCTTCACCATTTAATCTCGTCTCTTTATTTCTTATCACCCACAGCCCCCTCATCTTCTGCTCCAGCCACTTCCAGCTGCCTTCCTGGAGTCCCAGAGAATGAATCAGAGCATTTTGGAGCTAGGCAGACCACTCACCACATTTTCAGCTGAGGCAGTTGGGGTCCAGAGAGGTGAAGGGCCTGCCTAGTGCCACACAGCCAGTGGGTAAGGTCTATAGTGCTCTTACCAGGACCTCAAACCTTCATTCTGAAACACCAAAAGCCACTGTCAGGCCAGAGATGGACCCTCTTGAAACAAACATATTAGCTTTGAAATCCCTGGCCTCAGGAGGACCAGCCATGTGCTTCTCATCTGGGGAGTAGAGGGGAGGCTGGATCTGCTGGCCTGGAGCAGTTCCTAGGGACTGGCCTGGCAGGCTGGAATGCCCAAGAGGTTTTGAGGGGGCAGGAGAGATGACCTGGAAGTATTTGGGACTCAGGTAAGGACACACCTAGGGTATAGGAGAGTGCTTCCGGGACTTGAGGCTGGAAAAGCAAGGCCCTATTTGCAGACCTGTACTTGGGGGTTCAGCCTTAAATGGAAACTTATTTCCTTGACTCCAGGCAGCTGAGAGTGAGGACACGTTAGGCTGGGGATTCTGAAATGGGCAGAATAATCCTCAAGGGCAAACACTGAGTGGAAGTCATCCTGATGGGACTGGACGCCTTTCCCACTGGGCACCTGGGCAGGTCTCACCATTCTGCAGTCACCCCCAGCATAAAATATGAAGTGGAGCAGCTTCCCTGCCAGATCCCTGGGAGGCTCTGGCTCCGTTACAGCGACTCGATGAAAATATCTCTGCTCAGTGCTGAGAACTTGGTCTTAGTAATTGACTTGTATAATGTCCAAAGACTGTGCATATAACTGGCCCAAAGTGATGCATCATCTTTCGCAAAAAGATTTATCATGGAATCTGCAGCAGCCTCCCGTTTGTCTGGAGCAGAAATAGGAACAACTCCCCTTGCCAGGAGTCATCCTTTGTCTTCAAAGCAAATTCTTCCATGGTTGGAAGCTTCCTGGGCCCAGGCTGAGGCCTATGGCCAACTTCCTGGCCAAGGTCCCAGAGTCCCAGCATCTCTATCTGAGGAACCTCAGCCACAGGCAGCAGCTCCACAGAAAATGGAGCACTGGGTTTAGGAGTCCTGAGTTCTAGGACTGACTCTGCCATCAACTGGCTTGTGACCTTGGACAAGTCACTGAATACCCCCCGGGCTTTTCCTTCTCCATCCATAAGATGGAATTTGTGATTTCTGCTTGAACTATCTCACAGGAGAAATGGATGAGGAATTACCCACCACCCAGTGTGTAGAGGGCCCTCATAGAATCATGGTTTAGAGCATGGGCTTTGGGATCCGAAGGATCTAGGGTCAAATCCTAACTCTGTTGTTTGGTTATGTCACATTGGACAAGTTTCTTAACCTGTCGAGAAAGTGGGAACACTAACACTATCTACTTTGTAGCGTTGTAAGGAATAAAATGAACAGATGCACAAGGAGCTCTTAGATTATGCTGCTATGCACTCAGGTATTAGCTGGAGCTTTCATTGTGTACCCAGCTGCCTGGGAGCAAACAGGAAGCGTGAGTGCAAATGTTTGTTGTTATAAGACAGCTCCATCACTACATGTCATATCATTTAAACAAACCCTTCAGTAACTCTAGATGAGGAAACTGTGATTTGGAGAAGGTAACGACTCACACAAGGTCACCCACCCAGTCAGTGGCAAAGGCAAGCTTTCAATCCATTCTGAACTGACTCCAGGGACTGTGTTTTTCCTGACACACACTGGCTTATAATGTAGCTGGAGAGAGTCAAGGTGTTCAAGTGAGTAACAGTAAGGATGTGGAGCAGTGATGTGCAGCGTGTGTAAGCATGGGACTATGGGGGCTTGGGCTTATTTTCCACTTTTGCCACCTTTTAGCTGTGTGATCATGGACAAGTCACTTACCCTCTCCAAGTCTCATATATGTCAGGTTCTTGGCACAGTAAATGGTGTTCCATGCGATACTTCTTACTGTTGCTGTTAAAGGCAGGGTGTGCTATGTGCTGAAGGATGGTGCTGTGGCCACTCATAAGTGCTGGCAGAGTTGGCCTGTGGAACATCACTCTGGTTTGGAGGTGATCAAGCCAGACAGGTAGGAGTGACATTTAAATGGGACTTTGAAGGACAGAGAAGCTTTGGATGAGTGGAGCCAAGTGGAAGGACCTTCTGGGCAGAAGGGATGATGCACAGAAAGGTGCTAGGTATGAAGTCTCAGCAGAATTCGAGGTGAGGTGGAAGCTGGAAACCCACAAGGAAATGCTCCCATTCATCTGCCTACTGTAATAGAAGCAACTGCCTTCAAAATCACTTTCTACGTGCCACTTTGTAATCATCACGTCTACTGTTCACAGCCATTCATCAGGGAGGTGACATTATCCCCTTTTGCAAGATAAGCAGTTGAGGCTCAGATAGACTGAAGAAGGTCCCCAAGGCCATGAAAGTAAGTGACAGCCAGGACTGAGATTCAGGTCTGTCTCCAAGGTGTGCCCTATCTGCACTGGCATGCTAAATACCAACCCCTCCCAGGCCCACCCAGATGACTTTGTACTTCCATTCAGTGCCCCCTGTTACAAGCCAGAGGAGGGGTTTATAGAATTAGGTTGGGCATTGTCTCAGGACTCCAGCAGCTTGCAGTTCTGGTAAACACACACAGTGTGGGTGCTCAACTGGTTGAGAAGCACAGAGGAAGTGTGGCATTCACACGGGCTGGCACAGCCTCCCTTATCAGACTACATGCTCTCACCCTTCCATGTGGGAGGAGGCTGTGATGGTCAGTCTGCTGGCAAACAGATGGTGGGGTGGGGGCAGGTGAGGTGCTCTGCCCTCTGCTTCACCCCTGTCTTCTGACCTTACCCCTAAGATCCACCAGGACAATCTAAGTGAAGAAGGAGGGAGGCAGAACCTCAGGCTGGGACACTCTGGCTGCTACCAGGCTCCAGCATGGGGAATTTTAACCTCTGTGAAGCCTGCTGGACTGCTGTCTCAAGACCAGGTGGTGACAGAGCTCACAACTGCTGCTGACGGTCTTCCGGCTTAGTGATGATGTCTGCTTTGTTCTTGGTCTCTTTCAGGAATATTTCAAAGCAAGTGTTTTTTTTGTCTTCTATGAATCCATCTCCTCCTGGACCCTCACTGCCAGCTGCTTGCGCCCACGTGATTGAACCATATGAATCAGCTATGCGGTTGGCAGCCGACCTATCTGAAGGCTTGGTCACCTCATTCAAATATACTCTCCCCTACTCCGCCCACTCAATTCCTGCCCCACTATCTGGTACCCCTGAGAATGCTCCTTCTCATCCACCTGCCGGGCTACCTCCTTCTCCTCACCTCCTCCTGGAAGCCTTCCCCAACTCCGGTGGCCTGTCCTATTTCTAGACCTGAGAACTGCCTGGAGCATAGCTTGTTGGGTAACAACATTCTCTTCTACTTACTTATCCATATGTACATAAGCATGGGAGGTCTGTGAAGGCAGGAAGTGTTCTTTTCTTGCCTCTTCATCTTATCCCCAACACCCATCAAGGAAGGGTACAGGACTTGGTGATGTTTGAGGGATTCAGCAGTGGAGGCAGATCTGAGACATTCTGATCAAAAAGATTTCCATGGATTACCAAGGATGACAGCTAGCTTTGCTCAATAATGCAAGACCTCTCATGATGTGTTAGCCACCGTCTCCCACATTTATTAGCCAAGGGGCCAGGACTGAGCCTTGGCACAGATGAAATGATCTGTTTTCACCTTCTTTGGAGAACCTATGACTCCAACTGTGTTGAACCACCTGGTGATTCAAAGTCCCACTCATCAGAGTCACATTTAAATCTGTGGCCCACCACAGACCCCAGCCAGAGGCCCCAGTTAGATGGAGAGGAATCTGACAATGACACATAGCCTGGTTCTTGCCCCAGTTTTGCAACTGACTTGCTGTGTGACCTTAGAAGAGTTAGTCTACCTTTCTGGGTCTTCTTGTTTTCATCTATATAAACAAGGGTAGTGGCCTAGAGGATTGTTACGGTGCTTTCCAGCTCTAAACCTTTGATTCCCTGACTCAAAGGCAAGGCTTCTTGAAGAAATATATTCCTCTCCTGCCAGCCAGCCTGGGGAAATCGATAATTCTGTCAGAGCATCCTTGCAGTAAACCTAGAGCTCTGCAGTCTCCCCCAAGACTGGAAACTTTATGTTTATTCATTGTTCATCCTCGTTCTCCCCCTCCTTGGCCCTCCCTCCAGCCCTGCTTCACTACCCCACCCCCAATCCAGGACACTGCAACCTGCCATGAATGAAGAGTGGCTGGTCACATGGCCCGGTCACCATGGTGACGGATCCCCGCAGACGAGGTAGGCATCAAAGTCACATGAGAACCCCGGAAAACTGGCTGAGGTATTTATAGAAGCAGCGGCTGGTGCCTTTATGGAAATGGGTCTATATTTGACTCTGATACTGAAACCTCCATGCTGTCCCTGGGGCAAGGCAGGTTTTGCATCTGATTCTCTCTCCTCGTGCCTGGTGGGGCAAACATTCCCCTCCCCTTCCTGTTGTCTCCTGGCACAACCCCCCACCCCCACTCCCAGCTGATACCGGTCCTGCCAGAGCTGACTCCCCTAGTCTGTTTACATTGAATGATGCTTCCTTCCAGGCTGGAGTTTGGGGCCCCAGGATGCTGGGTGTGTTAGGAATTTGGGACACCCTTTTCCTCATGTACAAACTGGAGGAATGTCCTTGCTGCTCTCTAAATATTAGAGGGATACTGTTTTCCTCAAAGCCTTTGCCACTTGTTTCTTCCTTAAGAGTTTGGAGGTTGCTGGTAAAGGGAGGGAGGATATTTCCAAGTCCAAGCCACAGAAAGGTTCAGCCACCTCTGCCCTTCATGGGTATGACAGTCGTGTTCCAGAAAAGCGAGCCAGCAGGAACTGTTGTTTTTGAGCACTCACTTTATAAGTTATCTCATGTAATTCTTACCACACCCTATAACAGACTGCTTTTATCCCCATTTTACAGATGAGGACAAGGACACTCAGAGTCAGTGTGAGAACCTGGATCATCCAATTCTAAAGTCTATGCTCTTCCCACGGTCCCCTGCCGTGGAGTGTGGCAGATAGTGTGCCCAAAAGGAGGAGGCAGGAGGGAAGGCTGGCGCTGAGGACAGAGTCACAGAAAGGGCAGTCTAGAGGAGCAGGGAGAAATGCATTTTGTTATTTTAATGAACAGGTAACACATGCACATAATCAAGAAAAAGAAATCGAACAAAATTAAAATAAATCCAATACTAAGTTTCCCTTCTCATGGTCCTCTAGTGTCCGGTCCCCCTCTGCAGAGGAAGTCACTGTGGCTGGTTTCAGATATTCTCCTAGAGATCTCATGTGCATATAGGAGCAGATATGGATGGACTGAATATATATGGTAAAGACATGTGGCATGAAATTCAAAAGGTGGATGATGAAAAGTAAATCTTTCTCCCATGCCTGCCCCCACTCATGCAGTTCTTCACCCTAGAGGCAAGCACTATTATGTTTCTTATGTCCCATTCCAGAAGTATTCAATGCCTCTGTAAGTATATGTATCATATACAAATGGCCATACCCTCTCTGCACTATTCTGCTTTTTTTTTCACTTAACAATACGTCTTGGAGATGTTTCCAGATCAGAACCTATAGGGCAGACCTGTTCACTTTAATGGCTGCAAAGAATTTCATTCCTGGAGGCACCATAAGTTGTTTAAATGGTTTCTTGTTGATAGACATCGAATTGTTTCCTTTTTTTTATTATTACCAACACTGCTGAAGGGGTATCTTTAAATGAACATCTTTAAACAAACACATGTGCAAAATGAGCATTGACTTCATAATTTTGATAGATATGGCCAAATGATCAATGGATATGTGCCTGTATAATTTTAATAAATATGGCCTAATTATCTTCCACAGAGATTGTATAATTTAACTCTTCTCTCATTAGAAACATGTGTGTTATTAACTTTTTGTCATTTGTTTTAATTATTTGCCAACATAATAGGTAAAATGGAATCTCATTATTTTTCAATTTGCATTTCTCTGATTATGAATGAAATTGAACATCTTTTTACATGTGTAAGGGCCTTTATATTTCATTTTCTATGAGATTTCTATTCATATCCTTTTCTATCTCTTTCTTACTTGATTTTCAGGAGCTTTTTGCTCATTAAAGAAATCTGTCCCCCTTCTTTAACAATCACTCAGTGAATATTTCTGAACACCTACTATGTGTCAGAACTGTTTTAGGCGCTAGTGATACGGCTTTCATCTAGTTTGCTTTCATCTTCAAACAAATGAACAGGAAAGTGAGTGGAATGCCAGATGGTAATATGTGATTTCAAGAGCAATAAAGCAGGATAAGGCAAAGGGGAAACCAGTGATGATGTCATATTTAGAGAGATCTCACAACCCATTTCACCCAACATGATAACAATTTTTTGTTTTTTTCTTTTTCCGTAGTATTTTTATGATTTTTTTAAAAAAATTGGACTTTGCAAAAAACACACTTTTTTGACACAATTGTACATATTTATGAGGTACATGGTGATGTTGTAATGCGTATAATGTATAGTGATCAGATCAGAGTAATTAGCATATCCATGATCTCAAACACTTATTTCTTTGTGTTGGGAACATTCAATATCTTTCTTCTAGCTATTTGAAATCATATAATATATTATTGTTAACTGTAGCTATAGTTAACTATAATGCTATAGACACTAGAGCTTATTTCTCCTATCTAGCTCCTGTTCCTCCCTTCCTCTACCCTTCCCAGCCTCTGGTATCCCCTTTTGCAAAGAACAAACTTCTGACTTCGGTAATACTTTCTATTGTATGTTTGCTTTCCTATTTGATTAATTTCTGCATTCCCTCCTTCTATTTCCTTTGGGTCTATTTTGTAGTTCTTTCCCTGCATTTTTGAGATGGTTGCTTGGTTCATTGATTTCAACCTTTCTTCTTTTCTATTTAAAGCTATAAATATCCCTCTACGTACCGCTTTTGATGCATTCCTGTGGCTTAATTTTTTCATTTATCAATATTGATATATCTACAATTTATTTTGGTGTGAAGAGTAAGGTAAGGAGTCAAACTTATTTTCAAATGACCACATCAATATCATTGATTAAAAATCCATCTTTTCTCTGCTCGTTTAAAATATAACCTTTATCATGTTCTAAATGACTATATCTGAGTTTATTTCTGGACTGTGTGTTCTGCCTCTTGTATTTCTCATAACTAAGTCCATACTAATTTATTTATTTGTTTATTTTTGAGACGGGGTCTCACTCTGTCAGCCAGGTTGGAGTGCAGTGGTGCCATCTCTGAGTCCACACTAATTTAAACTTGTAGCTTTGTAATGTGCCTCACACTCTGGTAGGCTAATTCCTCACTTGACACCCACTAATTCTCCCTTTCCTAATCCCCCTGCTTTTTCTTTGTTTCTTTTTCTATATGAGTGTTAGTTTAACTAGCTTGTTTAGTTAAAAAGAAGAAAAGCTTTTGTTATTTTCACTGGGGTCATTTTAGAATTATGGATTAATTCTGAGAGAATTAACATGTTTCTTCTGTTTTGTCTCCCACTCTGAGGACATATAATTTATTTTCCTATGTTCACACCTTCTTCTGGATCTCTGAGTAGCATTTGGAAGCTTTCTTCACATAGATTTTCTACAAATCTTTTAAAGTTTATTCCTAAGTATTTTTCTTTTTTGTTGTTCTTGCTATTGTAACTGAAGCATTTTTTATATCTTCTCACTGGCTGTTGCGTATCTGAAGGTGTAGATATTTAATAAGTTAATTTTGTATCCAACCATGTTACTGAATTATCTTGTATAAGTTTTTTTGTTGTAAATTATTTTTTATTTTTATTTTTATTTTTTGAGACGGCGTCTTACTCTGTAGCCCGGGCTGGAGTACAGTGGCGCGATCTTGGCTCACTGCAGCTCCACCTCTCAGGTTCAAGCGATTCTCATGCCTCAGCCTCCCAAGTAGCTGGGATTACAGGCCGCACCACCACACCTGGCTAATTTTTGTATTTTTAGTAGAAACAGGGTTTCACCATGTTGGCCAGATTGATCTTGAACTCCTGACCTCAGGTGATCCACCCGCCTCGCCTCAGCCTCCCAAAGTGCTGGGATTATAGGCATTAGCCATTGAGCCCAGCCAGTTGTAAATTATTTTTTAAATGAAGCTTTCAGCCTTTAAGGGAACAATGCACATTATATTTAAAATCCCCAGGGTAAGTGGCTATTTAAGAATTCAATAAGCTGATGAATGTAAGTTGCTTAGAGTAGGGCCTGGCACATCTTATGAGCTATCGCTAATAGCAACAGTGATAATGCTGCCTTGAGTTTACAGAGTTTCATCTCATTTAATCTTTACAATGACCCCCATGAGGTTAGAGGACAGATTTTACTTCCATTTTCCAAATAAAGATTCTGAAGTTCACACATAGTGATATGTCAAAAGTCACCTGTTAGGCCAGACATGGTGTGGCTTATGCCTGTAATCCCAGCACTTTAGGAGGCCGAGGTGGGCGGATTGCTTGAGTCCAAGTGTTTGAGACCAGCCTGGGCAACCTAGCAAAACCCCATCTCTACAAAAAATAAAAAAAATCAGCTGCGTGTGGTGGTGTGCACCCGTGGTTCCAGCTCCTTGGGAGGCTGAGGTGGGAGGATTGTTTGAATGTGGGAAGTGGAGGATGCAGTGAGCCGAGATTGTGCCCCTGCACTCCAGCCTGGACACAGAGTGAGACTCTGTCTCAAAAAAAAAAAAAAAAAAAAAAAAAAGGGTCATCTGTCAAGGTAGTGCTTGGGTGAGAACCTAAGTTTTTCTGACTATATACATCACATTGTCTTGAGGAAAAGCAAGAAAGGGGTGAATCTTTTTGTAAAGTCGAGGGTCCCTTAGAATCACTTGTTCCAAAGGTCTGCTTTGATTTTCACTCTGGATGTTCACACGTAGGTATGTTTAGCTGGGGGCATGCCTGCTCTGCTCGATAAGGAGTCTGCGGAGTCAGATTCTCCAGGGGCAATGTGCTGTGCCTCTGAGCTCCAGCAAGCCAAAGAGGCATGGCTGCCTTGGGAGTTTGGGCAAGGGGGCCTGATCTTTATATGCGTGTGCCTCTTGCTCCTGTGAAGAGTTGTCATCTCCTTCATCATTGGGCATGGTGGTTCAGAGGCTCCTCTGAGTCACGCCGGAGGAAGGTGAGGTGGCGGGCACGGGAAAGGATTTGGAGGCACTTCCTCTTGTCCTCCAGGGCCTCTGACCCCTCTCTGCCCCTCTCTCTCCTCACATTCCACCCCATTTCTCCTCCACCTCCCCCAACCCTGCTCGCCACTGGGGTTTATTAGGGTCAGGAATCCTCCTCGGGCCCTGCAGGGAGGCTTCCATTTTGCAGTCTGAATGAAGAACTTTCTAGAAGTTGCTGTGAGGTGGAACCTGGGAGTAGAAATTGATGTCTCCTCTGAAGGAGCAGGGATGCTTCTGAAGGGTTCTGAAGTTTCCACCTCCCATTTAAGCCTAGATAGAAAGTCGTCCCCACAATGTCACTATCATGATCTAAAACTTTCAATGGCTCCCTATTATCCTCTGACATAAGTAGAGGCTTTCCATGTCAGGCTTTCCATGTCAGGCCTCCACATTAGAGAATCAAGATCACCTTCCAGCTTTAGTTTCCACTAGTTCCCTAAGCCCACAGCTTCTCAATGGCTCACCTGGATCCAGACCCAGTTCTGTGAGATCGGGGACATGCTGATCTTCCTGAGCTAATCCCTGCTTGTTCTCTGTTTCTTTGCAGTGGTTTCCTAGCTCCAGATAGGAAGCTAGATGTACTTGTTTAATCCTTTTTTTGTCTGAAAAAATGTAATTCTATTAATGCATCTCAAATTTAAGTTTGCTGTTTCAGTGGCTGTTTCACATTGTTGCCTCACTTTTCTTTAGCTTGAAATAAACTAAAACTCTAGGTAGTTTTCATATAAACTCTGATGGAATTGAGAGATGTATATGGAGAGAGAGAAAGAGAGAATATCAATTTTATATCCTTCTTCAAAGCAACATAATAAAGTCCCCTTGTCACTGCTTTAGGAAACATCAGGAAACATCTCGTATATCTGAATGAAGTTTATCACTGTCTCCATTTCTCTAGGGCTGCTTTGGGGCTCTTACTAGGCCCTGGTCCCTACAGAGGCAAGTTGTTTAGCTCCTTGACATCTTCCAAGTTGTCCTTGGATGACTATATAAACCTTTCCTCTGGATTCTGCCAGGGGCTGGCTGAACTTGGCACAGTACATGACGGACAGTAGATTTCCCCCAAATATGACTTGCTGGACTTGAAACCCAGACCACTGCCTGCAGACAGGAGCAGGTGGGCACGGACCTGTGGGAAGGGCTGCCACACCCAAGCTTGGCACCAGGTGGGCCAGGGGAGGAGGGGCAGCTGCCCACTCTCTCCTGACTCTGCCCAAGGAAGTCCCTGTCCCTTTTCAGATTTTCACTGCTCCCTGCTCAACACACGGCTCATGTTGGGACAGATGACCTTCTGGATGGCCTGGCTTGCAAGGCAGAGCTCCCTCTGTGAGATCAAAGTTCTGTTCTATCCACACAGGATCCCGGGATGAAGAGCTCTGACCTGAAGCACCCCTCCCCACCAACCCCCCGCCTTCTAAGCTCCTGATCCTGCCCCTCACAATGTTGTCATCTTCATCTTCATCATCATCATCATAGCAGCAGCAGCAGTTTACATATATTGCATCCTCATGGTGTGCCAGGCTGCTGTTATAAATGTGTTGCTTGGAAAAATCTCATTTATTAACAGCCGGTGAGGGAGGGAACTGTTATTATCTCCATTCCACAGGTGAGGATATGCAGGCCCTGCGACGTCCCAAGCTGCTAATAATAGGGTGAGACGATGAACCCTGGTGCCTCCACTCCTGGGTCGAGTTTTTAACCACACCCTCAGTGTGCTGTCACACTATGCTGCCCCCTCGTTCCTGCCTCTGAGAGTTGAAGCTTCATGTCTCCTCATTTTCCAACCCAGGATGGCAAACGTGCTTCATGTCTTCTGCTGACTCCAACTGATTGGTGACATAATGAGGCCAAGTAGGGTCTCAATGGGAAATCAAACCAAAATGTATTAGGGATGATGGCCATGGGCAAGGAAAGGGAATGAAGGAAACAGAAGTGTCATGGATGTGGGTTAGCCCTGCAGAAGCATGGAGCTCATGTTCCAGGTTCCAGTTTCTACTTCCCCCAGGCAATGACACTGGCATTTGCATCTTCCTTCAGGTAGAATGCCACCTACCCACACAGATCAGCTTTTTCGTCGGAGGCCACAACAGGATAACCATATCTCAAGGCACCACATAGCCTAGCATTCATTCTACAGATACATTTATACAGTAACGATGGTGGCTGGGGACTTTCTTATCAGCTGTGTTTGAGATTTCGAATGCTAATTTGGTGAGGTTTACTCATCCTCTTTGCTGATCTAACACAATCTAGGAGGATGGGGTTCCTATGATGGCTATGGGAAGAGGCCCCACTTACTGCTTCTAAGCCAGGGGTGAGGGAAATCTCAAAGGTGTGGAGGAGCGGGTGGATAAGTGGTCCCTGATGATCTTGCTACTTCCACACTTATTCAATGATTACATGGCTGTTCTGGTTAGTTACTGCTGCCTAACAAATCCTCGTACAGTGTAGTGGCTTAAAACAACAGTCATTTTTTCTCCCTCATAGTTTCTATGGGTCAGGTGTTTGGGAAGGACTGAAGGGCAGTGGTTTCTGCTTCATGCAGTGTCAGCTGTGAGGCTTGGCTGGAGGCTGGAGGAGCTGCTTCCAAGATAACTCACTCACATGGCTGGCAGATTGGGGATGGCTGGAGGTCAGGAGCTCATCCAGGGCTGTGGGCTGAGGGCTCAGTTTCTCTCCCATGGGCCTCTCCATAGGCTGCTTGGGCTTCCTCACAGAATGGTGGGTAGATTCCAAGAGCAAGCATACCAAGACAGGGATAATGGAAGCTACTGTGTTCTTATGATCTGTGTCCAGAAATAAACATGATATTAATTATCTTGTTTACATAGTCTCAGAGGGTAGATTCAAAGGGAGGGAATATAGACTTCACTTCTTGAAGACGGCATTGTCAAAGAATTTTGAGGCCATGTTTTAAAACATACACAGTGAGGAAACTCTAATAACGGTGCCACCAAAAACAAAGGAGAGGGCGTATCTTAGCATCTGTATGTTTAAGACACTCAGAAACACAAACACGACTTAGGTGAATTGCAACTTGGGTTGATTCCATGTCCTGGGAAAAGGCCAATATGTCCTCCTACATCTTCCTACTTAACATGTTTGGGAATAGTATCTTTGAGGCTTATGTAGAAGGAGGGAAACATTAGGAACATCACTTCAATGTCTTTCTTTTCAGGAAAGCAAGCTTGAGTGTATGGGGGATAGCTGGGAAGGAAAGGTTAGCCATACATGTGTCTCCTCTTTCAAGGAGGACCAGTGCTGGGATGAATGGATTAGGTCATCGTGTTGGACCCACCGTGTTTGACAGGGCTGCCCAGCGTGTAAGCTTTGAGTACCTACTGTATGTAAGTCACTGTGCTGGGCCTGTATGGCATGGAGCTATGAAAAAGAAAAGGTCCCTCCCCTGTAAGGAATCACACTCTGATTTGAGAGGAAGCCATAGACACGTGAAAGCAGACCTATGTTATAAGGCCCTGAAGGCCAGGATTGAGAACAAGGGCTTTAGACCCAGGATACATCTCACTGTATGACTTGGACAGATTATTTAACCACACTAAGCCTTGATTTCCCCTTTAGTGAAATGGGAATTTGAGTAATATTGACCTTATAATATTACACTGTATAAGTTTATGTATTTCCATATGCCATAGAAAAGGAAGAATTTGTATTCTAGATGCTCAGAGGAGAGCTGGCCACCGAGAGCTGGAGTGTTCAGGAAGATTTCATAGTGGAGGCCTTACTTCCCGTTTCCATCTCAGCCCCTTCCTGTGGCTTCAGGCCCACCTCCCCATGAGTGCTGTCACCGAGGACACCTCTCAGGCTTCATCTTTTTAACTTTGCTGCAGATTTCAACACTGTGAACTATCTTTCCTTCTTACAATTCTCTTTCTTCTGTGATACATGTCATCTTCTCAGCTCTTGACTCTTCTTCTCTGTCTTCTTTCCTGCCCCTTCCTGCCCCTCCTCCCCCTCAGAAATAAGCACTTCCTGCCAAGCCTCTATCCTCATGACTGTCTTCTGCGTACTTCCTCCAGAGGGTCTCACCTTCCCCCAACCCCTTTATGGTGATGACTTTCAAGTGTGTGTCTCCTGCCCTCTTTCCTGGACTTTCCACCCATATTTCTAACCACACCTTATGTATTCTTTCATCAACTATTTATGGACAGTCCACTGTGTGTTAAAGTTGGGCATGGCCTCTGCCCTGTGAAGCTTCCACATCAACCAAGGAGACTGTCCCTAAGCAACCAGTCATGCCATCAATACTTAATTACAATTGTGGCAAGGACTAAAAAGGAGGAGAAAAGTCCAACTGGGAGGTTGACCCAGTTCTTCTGCATGGTCAGAAGAGGATCCAGTTCAAGGTGAACTCTGTTGGACGAGTGGGCAGGCAGTGAGGGAAGAGGACAAGGGGGACTGAGCAGATCCCTGTCAGAGAGGGCTTATGGGCTAAAGTCTGAGTCAGGAAGGAGTGGGAGGGTGGGAAAAGCTGAGAGAAGGGCGGTGTATTAGGGGGCTACAGGAAGGCCATGGGGGGAAGGGTGCGAGATGAGGCTGGAGACAGGGAAGGTCCCTGAAGGACATGCTAAAGATGTGGGTGCAACTTCTGCAAGCTTGAAAAGGGTGCGATTATATTTGTACTTCTAAAAGATCACTCTTGCTGCTATGTGGAGAGAAGGGAGTAAGACTGGAGTTAGTGTCAAGAAGGGACTGTGAGAGTTCAGGTGAGTGATTATTATGGTTTGGAATAGACGGTTGGGGGCAGGAGCTGGTGGCAGCAGTATTAAAGAGAAACGACCAGATCCCAGAGGTATGTAGCGAGTAAGATCTCCAGGATTTACTGATAGATTTTATGAAGTGGGGAGTCTCAAGGGTGATTATTGGGTTTTGTCTGGCTCAACTATTCACAGAACCATGGAGCACAGGAGGAGGAGTAAGAAGCCAAATGCTGACTGTTCTGCAGGGTAGATCTTTGAATGGTGAGTTCATTTCTTGAACATGTGTAGCTCTGTGGAGCAACTGGAAAGGTGGAGTTGGAGGGTGAGTATGTGGAGCTCAGAAGACTGTCTGGAATGGAGGCAGACATGCAGAAGTCATCAGTGTAGGAGATGGTCTAGGAAGGGTACAGAGTGAGAAGAGGGTTGGGCTGGGAGATGTACAATACTTAAAGATCAGCAACGGAGACTGAGGGGTGAGCAGAAGGCTAGGAGGAAAACCTGGGAGTGCAGAGTTCCAGAAAGGGAGGGAAGAGAGTGTCAGAAGGAAGGAGCGGGCATCCATGATAAGCATTACAGAGAGGCCACTAAGATGAGGACTGGAAGATGTCCTGTGGATTTAGTGACACTGGTGACCTTAGTGAGACACTTCTTGGCAGCATGATGGGGCAGAAGTGTGTTAAGGAGTGTGTTGGGGTGAGGAAATGGAGGCAGAGAATGCGGAAGAAATGAGGGATGAGAGCCTAGTGACTTTTTTTTTTTTGAGACGGACTCGAGTGACATTTTAAAGGAAGACATTTGCATATGCTCACGAGCTGCTAAAAAGGATCCAGGAGAAAGGGAAAGTTGATGAGACAGACAGGAGACACTGGATTAACTAATGGGTGGCTGAGGTTCTCAAGAAGGTGTGGGGCCATAGGACCCAGGGGACAGCTGGGGGCTGGTCTAGAGAGGAGAGACTCTCCCTACTGTATCTGGGGAAGAGGGAGAAGAGGGTATGTGAAGATGGAAACGGTTTAATTCTCATTGGAAAACCAAGGGGTTTCCAAATGAAGTAAGGCAGTTCCTGAGACAGCAGGGAAGTATGCGGCATCGGCCGGGGGGCGGCGGGGGGGAAGTAGGATGAGTATTTGGGGAGAGTTCTGGTTGGAGCGGTCTTGATCAGAGTGGGGAAGTAAGTTGACCAGAGAATCATAGGGAAGTCCTTAGGAAGCATGAGGAGCCCACTTGAAGTTGGTGGCCATGAAGGCAGACGGAGACTGGGCTGTGGTGTGTTTCTGTCTAGAGAACTTGGCACATAGAAACCAGGTATTAAGTTCATTCAAGGTTGGGGTTTCACTGGGTGGATGTGATAAAAGGCAGTGAGACAAGGCATCTTCTGGTTGTCACCTTGATATCCCAAGGACATGCCATTTTCAGTATGTCCCAAATCCGTTATCTCTTTACCTTATTCTCCAAATCTGCTCCTCTTTCT
The DNA here is from genome assembly GCF_037993035.2 of Macaca fascicularis. Taxonomy (NCBI): domain Eukaryota; kingdom Metazoa; phylum Chordata; class Mammalia; order Primates; family Cercopithecidae; genus Macaca; species Macaca fascicularis. The sequence continues at coordinate 124,164,408 of NC_088375.1, read as the reverse complement.
AAATTCCCCATCTTGGTTAATAACAATACAATCATCTAGTAATACCCCTAATAACAGTTATGTATTAAGAACATGGTATCAGATATGATAACAGATATTTTACTATTTTTTTTTTTTAGAGATGAGCACTTGCTATGTTGCCCACGCTGGTCTCGAATTCCTGGGCTTAAGCAATCCTCCCAACTTGGCCTCCTAAAGTTCTGGGATTGCAGGTGCAAGCCACCATACCTGGCCAATACCAGATATTTTAGAAGAATCATCTCATGATCATCATAACAACCTTATGGGGTATGTATCATTCATTTTACAGACACGGAAACAGAAGTTCAGAGAAGTTATGTCACTAACTCAAGGTCTCTAGTAAATGGCAGTCAGGATGAAAACTCAGATCTATGAGCCTCCAAAGTCTTTCCCCTTTCCCATGGCCATACCACCTGTAAGTTCTCTTGCCTTAACACTGCCTGTCTCTGATAGGTTCCTTCCTCCCACCTCCCACACCACGTCCGTTGTCACATTCTATTTGTTCATCTCTGTCCTGTCTCTTGCTACTTCCTGCTATGCCATTCCACCCCATCTGCTTCCCTGGTTGGTTCCACCAGAATTAAACCCTATAAGGGCAGAGATTATTATCTGTCTCATATTTTGCTATCTCCTCAGGGCCTGGAACAGTGTAAAGTAACCATTAGGCTCACTAAATAGTTGTTGAAATAATCTTTCTATCGGGAGATAATTCTCTATGGGTGTCTTGTGTTCCCACAAGTTTTGTGGGCAGGCGCACTGATGGCTTTTTGTTCCCATTATCTTTTGGAGGATGTTTGCATAGCAAACAGCCTCCAACGAGAGCATCTCCCTCTAGCGGAGGGCAGTTCTGTTTGCTGTCTAGTATAATAAAGATATGTCTAGGGCAAATGTCGGCCAAGTTTGCTTGCAGCACATTATAAAAGATTGGGGTTTCCTAAACTTGGAGTTCCTCAGTGTGTGTGGTCCAGTCTCATGTCCCTCCCATGGGACTTCAGAGTTAAGGGAAGGTGATCTGAATGTGAAGCTCTTGCAGCCTGCTGTGCCATGAGTAATTAAAGTCCTTTGTGTCTGGCCCAGAGTTTCCTGTCTTCTGCTGGCATCCATGAAACTGGCAGGCTAACTTAGATTGTAAGTGTAAAATCCCAGACCATTCAGAGTTCTTGACAATGGCCCTTACCACCTTTCACTAAGACAGCTGAGACAACCTCCATCTCCCATTCCTCCCAAACACCTGCCTTGGATGCCAAAGGTCCCCTTAGTGTTCCCTAGAGGAGAGAGAATTCATCCAGACTTCCATAACAGCCACCCAAGGCCCTGGCAGGATGGCTCCTGTTTCCCTCTCTAACCTCACCTCTCATCATCCCCACCCCTGCTCCAGTTTAGGCAACCACTACCCCACCCCACGCATGTTTCTACTCTCTTGCATCTATGCCCTTGTCATACTGTCCACTCCACAGGGGTCATCCTTCTCCCCTTCTGACTGTCCATCCGTTAGGCCAGGATCTTCCAAGAGGCCTACTCAGAAACCAGTCAGAATTTCCCTGTCACTGTCTCCCCACTTTACTCATCTTGTACGATTCTCCAATCCTTTTGCTTTGTATTGTGAAGACCTGGGTCAACCCACATTGCCTCTCTAGGAGGTTCTATTCCCTCACCTCTGTGATCCTTTCAGCCTCTGCAGCCCCTGGCACACAGTAGGTGCTCAACAGATGAGTGATGTCCTGAAGAGTTGACCTGCACAGGGAACAGCCTTTCGGAATGGTAGGATGGATGGACAGAGGAGTGGAAGGACATCTCAAGGAAAGGGAACAGAAGCAGGGAGGTGGAAATGTCCAGGGCAGGGGAAATGACCACATGAATTGAGATTGAGTTCATGAAGGAAGGCCGAAAGAGGTGAGTCTGAAAAGAACAAAGTGAGGCCCAGGGTCCAGGAGGGCTTTAACCATTGGGACCCCATTCCCATCCCAGGGCAGAAGCCCTGGCGAGGGCTCCAGGGTCTGCATCTCCTGATGAGTGGCCTCAAGAAGCTAAGCCCCCTGGCAACTCCCTCTCCCGCCCCCCGCCCACCCTCTCCGCCTACGTCGGCCATCAGAGCCTCGGTAGCTGCCCGAGAGCCTCGCATTGACGCGGGCCCGCGCGTGAGTCAAGCCTGCGTCACGGCGCCCCGCCGCCAGGGTGGCCTTTCGGAAAGCGAGGGAACAGTGCGCGCAGCGCTCCGCCCAGCTCCGTTCCGCTCCGCAGAGCCGGCGCGGGCAGGGCGCAGGGAGGGCGGCACTCGGCCCCAGTTTTCGCAGCCCCGCGTGCTCTCTGCCGTGGGACCTGGGTCCCCGCGCCGCTCCCCTGAGCCCTGAGCGCGCGGCAGGCGGGTGCCGGGTTGGGACTGGCGGTGAGACAGGGAGTGAGGAGCGAGCGGAGTCGCGTGCGCCGCCGCGCAGCTCCGTGTCGCCCCAGCCCCAGCCGGGGGCCTGTGGCCCGCGGGAGGAGCTGTGCGTCCGCGACCTGTCGGGGACCGCAGCTGCTCTGTCGGAGTGCACGGGCCGAGTCTGCGCGACTACCCACGCGTGACAGGTGAGTCGCTGGCCGCGCCCCGCCTGGCTTTACCGGGCCGGCCACTGCAACTTTCCCTGTTCTGGCCCCGCCCCAGTCAGGGAGGGCTGAGAACCAAGGTGCGAGGCGGCGCTGCCCGGGTATCCGCCCGACCCTGCGCTGGTCCCGGGCTCCTCTCGCCGCTCCAGCCGCGGTTGCCTGGCGACGGAGCCCCGGGGCCCGCTCTCCTTCGCGCATCGGGGTGCCCGGCGGCGCACGCAGGGGTTGGACACCAGGCTTCAGCTTCTGGTGCTCAGAAGGGCCCAAGAACTCTGGAGGAAATTGGGCTGACCTGCGGAGGCAACCGCCCGCGGAGAACCGGGAGGGGGCCTGCCCAGCCCATCCACGGCTTGAAACTGCGCGCCCTGGGCGCAATTCCATTGGGAGCCTCCTTCGCAGCTGGAGACCACCAGCCCCAGCCGCTCGGCCTCAGGCCTGTGACCTTGACAGTAACATTGGCAAGCGAAGCAGAACTCTCACGTCCGAGATGAATATTTAATTCTCAGTCCTGGGGCTGGTCCTCGCTGGATTCGGAGCTAGCAGAGAGCCCTTCCTCCCTCGTGGGAAGCGCATCTGGGGAACAGAATGGCTGAGACAGGGGACGTGCGTGGGGTGCCCATCTGGAGGGGGCGCCGTCCTGGCCGGGCGAGAGGCCTCTGCTGCATTTGTGCCTGTGTGTGCCGTGTTCTGAAGCGATGCTGAATGCTCGCAGTACTACAGGGAGGGCCGCTCCCCCAGGGGCGCGGCCGCCTTGGAAAGAAGCGTAATGTTTCCTTTTAAAGCCCAGACAGCCCTGTCAGAAATCAAGTTCAGAAATCCCAAGGCCATTCACCTTACAGGACCTAGGCCCTGTCAAGTTGGCTTTAGAAAATATTTTTTGATCCCATTCCTCTCTCCTTTTTTTTTTTTTTCTTTTCAGAAATACTTTAACAGGCGTTTTGGATTAGGAGATTTCTAACCAGAGCTACCTTTGGGGCAATTCAGCTGTAAACTTGAGGCAGGTGGGGGTGGGTTGGGGAGACAGGGAAGTGGTAATGAGAAAGAAGATTCTTTTCCGGGCATTGTCCTTGTTAGCAGGAACTTCAGGAACAAAGACAATCCTGTAATGGCTCCAAAAAAATTCAACCAAAAGTTTAGTTAGCGCCTGTTAAGGCCTTGCTGGACACGCTCACTTATGTCTGGAGAACAAGGTCAGAGTGTGTTGAGGTTTACAGTGGGGAGTTCTTGTGTCTCGTTCTCTGCTTACGTTATCCCATGGCTCTGTGAGGCAGACCCATCACCTGGGCAGGAAGAGCTTTGAGGTCACACCTGATTGTCCTTGGCCATGGCCCATCCACGGGGACCATCAGAGGCTTTAGCTCCACTGCCGGATTTTTCTCTAATGGAACATCTGTGGCTAAGTAGGTGGTTGAGTTTCAGCGAATCCCTGCAGCTCAGCCTGGAGGGTGACTCAGTGCAGGAGGCAAATCATGCCCACCAGCTCTGATTGGAGTGAGTTTGTTTGGCCTGAGTCACACACAGAGTCGTGTGTCAGCTGTTTGTTAGTTGAATGGAGTTCTTTAGCAGGACTCGTGAGCAGGAATGACCTGAGCCCAAGTGTTTTGGGCAGAGGTGGGCAAGTCCTCTGAGGGAGCTAAGCACAGCTCTGGCTGCTGAGCAAGGGTCCTGGAGCTCTGACTCCATGGGAAGGTGAGCAGGGCCAGGCTGGTCTGGGCAGGGAGATGGGGAGAGGTGAAGGGAAGGGTGAGGAAAGGCTCTGTGATTGTGGTCAAAACTGGGCCCAGTGTTCTGCCATGTGCCAGTGGGGTGACCTTGGGCAAGTCACTTCACCTCGGGAGTCTCAGTTTCCTCAGTTGTAAAACAGGGATGCCTGTGATATTATTTCTGCCGGCTTATTTTGAGCCAGGTGCTAGACACAGCAGGTGCTCATTAGATGTTACTTCCCCATCCCTTCCCTTACGGGCCTTAACCAGAGGCAGTTCTTTCTCTCATTGCCCCTGCTCCATCATGAAAGGGGATGTGGGGAGACATGAAGGTTCCGTGCTTCCCATGTGATTAAGAAGGACCCATAACTCAGCTTCACATAGACCTGTTTCCAACCCTCAAGTCTCCCCATGAGACCCTAAATTGGGAAGCCTGATTAAGAGCAGGATTAGTGTTGGGGTAGGGGTGGGGTTCAGCTGTGCTGGGTCTGCTGGCTGCTCTTGGCCACCTGCAACAGCTCTCGGGTGACTCCAGCACAGACCTTGACTCCTTGGGGTTGTTTCTGACTGTGGCCTGGTCCCAAGCTGCTGCACCTGCTGGGTGGACTTCAGGAGTCATTTCTCTTTGTTCAGGTCTTGCCATCCTCCTCCCCACCCATTATATCCATAAAGAATTGAAAGTTACAAGAGAACTGTTCAGGAGAGCTGAGGCTGGCCTCTCCTGGAGAGGAAAGTGAGGTATGTGACTCCTGTTTTCCTGAAGGACCCTGAGTCCCTAGTTTTCTCTGTCTGTAAAATGTCCAGATTTGGTGCTGAGCTAAGATGTGTGTGCCTTAAGAGTGAAGGAAAAAAGGGGATCCCCACTGCAGCAAGAAAGAAGCCATGCTGGGTCAGGGGACTCCAATCTGCTACTGGCAATGTGTGTGTGTGTGCGCGCGCGTGTGCACGCGCGCACTCGCGTGCACGTGCATTGCATTCACCATTCATTCTGGAGCCAATGCCCTCCGCATTGGATCCAGGAGCAAATTCCAAGGATGACGGAAACAGAGATGAGAAGATTCCAGAGAAGCAGGTTCCTTCTGCCTGTATACCCTCCCTTCCTTTATACTCCTTTTCTGTCCAGGTTTGCTGCAGCAGGACAATTCATCATTAATCCCTTTAAAGCTGCTAAGATAAGCAGCAGAATAGTTTGAAGGGAAGATGGATTTAAGCTTTTTTGCTAGAACTAGCTCTGAGTTATCACTCGCTCCCAGGCTGAGCTACAAGAAGTCCTCACAGCCAAACATCTGGAGCACCAGGATGGGGGAAAAAACCTGTCACCTCAGCCCCTGTGTTTCCCTTCCCTGACTGATGTTGCTGGCTGCCAGAGGTCAGAAGCACAGTGCCATAGGTAGAACTGATTGCTAGAGCACTATCCCAAACTCAAGTGGGGCAGTGATCTGTGAGGAAATGCCTACTTTGCATGCTTTTAGGAGGGGCGAGTGCAATTCTGGATTCCAGTAGCTCACACTGTGCTTGGCACAAATTGATAATATCCAGTTGCTTATTGAGGCTTCTGTGCTGCGCTAAGTACTTTATTCCCAGACCATCTCATTTAATCTTCACTACAATCCCAGGAGACAGATATTGCTATCTCCAGTAAAATTTAAATTTAAGATTGTAAAATTTAAGGTTCAGAGAGGTTAAATGATTTGTTCAAGGTCACACAGGTAATGAGTGGCGACCAGAGAATTGGAACTCTATCAGTCCAAACTTCATGTTCCTAATCTGTATGTGATACTTTTCCACAATACATTCTTAATAAACGCTGACAACCTAGGCATTTACCCAAACAAGATTGTCTAGAGCTGTGGGTCCAGTTTTTTTTTTAAGTTAATGCCCCGGGAAAAGGGGAAATGGGCCTGTACTAATTGGAAATTGGTGGAAAACTAACATAACCAAATGTCCAAGGTTTGGGGAATATGGTATTTGGCTCCAGGTGGGTTGAAATCCAGAAAAAGATCCCAGGCTCCATCTTGGTGCTTTCTTGTCCTTTCCCTGTTCTTCTCTTCCTGACCTCTGCTGCCCTTGACTTCATTCCCTTAACATTTGTCCAAGCTAGGGGTTCGTGTGTAGACCAGTGAGAGGAGTCAGAGCCGGGTAGATGTTGCCCTGAGAATTTCTGCATATGCAGAATCAAGGACGGCCACTTGCTGATGGGAGCTTGGCAGGTCAAGTGTCTGCTGGAGAGTATATGCCAGGGATTTGTAGCCGTTTCTGGTGAGGCCCCAGACCCCAGAGAAAAACTGCGAACACTTCAAGGTTATTTACAGCAGCTGCTGGCAGGGCTGCTTGGGGAGATGCCACTTGCTTCTTCCTGGTCTTGTCCCATGGAGAGCCCACTTTCTCCTCACTCCAAAACTCTGCCACGCGTGTCCGTGGCCGTTCTGGGAAACATGGCACCTGATTCCTCCAGCTTCTCTGTCTCTTCTCTTTCTCTGAAAAATCGCCATCCCCAGAACAGGTCCATGCTGTCCTAGCCTGCCCATCATCTCCAAACCACCTGAGATCTCAGTGGGGAAGTTCCTGAAAGTGGATAACTGAATGTAAGTATTAATGTTCCTCACTGGCAGTGGACGAAGAGGACTTCCCAGAAACCCTTGCTTCATAGGCAGCCATTTTGTGGAGATAAGTCCGTTGATAATTCTCATTCTCTTCCTCCTCCTCCCATGAGTGATTCTTAAAACATTGCTCATTTATGGGCAAATCCAGTTTTTTTTTTTTAATATATAGTTAAACATTCAATATGTACAGAAAATTAACATGTGAGAACATAAGCTCAGATGCAATGTGAATTACTGTATACACTTAGTCTCATGTTCAGAACCAGGTGTGTTTTGTTAGAGAATAATTCTGGGTCAGGTGAGTCCTAGGCTTCCTGAGTCCCCAACTAGGGAGTTGAGGCACAAAGCCCTGTCCATTCTGTGTCCTCTTGTGGAGTGGGAGTGAGGCACATATAGAGTCAGGGGAGTGAGTACACCAGCTCACAGCTCATTAGCTGCAGTTGTCCCACTGAGCTGCCACTCTGCCTTCCCGAGCCTACCTAGCAGTTTATTTGAAGATAACAAGTTGCCTGTCACTGTATGCCATTGTTTCTAATTACTGGTTTAATTAGAATTTCTGCTGAATTCTGTGTACCACTAATTTACCACCTTCTATTTTGCTTACAAATGGAATTCACTGGTCCACACCCCAAAATTCTGCCAGTTACATTTTTCTTTAATTACAAGATTCCTGGGTTCCTGAGGCTTTGAATCCCACACCAGCTCTAAATGGGGCAGAAGCAATGTTTGCTAAAACTACCTTGCAAGAGGAATGAATAGTCACTCCATAGGGTGGTTAAAGAATGTACTGCCAAGTGAGTATTCATTGAGGACATGGGTCTCCCTTACTTTGCCCAGATCTAAAGGAAGAAGAGCAGATGTTCTGTACTGCGTGTGCAACCTGGGGCTGGCGCTCAGAATGACCGGGTGGGCGCTGTCCATGGTCCTGCCACACTACGGGGGCCATCTGCCTGCTAGTAATTTGGGACTCCAAAGAACAGCTGGAAGGAATCTCCTTGACCAGTTCCCCAAATTGCTTTATATTGTGAGTTTTGGAAGAGAACTCAGTCAAGTGAGGAAGATCCTGATCTCTAGGAGAAATGGTAGTAGATGGGTTCAGTCCACGGTTGACTTCCTGAACGTATCATTTTGCAAGGCTGCGTGGAGCACTGCAGAACTTCCCAAACAGTGCTACAGATGGGTAACATGTGGCTCAGAAATAATGATGCCCTCATTCCTTGGAGTAGCCTGGGATGGCCTACCATGGTGGCGTCCCCTCTATGTACCCCAGTGTGCCATGCTAATGTTATTTTCTGTGTCATGACATGCAAAAGATCGGAACGTACCAGTATGTCAGAAAGAAAATAGCTACAGTTTGGTAGATGACAGTCTGAATCCCTGCTCTTCCATTGTATGGCTGGGTAATCTTGTACATGATAGAGGCTTCTTTGTCTTGAAGATAAGAATTGTATTTTATCTCAAGTTGTTGTGAGGATAAATAACATATGTAAGCACAGTGGGTCACCTGTGGCTTGTCCCAGTAGGATGCTTTTCTGCCCAACACTCTACAGAGCTTCACTGAAGGCTGGTGAGGAAAGAGACATAAACCCTTCTCATTTTCAGGAAAGAGATATCATGTTGGGACTGTAATTAAGGGTTTCTGATCACTATTCCTTCAAGAGCTCTTCAGCAGTCCGTTTGGTAACTCAGGTAATTGGACACCCTTGGTTCCCTCTGTCTCTTTCTGAGACAACAGAAAATAGTGGTTTTAAGACAATCCGGGTCAGATGATTTTTGGCAGATGCCGTGAGGAGTCATCTGTCCCCATGGTGGTCCCCCCATGAATGAGGAAAGAAGGGAATGAGGCTTTCATTAGTTGTTCCTGGACTTTTATATGCATATCTGGTCTTTAAAATTTTTCTTTTTCCAAACTGGTATACTCTCATGGGTCCTTTATCTGTCTGAGACCTGGTGTGCCCCTCAGCACCTCAGGTCCTCGGTTTCCCTTTCTCTTCAAAACTCAAGTCTCATCTACAGCCTGATCCACATCACCAATATTGCTTACCTACCCTCCCTGTTTCTTCACTTGTCCTACCAGCAGCCATTGATCCCTATAAAAATAGTCAGGTCAGGCGAGGCGTGTTGGTTCATACCTGTAATCACAGCACTTTGGGAGGCTGAGGCGGGTAAATCATGAGGTCAGGAGATCCAGACCATCATTGCCAACATGATGAAACCCCGTCTCTATTAAAAATACAAAAATTAGCCAGGTGTGGTGGCCTGCGTCTGTAATCCCAGCTATTCAGGAGGCTGAGGCAGGAGAATTGCTTGAACCTGGGAGGCGGAGGTTGCAGTGAGCCGAGATTGTGCCACTGCACTTTAGCCTGGGCAACAGAGCAAGGCTCCATCTCAAAAAAAATAAATAAATAAAAATAAAAATAGTCAAGTCACGTTACTCCCCTGCTTGAAAACCTCCAATAGCTTCCTATTAACCTTGAAAGAAAACCCTAACTCCTTTCCATGCTCCATGAGTCCTGCCTGCTCTGAACACTCACTGTCTTCCTAGCCCAGCACCTCCCACTCTTCTGTTTTTCAGGGTACTCTAGGCACATGGCCGTCTGTCTGTTCCTTGTACTCACCAGGCATTCAGGTCCTGCCTCAGGGCATTTGCACTTTCTGTTCCCTCTGCTCTGAATGCTTTCCCAGGACATCCACATGGCCCACTCTCTCACTCTCTTCAAGTCTTTATGTCACCTTATCGGAGCATGCTTCCTTCGCCCCATCTCTGTTGCAGCATCCCTGCTGTGCTCCACCCCCTCATACTCTATACTGTATATGCTTATTTGATATACTTATATATACTATCAGATATAGTGTATGTTTGTATGTATAAATTATATATTTGTCTGATTTCTATTTGTCCCTCTGCACTAGAATATAAATCCCATGGGGCAGGGACATTATTTGCTCTGTTCTCTGTTGCACTAGAACAGGGCCTAGCACGTAATGTTCAGCAAATATTTGTTGAAAGAAGTAAAGGAAAAGAAGGAAGGAAAGAGATTTAAAAAACAGCAAGAAGAATATTTTAAAATCTCATATTTTAGCAGTACCTCTAGTTTATAGGAGTCGCTGGGCTCTATTCTCCTTCCAGGCCAAAAGGGGAGTAGAAGTCAGAGAACTGAGCCTCAGCATCCCCTGTCAGCCCACTGTGTCCTTGGGCTCACACGTGCATGTCCCACCCAGCTCCAGGGCATTGTGGAATGTGGGTGAGTATGCCTTGATTCCTGGCTAAGCCCATTTCCCACATGTTCTCACGTGAAGGTGGTAGTTGGCACTGGTTGATGGCATGCCCAGAGGGCTTGGCCTGAGTTGAGCACAACTCTTGTGTTACCTCATTTTATACTCATGACAAGCCCACAAGGTGTAGCATCCTTCATTCCTATCTCTTCGGGTCCAGAAGGTAAAGCCAAGAGGGGTTATGTGTTTTCCCAAAGACTAACATCTCATAAATGGCAGAGCAGGACTTTAGGTTTTCCTGGCTCTGAAACCCATGATAGCATTGAGGTTGAGAGTCAGGCTCCAGGGTCAGTCTGTCAGTGCAGATCCAGGGGCTTTGGATGACTTGCCTTATTTCATCAATTCCAAAATGTGTATTTTTGCACATTACCACATCTTAAAATCAGGACATGACATGCAATCAATAGCTGTTTCAACATGGCTGTGGGTCTATGACAGCTCACCCTAGTTGGGTAGAAACCTTCGATGGATCCTTTCTGGTAAGTTCAAGAAAGTGCTAGCATCACAGGATCCTAGATTCAATGAAATATAGGTAATTATCCCTCTGAGCTTCCATGTCTTCGTTCGTAAAATGGGAATAACAGTGGTATCTACCTGTTATAATTACTGGCAGGATTAAAGGAGCTAATATCTGTTTGGTGCTCAGCATGGTGGTTGCCACAGAGATGGGACTCAAGAATTATGGCCTATGTGCTGTGTTATCATTGTTATCCCACACTGCCTTCAGAAGTTCCCCCAGTGGATCCCTCAGCACCTGAATTCCAGTAAAGAGAGAATGCATGGATTGCCGGGGGGTGGGTCCTGGGGCTGCCCTTGTTTACATGCACACAGAGCATGCGTTCTCCCACGTGAGATGGTAAAATGGAACCACAAGATCTGTTTGCACTGGCCACACCCACATTTTTCAGTGCCAGTTCCTCCCCCTCTGGACCATCTGCCCCCTTTCCTGCTTCCCTTCCTTCTTGACTAAGAAAACAAGATATCGACTGAAGAGAACAGACTCGGCAAATGCAACAGGAAGGTAAGAAAGGGCTGCATAAGGTGCCACTGGCTCCTTGGCTAGATTTCTTGTTTGGAATGGTCCCACAAGTCCCAAGCCATGCTGTGCCCACCCAAAGATGATTTCCCTGAGGTGAGGATGGATTCTGTCTACAAAGTAGGGAAGGTACAGCACAAATACTGGCTCTTTTGAAAGTGGCAAAAAGTCACAAAGGGATGGCCAGGTTTCTTAGTGTATCCTGGCTTTCAAACTGTCACTTGGGGCATCCTTGGGGCATGATATGGTCTTGGCATCAGAATATCGCATCAGGAAATGGAAAAAACTGGGAGCTGGAAAAACACATCAGACTCCAGAAACTTTGGGGAGTTCAAAAATGGATCAATTCATTTATGCACTCATTCCATTCAATAATGTCATATTTATCATGCTCATATTATAATAAGATACCAGAATTTGGCCTTGCAGAAGCAAAGATGGTGTCAATTGAGGTATGAGATGGAAAACACAAACCCAACAAATCTGTGAAATGGAGTAAAAAAAATCACCACTCTGTTCATTTGACTATTCAATGAGCTTTTGTTTCTCTTTCTCCTTCCATCCATGTGGTAACCAGATGCAGCTGGTAGGTAAGCAGGCAAGCACAGCTCCTTATTTTACAGATGGCTTCCAAGTCTTGGGGCTCTCCCCATGTGTGCTACAGGGATGCACTGGATTAGAGTCCCCCTGACTGGGACATGCAGACTTCCGGTAGGTTCAAATGTCTCTCTAGTCACTGCTGTTAGTGTTTTACCCTACCTCTTTGTTTCAAAGGTGAGGCAGTAGTAAGATTTCTACATGAGAAGCAGGTTGTTCTCAGAGGATTGGAAGGCAGGGACGCTGGAACACCTGTAAATACCATGTTGTGCCCACAGATAATCTGTGTGTGTGAGGCACTGGGTGGGTAGGAGCAGTGAAGGGTGGGCACCAAGCTGAATGCACCTTCGATTCTGCCTCGAGGAGCTTGCTGTTTAGAAAAGGGATCAGGCATAACGACAACTGGTTGTACCAGACAGCCAAATAGTAAAATAGTGTAAAAGAGTGTTACGAGGAGTGTGCTGAGAAGGGCAGAGCGTTAATGCTCACTCACAGACTCGCAGGAGCTGTCATAGAGGCGAGGGGACCTAGAAGGCTTCAGCTGTCAGGGGATGGGAAGTGGTTAGTCTAGAGTGAGTGGTGAGTGGGCTGGGAGGAAGTGGAAGCTGAGGCCCAGGAGATAGAGCGGGCCCAAATGCCTTGGAAAGGGCCTTGGGCTCCCTTCAGTAGGCAGTGGGAGTGGGGCAGCGTGGCATTTCCAGAAGATGCCACCAAAGGCAATGTGTAGGATGCTGGTGGGGAAAGTGAGCTGGGAGCCTGCTGCAGGCATCTAGCCGGGGAGCAGGCTTGAACTAGAGCAGGGGGTGGGAAGAGGACAGAGCTGAGCACACTGACAGGACTTGTGACCTGGGTGGGGGTGGAGGAAAGAGAAGTCAAGAAGGGTGTGGGGTCCCTGCCTGTGTCCTGGGCCAGAACATCCAGGGGCAGAAGCCTCCAAGTCAAGGCCAGGCTCTGTCAGGAGCAGTTTGCCCCAGGTGACTGTCAGAAGTTTTAATAAAACAATTAAAAATAATTTGTGTCTCTGATAACAGTCCGGCCTGTTTTGGGCTCAGTAAAAGCTCAGAGGCTCTGAGGTAATTAGGAGAACAGTTTGGGCCACAACTGCCTGTCATGAAGAAACCAGGAAGCTGCCAAGCATTCTCTGACATGGCTCCTACTCACTGCCGATTCTACCTGAGTTAGATGTTGGCTTTGAGGTCCTGAGCAGGGACCACTTCCACTGCTCTCCTCTTCTTGGGGGCTCTTCAGGGTGCCTGTTGGATCACCCTGAAGAGGTGCTTTTTAAGGACGTGCTTGGCCACAGCCACTCTTTCCAGAGCCACAAGACCCAAGGGTAGCAAGGTCAGGAGCATGGGCAGGGGCTGGGCAGGGTGGGCCTGTGGTGTCTGGTCGTTGTAGTTAGGTGACTGCCTGCTTCCCCAAAATGGTGGCTCCCCCACTCACCTCCCCTGGGGTGTCTAACTCAGAAAGTAAATGATTCTCTTTGTCCTTTGAGTTACCTGAACCTCCCTAGCAAGAAACACCCCAGGCCCAGGAGGCGGGTGCTCAGGGAGCTGCCTCCATCATTACAGAAGGGCCCCGCTTCCCTTCTCCTCCGTGGCTGCTGTCGGCTCCAGGCTTTGTCCTGGTGCCAGCGTGAGAGCAGCCATCCCCCACCACCTTGAGCTAATTGCCGGATACTGTGCTTGAAAAATTTTCATGGAGACCTCACCCCTCTGGCAGGAGATATTTTTACCTGTCTGCCTCCCAGTCACACTATTTTTTCTCCTTTCAAGAAGATTCGCAGTTCACTTGCTCCGACCTGTTTCTGTCGCAGGAGCTATTCTGAGCTGCAAGCCACCTCTGTTGCTAAGTGACAAGCTGGCACCGAGGGCTTGCTCGGCACTCGCGCCCCTCTGCGCTGTGCTTTCAGGGATGGAGGCACTCCTTTCAGAGAGTACCTTGCAGCTTCATCATCCAACGTGTTGCTCATGAAAGTCACTTCACAACCCACCCCAGCTACTACGGGGGGATAATTAGAATACAGCTGGGCTGTCTGTCACCACATCTCTACCGTGCTCCAGTGGGCTCTCAGCTGATGGAGGGCGGCAGGGCAGATAGAACTTACCTTTCGCATCCACTGTTACAGGTGCCTGGGGCAGGTGGCTCCTTGCTCACACCCACAAGCAGGAGGGACTCTCAGTGGATATATGCTAGAGCTGAAAGGGGTCTTGGAGGCCATCCGTGCCAACCCATTTTACACACAGGAAAACTGAGGTCTGGGGAAGTTAGGGCAATGGTAACAGTTTGCACAGTAGGTTGGTCAAGCCCAGTACCTAGCTGGCCTGCTGATGTCTGGATCGTGGCTGGTTCCATGAGATGCATGGATATGGAAAGAGAGGAATCACCCCTCTCAGGGTCCTTCTCTGATCCTGATGCTCCTCACAGACAAGGCTTTGGGGTCATTGGCTGGGTACACTTAGGATTTCCAGGCCCTGCCTGCTGTAAAAGCTGACCTTTCACCGGCACATGGCTTCAGGGAACTGGGGGTGGGGCAGGGAGGGTTGTTCTAAGTCACAGCCTCCACTGGGGTATGAATTGAATGAGAGCTGAAGAAACGGTACCATTTGTGAGCGCCTCTTGGGTGCTGCAGGGTTCTAAGACCAGTACAACGTATCCTCCTCACAGTACGGTGAGGTAGGCACCACTGGCACCCTCCCTTGACATGAGGAAACTGCAGCTCAGGGAGGCTAGAAAAGTTGCCCAGGCCAGGTGGCTGGCACGCAGTGAGCCAGGGTTGGAACCCAGGTCGTCTTACTCCCGAGCAGGATCACCAACCCAGGTTGTAAAAAATAAAAAATGGTTTTAAGTGGTCTCAAGCTATTCCAAACATGAGGTACATTTTAATAACAATAATGCTTAACTTTTATTACAGGCCTTGTTTTTATTAATAATAATATTGCTGGTCTTTCGGATCCAAGCTGGGAGCCATGGGACCTTTGTCTGGCTTTCTTTGACACTGGGGTATGGTGTGTGGTAGGACTTTCTAGGGGCTGCCCTAGGTGGACACCAGTTCTGGAGAAGAAAGTGGGCATCACTGAGGTGGTGCAGGATGCTTCTCTCCACCCGCCTCCGCCCCCACGGTCAGCTCTCTTTGGCCTTTCTTGAGAAGAAATGGGATTGACGGGATCAAATATCAATATGGGGACTTACATATTTTTTAAATTTATAAAGGTAAACAATGCAAGACTTCCAGGCAGTGGCTGCTACCATTTGGGTCCTTTCTGTGTGCCAAGCTCTGTGCCAGGCACTCTGTGTGTGGCCGCTCCTTGGACCCTCACAGCAGCCCTCCCTGGGAGATGAGAGGCGTCATTAAATGCAACCTTTTCACCCATGAGGAGACGGATGCTCACATAATTAAAGTGCCGTGTCCAAGAGCACACAGCTAGTGTGTGGCCAAGGCCTCAGGGCTGCCCACCTCCTTCAGAGAGCCAGCCCTAGTCCTCACACACAGCACGGCCATGCTCCTCCCTCCCCAGCACATTTCTCCCCGTCTCTGCCTCTCATTCTGCCCCGCGGCTCTGGCCACCTTGCTGTTCCTGGAATTCCCAGGCCTGCTTCCTTTTTGGGAGCTTTGTGTCTGCTGTTCGCTCTGCCAATGCTCTTTCCTGTTATTCATGCCTCTGCTCAAATGTCACCTCCTCGGAGATGCCCTTCCTGACTGCCCCCCCAATCCCCGCATGCAGCATAAAAGAGCTGCCTGCCAGCTTGCTGCACCCCTCCGGTGTGATTTTCTTTACAGCGTATATCACCCCTGGCCATTATATTACACATCGATTTCTTTAATATTTGGCCCTTCCACATGAAATGCAAACTCCACAAGAGGAGACACTTTGCCTGTTTTGTTTGCTGCTGTATCCCTCACCTAGAACAGAGGCTGGCATATAGGAGGCACTCAGGAAATGTATGTCAGGTGAGTGAGTGAGTGAATGAACTCTCAACTCCAGGCCTGTCCGGCTTCACAGCCCATGCCTCACACTCCCACACCCAGTGGTCTTCTTCCTGTGTCCCCCACCCCTACTGAGTCTGACTGTGTCCCAGACAAGGCTCTGATCAGGGTGTTAGGAGAACCTGAGTAGCTTCGGGCAATTCAGTTCCTCTCTCTGGGCCTCAGTTTCCTCAGAGATAAAATGGGAACATTGAGCTGGACAATTGCTAGGTCCCTTAAGCTTTAATTTCTGAGTCTGACCCTGCTGTCACCTGGGCATATTCACTGGACACAGAGGGTTCCAGTCATGACTGCAGCCCAGCCCAGTGCCTCAGCCTGGAGGTTTGTACAAGCCCTTTGCATCCTGCAGACCTAATGGCACAGGAGTCCTTGGGCCCCCATCCCTCAGTGTGGGATGCGCATGGCATCAGTGACATCTTGGGAAAAAGGAGGAAGCTCCTGTTAGCTGATGCTCTGTGGTTGCCGGATGCTGCTCTAGGTATCCTTCTCTGGTTTACCAGAATGTCCTTGAGTCCTCCTTGTTTAAAATGATGCGCTTTTTTCCTCCCAGCCCTTTCTCATCTTGGTGACCGAAGCTGCCATTCACTAGGCTATTTATGGAGAAACATGTGCTCCGATTGGTCAGCAGCAAGATAAATTCTGCAGACTTGCAGGAAACCCCCTTGGTTTTCTCTAGTTGTGGCTTGATGATCAGTAAATCATACCTAATGCACTGCAGATTGCTCTGCTCAAACTGTGCTGCAGGCAGAGCGGCCGAAGACAGGCTCTGAGCCAAGGAACCCTAGTGATTTGTAGGCTCCAGAGGGACCCCCACCCTCTTCCCAGATGTCATCTTTAGTAACAGCTCTGGATGTAAGCTGTAGGGGAGGGGGGAGATGCCTTGACAAGCAGCCATTTCTCTGTACGCCCTGCAGACGGGGGACCTGCTGAGTGAGGAGAGGAGCCCATGCTGGCAGCCCAGGCAAGGACACAGGCCTCTCCATTGCGTAACTCCTAGGGCCTCACTTCACTTGTGTAGCACAAGCAACACGGCAGCCCTGGGGGGCGGGGCTGAGGGCTGAAAGTTCTACAGATGCACAAGTGCCACCCATGGGGCACCCTTTAGGACACAATAGAGTGTTCAACTTACCCGCTGTGAAGTGAGTCCCAGAAGAGAGCTTCTTATAGGGAATTCTGTGGTCCTCTAACCAGGCTGGCCCTGTCATCGATACTCCAAAGCCGAACCCTGTCTATTCTTGAGGTGTGAGGGGGCAGTCACTAAAGACTCACTGTCCCCTTGGAAGAGGAGGGTAGCAGGTGTCACCTGCTAATGTGGTCCAAGACCTGGCCGAGGGAGGGCTAGCCAACCCCATAAACCTCCCAGCTTCATTACATGTGTAACAGGGCCTGGCTGGCAGGTCTCCTTGACAGTCAGGCCTTGGCTGTGGTCAGCCAGGAGGTCTGGGTTGAGGCTGGCAGGAAGGACAGGCCTGGCCCTTGTACTGCACAGCAACCTTGCCTGTGCCATTCAGGTGGCACGCACCTACGAGGAGAACAAACAGGGAGCCCAGCTTCCAGAGACAGCTCTTTCCCTTAATAAAGTAATTACAGAGCTGGGTAAGTTACATCCCTAGAAAGATGCAGGGCAACCGCAGGCTGGGGTGTGTATGTTTAATTTTAAATCCTCCAACCTTCCCTTAATGAGGGGGTGCTTTGAAATGTAACAGAATGGTGGAATTCTTCAAAGGCTTCATTTTCGTGGTGCTTTATTTCTTTAAGGGAAAGCATGAAAGACAAATGAGGACTGGCAGGAGCAGGGGAGGGTTTTGCCTCCCCCGCCCGTGTTGTGCAGACATTATCTGCTGTAAAACTGTCGCCGAAGGATGGAGAACCAGCTCTTGGCTGCAGAAGTCCTCAGATAATGTCAGTGCTGAGCAATGACCCAAGATTCGTTGGCACTGAGCAAACAGCTTTTGGCTTCTGGTGCCAGAATCTTTAGCTGAGCCTGGTCAGCCACTCCGGCCAGGGGAATGGAGATGCCATAGGCACTGGTGTCCAGGAACCCCACGGTGATGGCTCAAGAGCCCTTTTTTTTTTTTTTTCAAATGTTAATATCCCTTTTAATCACCTGGGGATCCTGTAAAAAGGCAGAGATTGATTCAGGAGGTCTGGTGCAAGCCTGAGATGCCGCATTTCTAACCAGTTCCTGATATAATCCCTGCATTTTGAATGAAAAGGCCCTAAGGAAGGCAGGCACTGGCTTCCATGGCTCCCACCAGGTGGTTTTGGCTGAGCAGAACACCTGGAAAGGGAAGCTGTATGGGCCTCCAGAGGGGCTTGAGCACTCTAAGCTCTGCAGTATGGAAGAGAGAAATGTCTTCAAGAAACGATCTACTTGGGTTTGGCGTATGGCTTTGCCTCTTTTGCCCCTTTAGGTTTACTTTTCAAATAATGCTCGGGTAAAGCCTGTGGAGAAACTGAGTCTGTAGGCCTTGAGCTCCTCACCGGGCAGCCCCTGATGGGGAGGGAGGGCAAGCTCAGTATTTGAGGCCCTTGACCTGCCTCAGAGTGTGATGGGGAGTTGATTTGGGTTGTGTCCACGTCGGGCTCCTGAGCTTCCTAGTGTGGTCAGGGATAATCCTCTCCTGCTCTCCTGGTTTCCTAGGTCCCTGGATGAGAAGGAGCTGACAGCAGCTGAATTGCATCTTCTCTGTGTGCTGGGGAGCAGGGCTACACGCCCCAGGTGGCATCAATGCCGAAGAACAGCAAAGTGACCCAGCGTGAGCACAGCAGTGAGCATGTCACTGAGTCGGTGGCCGACCTGCTGGCCCTCGAGGAGCCTGTGGACTATAAGCAGAGTGTACTGAATGTGGCTGGCGAGGCAGGTGGCAAGCAGAAGGCAGTGGAGGAGGAGCTGGACGCAGAGGACCGGCCGGCCTGGAACAGTAAGCTGCAGTACATCCTGGCCCAGATTGGCTTCTCTGTGGGCCTTGGCAACATCTGGAGGTTCCCCTACCTGTGCCAGAAAAATGGAGGAGGTAAGAGACAGCTCTGCCTGCATCACGGGTCCCCTGCAAATAGGCCGGGCTGAGGGTGAAAAAGAACACCCCTTTGCTGAGGCAGAACTGGAGCCCTTGTAGGTTGGAGCTCAGGATTCCAGAGTAAGATGCCCCAGGAATGGCTATAATGATGGTTAGTAGCTACCAAGAGACTACAGGACATGATAAGAAAGTGGGCTCTGGCTCCAGACTGCCTGGGTTCAGATTCCAGCCCTGCCAATCAAATTTTGGACCTCCTACAAATTGCTTAACCTCTCTGTGCCTCATCTGCAAAATGAGAATAATAGCAGTTCCTGCCTCACAGGATAGTTGGGAGGATTAAATGAGCTTTACGTGCAGAATGGGCAACACACGACCGGACATGGTAAGGGGCACCTGTTGGCCATTATTACTAAATGCTTACAAGGTGCTAGGCACTGTTCTAAGGGCTTAATGGATATTAGGGCTAAGTGCCTGAAGCTGCTGATATTTAAGCATCTTAGAACAACCAAAGCACCAATTTTATGTGATTCAACCATCGAATCTTCCCAACAGCCTTATATGAAGGAGTTGTTAGCATCTTTGTTTTAGAGACTACAATACTGAGGCACAAATTGGTTAGATAACTTGTTCAAGGTTGTGTGTGACCAAGGTTACAGCTAGTGATAAAGTCAGGATTCAAACCTGGACAGGCTTGCCCAGAGCCTGGGCACTTAGCCTCCACACCTACTGCCTCTGGGTAAGAGGGGCCTTCACACTGTCCCCTAGGCTTGAATCCCTCTTGAGGGTGTTGCCCCTGGTATCAAACCACTACCACCACTTCCAGCCCCCAGGAATTGTCCAAAGGCAGCTTTTCCTGAAACCAGGGATCAACTAACTAAAAATAAAGAAAACCCAATAGGCTGGAAACAAAGAGATTTGCAAGCCCAGACCTCTGGTCCTGAGGAAGTCAACTAGCGAGGGCTCTTGTGTTCCTGAGTCCCTGTGCCTGGCGTGGCATGCTCCAGCCTGTTTGGTGGCCCCAGCTTGGCAGGCATTTTACTCCAGCTCCTTCCTTCCTTCCTTGGTTGTGGAACTCTTGCCATGTAGCCTCTTCCAAAGACGCAGTCCCCTCCTCTCCAGGATGCGCCTTTCCCTAGTTCAGAAGGCCACGTTTGACTGGGAGGCTTCTCCTCCTTTCCAGTTTCTTTTGAAGGGCAGGGAGTGAGAATGCCCACCTGAACTCTTGTGATTGAATTAGGCCAAAGGCTTCCATCTTTCCCCCATAGCAAGCTATATTAGCTGCATAGTCTCCTTGCTTGAAAGATCTTTTTTACTTTTTAATAAGTAGCTGTCGATCAGAGCTTGTGGCCTGCGTGGCATGATAACTGAGTTGATATAAGACTAGCCCAAAGCAAAGATATAAAAGTGTATGGTTTCCTTATGCACTGTGAGATGTCGAGAAGAGCTCCAAGGCGCCTAAAATGACTTCAAAGGACATGTGGCATTGGAGGACTTAGCTGGGAATCTCTAACCTTGTTCTTTCTAGCTTAGATGATCAGTTCTGCCTGGGCACTTGGTGATGAATTAGAGTCCCTTTCTATGCCACACACAAGCACTCACACCCAGGGCGGTGTTCTTGCCACAGTCTGACTGTTCACAATGACACCAGTGGTCACCATGGCACCAGACATAAAGAACTACCCTAGAGGAAAAGCATTGTCAGTTCTCAGAATTCTGAGCTTTCCATTCCACATTCCTGCCTTCCTTTTTCTATCTTCTCTGATTCCTGCAATCCCTTTTTATCTCTACCTTTAACTGTCCCATATTTTTACAGGTTTTTTTTTTTTTTTTTTTTTTGAGACAGAGTCTTGCACTTTCCGCCCAGGCTGGAGTGCAGTGGCCGGATCTCAGCTCACTGCAAGCTCCACCTCCTGGGTTTACGCCATTCTCCTGCCTCAGCCTCCTGAGTAGCTGGGACTACAGGTGCCCACCACCTTGCCTGGCTAGTTTTTTGTATTTTTTAGTAGAGACAGGGTTTCACCGTGTTCACCAGGGTGGGTCTCGATCTCCTGACCTCATGATCCGCCCGTCTCGGCCTCCCAAAGTGCTGGGATTACAGGCGTGAGCTACCGCGCCCGGCATTTTTTTTTTTTTTTTTTTTTGAGGCAGAGTCTCGCTCTGTCGCCCAGTCTGGAGTGCAGTGGCGGGATCTCAGCTCACTGCAAGCTCTGCCTCCCGGGTTTACGCCATTCTCCTGCCTCAGCCTCTCGAGTAGCTGGGACTACAGGCACCCACTACCTTGCCCGGCTAGTTTTTTGTATTTTTTAGTAGAGTCGGGGTTTCACCGGGTTAGCCAGGATGGTCTCGATCTCCTGACCTCATGATTCGCCCGTCTCGGCCTCCCAAAGTGCTGGGATTACAGGCTTGAGCCACCGCTCCCGGCCCTTTTACAGGTTTTTGTTTGTTTGTTTGTTGAGACGGAGTCTATAGCAAGTCGTCTTAAATATTTTTTAGGAGGAGGCAAATTATCACAGGAAGAAGACAGCTGTTTGGTCTGAGAGTTGAGTCTGTGCTTTTGAGCCATAGTCGATCTAATCAAACTTTGCATAGTTCTGGACAGAAACTCTGGAACACTCTCCTTAGCTCCACGAAATGTTGACATCTCCCTAGTTTGCTTTTCCTTCTGTTTATTTTTATGAGAAAAAGGCAAGTGTTCAACCATTGCTTACTATGGGTAAGCCACTCATTCAATCTTTGCAACAGCCTTGTGTGATAGGTGTTGGGTCAAAGCTTATGAAGTGGCCATTTTTGTAAGTCAAAAATGGTCAAATATCAGCAATTTTATATGTAACATTTTCATCCTCTTCAACCAGATGAGAAAACAGCAGCACAGAGAGATCAAATATTTTCCCAAAGTTGCACAGCTAGTAAGTCTTTAAAACCAGGAGGTCTGACTTCAGGACCTGGCTCTTACCACCAAGATGGTCTTTTAAACCCCAGGAATAACCTCAGGGTTTGCCAGAAGTGAGGCTTAGAATACTGACCGAGGCATAGATGATAAGAGATCCAGAAGGTCTCAGAGATCCTGGATCCTGGCCCTGTCCTGATAAATCTCCTAACATCCTGAACAGTGCTCCCCGCTATTTGGATGAACAACTTGAGGCTCCCAAAAGCTGTTGAAACATAAAAGGAAATCCAGTTGTGTCCCCAGGTTGTATTTTCTAAGGCAGAAGAGGGTGCCGTTGCATTTTCTAGTGATTGCAACAAAGGTTGATAAGAAAAAGTACCTCTGATTAACCACAGATTCTGCCTATCTTGACCGTGGCCCCCTGAGCGCTCTGGTTAGTTTAGGCTTTGGAGTGGTAGAGAGACCTGTAGTCAACTCAGGGCTGGCAGCCTGCCTGAGGTGGACAGAGCCTGGATGGTGAGGGGCCAGTACCTTGTCTTTGCACTCCCACCCCTGTCACTCTTTGGCAGCAGTTACCTGGAGGCTTGCCCTGATTCTTTGGGGAGAAAAAAGAGGCATCCATAGTAGGTGCCAACCCACTTTGCAGACACCCTGAAACTCACCTCCCTGCACATCTTGCCCCACCCAGAACACTGGGGCGAAATACAAAACCAGTGCGGCTGTCTCCCTTTGCCCTCCTGCAGCAGATCACTTAGCTCCTCTTCCATTTCCCCACACCCAAGACCAAGAGACTGAGTTAAAGACAGACCCAGGGGTCTAAGCATGTGGCCCTTTGGGCCCTCTCTCCTTTGAGCACCATGATGGGACTGCTTGTTAGTGACGAGTTGAATGTATGTGTGCATGTGTGCATCTAGTGAGTGAGATGCTGTCCTATAAAGCTCGGTGGGTTGCCTCCCCAGAAGGTTTTCCTGATTAGCTCCATGGGACCCTGGCCCTTTCCTCAGCATGTATGTGCTTGGTTGGCCTGTGTGACTAGTCTTTGCGGGGGGTGTGTGTGTGTATACACATGCGTGCTCATATTACTCATGTGACTCTGCCTGCCTCCCCGGCAGATCGTGAACCGTTCTAGGATGGTGTCTGTGCCTTCTGTTACTCCACTGTCCCCTGCTGCATGTGCATGGCACAGAGTGGACCTGCAGTAAATAGTTAATTGTTGCCAAGTGGCAGAATTTGTGCCTAGGAGATGCCCGATTGCCAGTGTTCATTGGCAGATTGGGCACATGTTGGTGAATATGTGGGATGTTATGTTATGGGGTCAGAGCAGTGTATCTGGGGGCTTCTGGAGGCTCTCTACTGGCAAGGCTTAGTCAGAGAGTGCTGGGTGACCATCAGGGCCCTGGTGACTGGGGCTGGCCTGACAGTGTTTGACAGATAGGCAGGGCCTTGCTAACAGGACTAGGTTGTTGGCACAGCTCTCAGCGGGGTGCACTCATCTGTGTCCAGACATGGTTTTAATTCTCCTGCTAAATGCCCTGTCACTTGGAATTGAGATTGTTTCTGCAGTGAGGCCCAGGACAGGACAGCAAGATTAATTTATCATCTGGAATCTTTAGCGAGACCCATTCTATCCTTTATGATCCTCCTGGCCACGCTTTTCTGAACTGCTAATTTCTCTCCCGTTCCTCTCAATTAGCTGGAGATTAATGGCAAAACTGGTCAGGCCCCCCTCTCCCTGGAGAGCTTCCAAGCTCTGCTTCCCTGGAGCTGCCCAGTCTGCTGCATCAGCGTCTGGTTCAGACTCTGGGAAGGCTGCACCCAGTGTCTGTGCGTCTGGGGGCGAGTAAGCCCCCATGCCATCTGCGGCTGCTTCTCTGTGGGCAGCAGGGGGTGTGAACAGGTGTCCACGGAGCACCTCATGAGGTGAGTGTGTCTGCCGCTTGTGACTTGACATGTGGATTCTGGAGAAGCAGTGCAATGTCTGTCTGTTTCTGAACCTAGCCTTGTGAGTTGACATACATACACTTCCTGCCTTAGTGTTTCAGGTCAGGGGAGCCAAGGGGGAGAAGGTGGGTCCCGGTGGGCTGCTGTGTGGTAGGCCACGCTTAGGGCCAGATCATTCACGGAGGAGCACCGGGACTGGTGACAACTTGCGGATGACCAGAGATGTGGCTGAGACTGGAGGACATGGCTGCAGCGCCTTCCCTCACTCTGCTGCTGTGCTCCAAAGCCCCTCTGCCATCCCTCTGCTCTCCCTGCAGGTGCTTACCTGGTGCCCTACCTGGTGCTGCTGATCATCATCGGCATCCCCCTCTTCTTCCTAGAGCTGGCCGTGGGCCAGAGGATCCGCCGCGGCAGCATTGGTGTGTGGCACTATGTGTGTCCCCGCCTGGGGGGCATCGGCTTCTCCAGCTGCATAGTGAGTCAAGGGCTGGGGCAGGCACTGAGCGGGAGGCAGGGGGCTGCTCCTGGGCATTGGAGAGGAGGTCACCGAGTTTCCAGGCCAGAGTCCTACGTCAGGACAAGGGCAGGGAGGGGGATCCTCAACATGGGAATTACAGCTGGGGTTCCAAGACCCCAGTCACCATGTTTCCTAAACTGAAAGTCGACCACATTGCCTGAAACAGTGTGGAAGATTTGCCACTGGTGCTAAGGAGGAAAAGCTGGGACATATTCACGTAGGGCCGCCTGGGACAGCTCAGCCAGAGTTCTCTGGGGACATATGGACTAGCCCAGATGCCCTTCTCTGCTTACCAGTCCCTCAGCTCCCCATGAGGGAGGTCCTTCCTCTTTCCTTGGTCAAAGAGTATTTTAATCAGGCAAGTAGGGAGCTCAGGAAAAGGCAGACCTGGGGCTCTGGGTCTCCTTGCCATTTTGCTGTGCCAGAGAGCAGAGTTGGAGAACTCACACAGGAAACTTAAGGTCAACCCAAGGCGGATGACGCTTTGGAAAGTGAGAGACAGGGAGACTCCCGTGGCCCTGGATGGAGAACTTTGTGAGGTCTCCAGGCTCGTCCACAAGGCTACAGACGAGACCCTGCTCAGAGCTCTAGGTGAGGAAACAGCATCCCTTAAGGACAAAGCCTATAGGGGCCCATGCTTACTGCTCACACCTGGAATAAAGACTGGAATGAACTTCTGGAAGGGACTAAGGATTCTGCCAGGCCTGGCAGTAGGGCCAGCCCAAACTTGCCTCAGGCAGAGACTGGGAGAAGGCCTATTGCAGCCCCCTGCTCTCATGTCAGCCATCAGCTTTGCACTGGCCAATGCCATGTACTCTGCTGGGGCTGGCTGTGTGCTGATACACAGGAGTGTGTGTATGGTCTCCCACTTGTACTGAAATCACACAAGTAAAGGAAGTGGGCGTCTCACTCTGTCTATGCTCCCAGAAAGTTCTGCTGTATGAGCAGCTGCGCCTGCACACACATGCTCAGGTGAGACTGATGAAGCAAGTGGCCCTCAGCTCTCACACTGACGCCCGTCTCACTGCCGCAGGAGACAGTCATGGCTCTGGAAGGGACCACTCCGTGTCCAGAGTGGATGCAGCAAATCCCTGCCCATAGAAACATTGCTTTCAGAGAAGCCCCTTGGACCCTCAGGCAGAGTCCATGCACTCCTATTTTAAATAAAATTCGACTAACGTTAGTGTTTCCAAGAAATGACAAGAGCCATCTTTCTAGAGGCGGGCTGCTAACACGCCCAAGAGAGAGTAGAATCCACAAGAAACACCCAGAGAGTCTCTAAAAGCACAGCAATCTGGATCTGTTTACCGTAGGGGTCAAAGCTGTGCGTGCCTTCACAGTCCTGGAGGGCATCTCTGCCATTACCATCCCGAGTCATCAGGAAATGAGGAGGAGAAAGGACTTCAAGTATCTTAGAAGAATTTCAAACTGGAAAGGATTAACATTTTAAGAGTTTGTTGCTTAAAAGAGAGAACTTTAACATCTGAAAAATTCCTTTGTGGATTCCCTGAATACCACCAGATCAATGGAGCACGAGGGGAGCTCCTCCACGGCCCACACCCCATCCCTCCTTGCCTCCCTTGAGGTTGTGCTGCTGTGTTCTGTGTTGCTGCCCATGCGCTGGGCCTCGGGTTGGGCGCGGGGGCAGGGTGGAGTTGCCTGCAGCCTCAGTGACCCCGCAGCGGGCTTGTCCCCAGGTCTGTCTCTTTGTGGGGCTGTATTATAACGTGATCATCGGGTGGAGCATCTTCTATTTCTTCAAGTCCTTCCAGTACCCGCTGCCCTGGAGTGAATGTCCTGTCGTCAGGAATGGGAGCGTGGCAGGCAAGTATGGGGCCCAGCTGGGGATGCCAGCCAGCCCTGTCCCAGGAAGGGGTCTCACAGGCTTAGCGCACACATTTGGAATTTCAGACTTGTTGTGTCACCTTGGATAAGTCACTTAACATCTCTGATCCTCATTTCACCTTCCCCAGTGGGAATGCTCTCTTTTCCAGCCTATTTCTGACAGGATTGAATACAATAATGAGTGTAGGTGAAACTCTGGAAAGTGTGACTTTAATTGTTATTACTCACCCTGTTATTCCACTGCACAGATGAGGAAACCGAGGCCCAGAAGCGACTTTCCCATGTTCACACCACTCATCTAACCAATGATCTGGGATGAGAATCCAGGTCTCTAGCTCCCAGCTCAGGACCTTCCCCAAGGAACTTTAGGCCAATTCAGCCTCACGTTTCCTCCCTTCCATGGAGAGACGTGGGCAGCGGGAGGCATGGGTGGGAATCAGCCAGGCCGGTGTGTCCTGAAGCCTCCCAGACCCCACTGGGAGCCTAGGATTCCTCAGGGTCTGCCAGATCCTGGCTAACCCAGAATGAGCACAGCCCCTCCCAGCTGCGCACCCTCAGCTGCTCCCTCACCCACTACTGCCCTGAGTGGGGGTCCAGCAGAGGAAGTGACCCCATAGTCCCCGCCACTGAGGCCCTGTGACCTTTGCTGCTATTTCAGTGGTGGAAGCAGAGTGTGAAAAGAGCTCAGCCACTACCTACTTCTGGTACCGAGAGGCCTTGGACATCTCTGACTCCATCTCAGAGAGTGGGGGCCTCAACTGGAAGATGACCCTGTGCCTTCTCGTGGCCTGGAGCATCGTGGGGATGGCTGTTGTTAAGGGCATCCAGTCCTCGGGGAAGGTGAGTGCTGGGGGGCACCCAGGACCCAAATGGGGAACAGCAGAAAGGCACAGAGGGCACAGGGCAAAGAATTCCAGGCTGCCCCTTACAGGGTCTTCCAGGGGGGTTTGGGCCGTGGATGGCTCTGGATGATGACGCAGGCCCCCAGAGGAGGGCGTGGAAGTATCATTTCTATAGTATTGCTCACCATGGACAGCCCACCCGGAATGGAATAGCTAGAAAGTCATTGCCCTGAACCCCAGCCGCTTCCATGCTCAGATAACTCAGGCCTGCTCTAATGCAAACATTAGAGAAGAGGAAAACTAGAAGTATTGACCCAGGGACATCTATCTAGATTCTAGACCCTCAGGTTCCCAAGAGCAAAAGCCCTGGAAGAACCAGCTTTGAGCAGTTTTTGGTGAAAACCAGCAGCTTGCCATGACTACAGCTAAAGGGCCCTTTGAGCAGGTAGATGCTATAAGTGAAAGGGGCCTTGGAGGTCTCAGGGGGCAGCTCCATAGCAGTCTCTGAGGGGTAGACCAGCCAAGCCCCACACCTCTTCCCAGCATTTCAGATCCCCTTTAAATAAGGGCCCTTTCTTACTTGTCACCTATCAGTATTCATGTGCTGCCAGGGATGGAAAGGACTGGATTAGAGGTCCTGTATCCCAGGCTACTCATTTTACAGATGAGGAAAGTGAGGCCCAGAGAGGGGAAAGCACCTCAGCTAACATCACGCAGCCAGTCAGTCTCAGAGCTGCAGCTAGAACCCTGGCTGTTTGAGGCTTCAGGTTCTTTACTGGATTTGATGAGCAAGGAAGCTAAGCTCTTGAAAGGTAGAGTGACCCCAGCCACTGACCTCTTCTCTTTCCAGAGGCTGAGATAGTAGCTGATGCTTCATGGCACTTCTCAGGTGCTGCCACCCATGAACGCATTTGGTCCACAGCAACGTTATGAGTTAGGGATGATTCCACCTATTTTAGAGATGAGGAGATGGAGGCTCACGGAGGTTAAATGAAATGCCTGAGGTCACATGTTGGTAAATGGTAGAGCCAGGGTTACAAGTCAGGCAGCCTAACACCAGACATGCATTCTCTTAGCCTTTACACCACCCTGCCCAAACAGCCCTCTTCCTTTGTTTCAGTGCAGCAAGCATTTTGTGAGCATCTGTTTTGTGTGAGGCTGTGTACCACGCACACAGGGATATAGACATGTGCGAGAAATGCGGTGCTAGAGAAGAGCACACGATTCATCCTCACAAGGGGCTAGGGACTTCTTCAGATGTCTTCTGCTTGGGAGCCGTGTCTATAACCTCCTGCAGGTCTTCCGTGAAAGGAGCTCTAAGGACAGGGGAGATCCTTAGGAGGCCCACTGCGGGAGTGAGACATGGGAGAATCAGGAGGGGACAGCAAAAGACTCCCTCACCCTCTTGGCAGCCCTCTGGGGTGAGGAGGCTGTTAGCTCAGCCCTGCCAGCTCTGGAAAGGAGAAAAGCAACCCCAGGCACAGCAGCCATGTAGACTCCAGCTTGTCCTGTTCCTGCTTCTGCCTTGGCTCCCTGCCAGATGTGTGGCAGGCTTGGCCCTATGCCCAGGGGTTCCAGGGCTCTGCTTTCTGCTGCCATCAGGGGCAGCTCATGTGCCCCAGATGTGAGCAGGGATGGGGGGTGCCAGCTGCAGGAAGGGCTCTGCCTGATGGGGGGTGCCTGTCCTCTCTGCAGGTGATGTATTTCAGCTCCCTCTTCCCCTACGTGGTGCTGGCCTGCTTCCTGGTCCGGGGGTTGTTGCTGCGAGGGGCAGTTGATGGCATCCTACACATGTTCACTCCCAAGGTAAGGGTTTGGGGCTCCCACATGCTAGGGAACAGCAACAGGTCTACTGGGCCTGGTCAGCTTCATGCAATTTCATGGAATTTAATGCACTCCAAATACCTGCTATATGTTGGGTATTGTGCCAGGCCCTGGAGAGATGCACAGGGAAGGGGCATGGGCCCTGCCCTCAAGGTTCCAAAGAGAGGCATGTCTTCGATTTGGGTGAAATTAGAAAAGCTTCAGAAAGGTGGTAACAACTGAAAGAGCCTTAGGGAACAGGTAGGATTGCAGTGAACTGCCAAAGGACATTATAATCAAAGGGAACTGCATGAGCAGGGGTGTGGAAAAACACTGGACATGCTTG
The DNA here is from genome assembly GCF_037993035.2 of Macaca fascicularis. NCBI lineage: Eukaryota > Metazoa > Chordata > Mammalia > Primates > Cercopithecidae > Macaca > Macaca fascicularis. The sequence goes on along the minus strand of NC_088375.1, from coordinate 124,135,397 downwards.
AGGCAACAGTGGGAAGTCAGGTTTGGCTAGGGCATGAGAGTAGGGAGCTTCATTCATTCATTCATTCATTCATTCATTCATGGGGGCTTTCATTGTGTGGCAGCAGGAACCAAGAAGATGCCTAAGAGAAGAAAGCTCCTAGGAATCTCCCCTTGTATCCAAATCAAAGGAAAGAAGTTGCTATTTTATTAAAGATAATAGACTACATGAGTGGTGATTTTAACCTTAGCAAAGCCGTTCACACTTCCTCTTAATTCTCTCAATAGCCCAGGGAGCAAGATGAGCAGGATTACTGTTCACATTTCATGAAGGGTGCAGCAGAGGCACGGGCATCCTGAAGATGTATATGCAGGTTCCCTAAAGATGGTCTGTCTCCACCCATGGCCTTGCCTGTCTATGACCCTTCAGACCACTGGGCACAACTGGCATGCCTCAGTCCATGGACGAATAAAAGATTTTCAAATGCAGATTGGCATTCCCTTCAAGTTGCCCCAAGCCATGTACACTGGCAACCCCAGCTGGTCAGGCTGAGAGTCCATCTCTAAATGCCAGCTGATCAGTAGCAACCAGCAGGGACCTGGTGAGATTATAGCCCATGGGCACAGGGTCAGAGCTCAGCCAGGCCAGCTTGAATTCTTCAGTGTTCATTGGTGCCACCTTGCACATGTGTGTACACACACACACACCCCTTTACACAAACAGTTTGTGCAGGATGACACAGGAAGAAGAACCCAGATCTGATAGGGTTGAAAATCCCCGTAGGCTCCTGATGTTTCAGGTGTAGCACTGGTTAGGGCACATGCCACTCCATAGTCACCAGACAGTGCCTAAATGGTCCCTCAGCGTTCTTGGATATATTATCTGAGGTTTACACATGACCAACTTCAAAGATCCACTTTATGAAGCACTTAATGAATCTCCTGAGGCATGAATGTGAATCCTGAGCCATGTGGCTGGCCGTAGGGTTGTTGTAAACACATGATATCTGACAAAGAAAAAAAAATAACCTGGTTTCTTTGGGAGAAAATAGCCATGAAAAGAAAGCCAACTGTTTGTAACAAATTACAACTGTATCTCTAGAACCATGATCAGTCTAAAATGTTCACTTCAGTTTTCCAGTTCTACTTTACTAAACTTTAGGAGGAAATTATATGCTCTGGTGTTGTTCCTAAGTGTGGAACATCACAAAGGTCTCCAGATGGGCTCCTCAATGGTGTTAAGAGCCACCTGTATGTAACTCTAGGAGCAAGAGGAACAGAGTCATAGGAGCAGCTGCTGGTCTCAACACACACAATACTGCTCCCCACTGGATTCAGACACACTTTAAATTATCTCTTTAATTATGAAATATCTCAGGCATATAAACACATATCTAATAATATAATAAAAATTCTTAGGAAATAAAATATTACAGATGCCATTAAATTGCCAGTGTAGCTCTCCCTGATCCCATTCCCTTCCCTGCCCAAAGATAGCAACTGTCTTATTCCATTCCTGCTGCTACAACAAAAATTCTTTTTTTTTTTTTTTTTTTGAGACTGAGTCTGGCTCTGTCGCCCAGGCTGGAGTGCAGTGGCCGGATCTCAGCTCACTGCAAGCTCCGCCTCCCGGGTTTACGCCATTCTCCTGCCTCAGCCTCCGGAGTAGCTGGGACCACAGGCGCCCGCCACCTCGCCCGGCTAGTTTTTTGTACTTTTTAGTAGAGACGGGGTTTCACCGTGTTAGCCAGGATGGTCTCGATCTCCTGACCTTGTGATCCGCCCGTCTCAGCCTCCCAAAGTGCTGGGATTACAGGCTTGAGCCACCGTGCCCGGCTAACAAAAATTCTTTAGACTGGATAATTTATAAACAATTGAAATTTATTGCTCACAGTCCTGGAGGTTGGGAAGTCCAAGATCAAGGCACCTAGCTTCAGTATCTAGTGAGGACTCTGCTTCAAAGATGGCACTTTCTCACTGCATCCTCACATGGCAGAGGTTCAGGGGAACTCACTTGAGCCTCTTTTTATAGGGGCACTAATCCTGTCAGGGCTCCACTGTCATGACCTAATCACCTCCCAAAGACCCCCACCTCTTACTTAATACTATCACACTGAGTATTAGGTTCTGTCATGGGAATTTTGAAGGGATACTAACATTCAGATTATAGCAGCCACTATCCTAAATTTGGGATTTGTCTTGATCATACATTCTTTGAAATTTGTTATACATATATGTGTATCCATAAACAATGTTTAGCATTTCTGCATACTTTTAACCTTTACATAAATGGCATCATATTATATGTATTCTGCAACTTGCTTTTATTTTTGCTTCACATGAGTTTTTAAGATTTACCAATTTTGGTGTATAGCTCTAGTGCATCAGTTTTCATGGATGCATAGTATTTTGCTGTAGGACTAAACTGAAATTTGTTTATTCATTCTCTAGTTAATGATCATTTAAATTGTTTCCAGTTTTCACCATTGCTAATAATGTTACAATAAACACTACGCAGGTCTTCATGCGTACATGTTTCTCTACGGTATCTATGTTTAGGAGTGGAATTGCTGTCTCAAAGGGTATGCACATCTTCAGTCTTATTCGATGTTGACTAAATTGCACTCCCAAATGGTTGTATCTGCTATCACTCCCACAAGTTGTACATGAAAATCCCAGTTGTTCCACATTTGTCAGTCTTCAATTTTTGCCAATTAGATGGGTGCAAAATGGTTTATGTACACTTTCCCTTCCCTCTCCTCTCCTCTCCTCTCCTCTCCTCTCCTCTCCTCTCCTCTCCTCTTCTCTCCTCTCCTCTCTTTCCTCCCTTCCCCTCCCCTCCCCTCCCCTTCCACTTCCTTTCCTTTCTTTTTTGAGGCGGAGTTTTGGTCTTGTAGCCTAGTCTCGAGTGCAATGGCGCGATCTTGGCTCGCCGCAACGTCCGCCTCCCGGGTTCAAGCTATTCTCCTGCCTCAGCCTCCCGAGTAACTGGGATTACAGTCATGTGCCACCACATCTGAGTAATTTTGTATTTTTAGTAGAGACAGGGTTTCTCCATGTTGGTCAGGCTGGTCTTGAACTCCTGACCTCAGGTGATCTGCCTGCCTTGGCCTCCCTAAGTGCTGGGATTACAGGCGTGAGCCACTGCGCCTGACCTTGGGGTGCATCTTTCTAAAACGGTTTCCAGGATGTTCAGGAAACCATGTGAATCCACTTTGGCATTTGCAGAGGCCAGGGTCTTCATGAGACTTTAAAAAATCAAATCCAGGAGCCAGGCGCAGTGGTGTGTGCCTGTAATTTCAGCTACTTGGGAGGCTGAGGTGGAAGGATCCCTTGAATCTAAGAGTTAGATACCAGCCTGAGTAACAGTAGTGAAACTGCATCTCCAAAAAGTAATTAATCCATTAAAAATCAACATAAAAATAAAGTGACTCTCCTGAAGCTACACAGCTGGCAAGAAGCAGGGGAAAACCTGAACTCATGTCCACAGACTCCACATCCCATGCTCTCTAGCTGATAAACTGGCTTCATGAAAATTGGTGGCTGAGAGCCAGGTGGCAAGAGTGGAGGGTTAAATAAAAATGTCCCCTACCTTACAATTTCATCTAAAACCGATCCTTCTTATATTCCTGGGAATGGCTAAAAACAAACCCACATTTTGGGAGATGGGCAGGAGAGGTTTTGCAGGAACAAAAACCCCAGCACACTGCTGCTAATCTGCCTTTCCCCATCTCATACCCCATGATTGAGCTAAGCTGGCTGAGAAGGAAGCTCTGGGGGGCTCCATCCAAGCCCCCTCAGGGAGTCAAGCAAGTGAGGCCAATGGTGATGGCTGGGGTGAGGTTCCTATTTACAAATCCCTCCAAGTCATCTGCAGAAGGATGGGCCAACTCTCAGAAACAAATGCCTGACAGTCTATATGTGGCAAACTACTGTGGCAGAGCTGTGACTGTTTCAGCACAGAAGTGGGGAGATATGAAGGGTCTTAGGAGCCATTTCGAGTTCTTGCCCTAGAATGGTGCTATAAAGTACCAGGTCAATGCCCTAGCTGCCCATGCTGTGCACTGCTCCATTCATATAGACTATAATGTAAATGACATCCCCAAGGGTCATGCTGTCTGGTACCTCTGGCAGAGTCCAAGAGTTTTTGGCCAGGGCATCTCAGAATCCCTGTGGGAGAAGCATTGGCTTTCCATAGATTATGCTCAATGACCTGGAAGGTCTTCCCTTCCATAGAGCCTTCCAACATCGGAAATTATTCAGGCTATCAGATTTGGACTTTGCAGTCCATGTCTTCAAGCAGTTACTGGGTATGATGAATCCAATGTGGCCAGGCTGCCATGATGACCCACTAGCATCATTGATAGGACAGTAACTCGTGGTGACGGCTAATGAACTTCTTGAATTCCTTGGGCAGCTTTTCTCCTGATTACTTTCTTTCCGTGTAGGTAAAAACCCAGGTCAGCATGGGGTACCATGCAATTAAATTAATCATGTGATTTGTTCAATATAAAGTGGTAGACTATGGTAGGATTTTTAACCATCAAAATGTTCAGAGAATGTTTATCAAAATTACAACTGTTTGTGTCTTTCAGCCCAATTTAACTTCTACATATTTGTCCTACAGATGTACTTATACATAAGCAAAATGATTAGTGTACAATGTAATGTAATGACCAACATTGCTCATTACAGCATTTGTTTTAGTGGAAAAATATTGAAAACAACCCAAATAACCACCATTCACCTACTCATTCAACAAAGGTTTATTGAATGCCTGTAACATGCACTGTTCCGAGTCCTAGGATCCAGCAGTGAACAAAGCAGACAGACTTCCTGGTCCTCATGGAGCTTACGTTCCAGTGGAGGGAGACAGATGTTGTCAGATAATATAAGATAAAGAATTGTCATTAACTGTTGATTCCAAGGGGAAAAATAAAGCAGAGAAAGAAGATTTAGGGCATTTGGGGAGAAGAGTTGCACTTATGGACAGTACGGTCAAGGAACGCCTCACTGAGCAGTGACGTGTGAATGAAGACCTGAAGGAGGTCAGGGAGCAGGCTATGTGGATATTTGGAAGTAATGCATTCCATCCCGAACAGAGAGAACAATGAGTGAAAAGGGCTTGAGACTGGCTGTGGCTGGCATATTCAAGGAGGCCAGTGTGGCTTGAACAGGAGGGGAAAGAGGTAGGACATATGGTCAGTGGTAATGTACAGCCAGTTTGACATTTACTCTGGTGAAAAGGGAGCCATTGAGAGTTCTGAGCAGAGGAGCAGCATGATCTGGCTTCTGTCTTAGGATGATCATTCTAAGCCTCTTAAATGGCTTCTATAGAAAATCTGAGGGAATAAGGACAGGACAGGGAGACCTGCTAGGAGGTCCTCCGGGTGAGAGATGACTGGGGTGTGAGCCCAGGTGATGGCAATGGGAGTGATGAGAGTTAGTTTAATGGAAGATACGTTTCAGAAGCAGAGTCAACAGGATTTGCTGTTGGATTGGTTGTGAGGTGTAAGAGGAAGAGAGGAGTCAAGGATGACTGTGGCCCTTTATGTGAGCAGTTGGAAGGATGGAATTGACATTTATGGAGATAGGGAAGACAGTGGAGGGAATGGATTCAGTGGGGAACATCAAGAGTACTCTTTCAGACAGGGCAGGCTTAAAATATCTAACAGATCTCCACATGGAGATGCTGAGGAGGCAGTTGGATGTATGGATCTAGAGGTCAGGTGTGAAGGTCTACATTTGGGAGTCTGGGATAACAGAGAGAATTTAAAGCCATAGATTGGTTTCCAAACACCTAGAGAATGAACAAAGACAGAGAAGAGAGCTGAGCACTGGGGCCCTGGTGTTTAGAGGTTGAGGGAGGGATAGCTCTGGGGGGGTTGGTGGGGGGGTCGAAAAATAGGAGCAGAGAGAGAGACAGGCAGGCTGACAGACAGACAAACATTCTAGACGCAGAGTGAAGAAAATGTTTTAAGAAAGAGGGAACCATCAGCCGTGTCCAAAGCTGCTGAGAGGTCAGGCGATGAGGTCTGAGAATTGACCAAGGCACTTGGCAACAGAGGGGTCACTGGTGACCTCAACAAGAGCTACTTTGGTGGAGTGCTGAAGACAAATCTAATAACAATGGGTTGAAGGGAAAATGGGAGGTGGGGAATTGAAGGGAAAATGGGAGGTGGGGAATTGGAGACAAGTAATAGATACCAGTTATTCTCAGGAGTTTTGCTTTAGAGGAGCAGAGAAATGAGAAATGGGATGGTAACTGGAGAGGGCCATGGGGTCAAGGGTGTTATTTCACAATTTATATGATAAAAATAATCCGTCATACACCACTGGTGGGAATGTGAAATGGTATAATGGCTTTGGAAAACAAAGCCTAGCAGTTCTTCAAAAGGTTAAACAGGGTTAGCATATGACCCAGCAATTCCACTCCTAGGCACGTATCCAAGGGAACTGAAAGCACGTTCACACAAAAACTTGTACACAAATGTTCATAGCAGCATTGTGCATTATAGCCAAAACGTAGAAACAACCCAATGTCCGTCAACTGATGAATAAATTTTTAAAATGTGGTATATGCATACAATGGGATATTATCCAGCCATAAAAAGGAATGAGGCAGTGATACACATTGCAACATGCAACTGCTGAAAACTTTAAGCTAAATGAAAGAAGCCAAACACAAAAGACCACACACAGTATGATTCCAATGATATGAAATGTCCAGAATAGGTGAATCCATAGAGAAAGAAGGTGGATTAGTGGTTAGTATTGGGCTTGTGGGGGGATTGGGGGAGACATGCGGATTGACTCTACGTGTTTGAGTTTTCTTTTGGGGGTGATGAGGAGGTTTTAGAAATTGGGTGTGGTAAAAGTTACACAACAGTGTGATTATGCTAAAAACGATTCAATTGTGCACTTAAAATATTCAAAAAAGAGGAGGAAGTTTATGTTATAGGAGAGGAGAAATAAGCAGGAGGGAGAGACTGCAGTGCTCAGCTGGAGGAGTTGGTCTCAACTAGGACCACACATAGTCCCCATAGTAGCAGGAAGGAAAGGCCAGGCTGTGGCACATGGACGCTGGCAGGTAAGATGGTGTGGGGAGGAACTTTCTGCCAATTGTGTCATCTTTTCGCTGTGAAGTAGGAGACAAGGTGATCATTTGAGAGCAGGAAGGGAGGAGGAGGACTTGGAGGGCTAAGGAGGAGTGAGTGTAAAGTAACTGTGTAAGAGATGGGGGAAATGTGTGGGCAGTGGCAGCATGAAGGGCCCCCTGGAGGCTAGGGGTCAGGAGTGTGCAGTGGACTCTCCAGCATGGAGATCGCCAACACTTCTGCAACTCCAAGATGGACAGTTTTTCACATTTGAACATCTCTGAAAGCACGCTGTTTCCAACCATCAGTGAGGTAATTATACAAGCCTGTTTTTTTGTTGTTGTTTTTGTTTTTAGGTGGAGTCTTGCTCTGTTCCCCAGGCTGGAGTGTGCAGTGGCGCGATCTAGGCTCACTGCAACCTCTGCCTCCCGGGTTCAAATGATTCTCCTGCCTCAGCCTCCCGAGTAGCTGGGACTATAGGCGCGTGCCACAATGCCTGGCTAATTTTTTGTATTTTTAATAGGGGTTTCACTGTGTTAGCCAGGATGGTTCAATCTCCTGACCTTGTGATCCGCCCGCCTCGGCCTCCCAAAGTGCTGGGATTACAGGTGTGAGCCACCGCGCGCGGCCCACAAGCCTGTGTTTTACAATGGATGGTGCTTACTCTGTGCCAGGCACTTCTGTATGCACTTTGCACATATTAACCCATTTAAACCTCCTAACAACCCTGGAGAGGTCGGTGATCTCATCACCACTTTGCAGATGGGAAAACTGAAGCACAGAAAGGGTGGATAACTGTAGGGAGGAGGCTGTGAGTGGACAAGAGCAGAAGGGGCAGTGTGCCAGGAGCTCTGGGACTCTGTGGGTTCCCAACGTAGCATGTTGAGGAAGTGCCGAGGCTGGGAGCAAGGACAGTGGCCCCGGGAGCGTGGAGAGCTCCATGACAACCCTGGTGTGGATGGCAGGGAAAAAAAGGAACACACCCACACATATTCATGTGTGTGTATGTATATGTGCATGTAATGTATGTGTGAGTGTATACTGCTGGTATATGCATAAAATACGGGGGGTACACAGGAAACTGACATCATGTGTACATCTGGAGGAGAAGAACCAGGTGTTACAGGATACAGGGATGAGGAAAAGGAGACCAAGGGATCTGGGGTGTGCATCAACTCCTAGAGAAGAGAAGTGGGATCTCTGCAAGTTCTAAAGGCCCAGGGGTGGAGGTTAGGGGTGGAGCTTCTTGACTCTCACAGTTAGAGAGAGGGCTTCTCAGCAGGATGATGAAGGAGGCCCAGCCTCATGACCAGAGCATGGGCTCTGGAGCCAGACAATCTGGTTCAGACTCTAGCTCATCACTCAGCAGTTGTTGGGCAAGTTCCTTTGCCCTCAGGGCCTCAGTTTCCGCAATGGCAAGATGGGGTGGACAGTGGCACCTCCCCAACAGGGTTGTTGGGAAAGTGCTTAGGACTGCTCCTGGCAAGTGGAGAGCATGTGGTAAATGTTAGCTATTATTATCCTCGTCCCTTATGAAGGTGACACTGTTCTTGGGCAGCAGGAGTCTGGTGCTCCAGTGCCATCTGGTGCCTCGTGGCCCTGGCTGGCTCCACACCAGCAGGTGCACAGCAGTGCTGAGAAGCAAGGGCGTGTGCTCCTGTCACACATGCGCTCAGGCTAGGGCTCAGCAGCTGCTTGTGGATTCAAAAGCATCATCATGCCCGTGAGTCAAACCCCTTGATACACTTTGTTTCCCTGCGTGAGGAAGTAATTCAGCCATGGTGCTGAAGAAATGGCAGGAAGCTGTTCCTGTTTTAGAGCAGACACCCCGAGGAGGGGGTGAGCCCTCTTTTCTGAGGGAAAAGCCCATTGCCCATCCTCCTCTTGCAGTCACATCCTGATGCCTGGAAGAGGGGCGGGGTTTTCTGAGTCTGGCCAAGGGTTCATCCTCTGTTGTTGCTTGTTAGAGATCATGCACCATCACCCCAGGAATCCTGGAAAGAGCCCCTTAAATTCATTATGTACTGAAGGTGCCAGGCTCAATTTATCCCCAGATTAGCGCTGGGCATCTGCGGTCATCTCCATCAGCAAGAGTACCCCTCCAAGCTGCAGGCTGGAAGGGAGGACCACCTGCACCAGGCACTTTTCTCCTCAAAGGTCAAGTTCACCCTCAGATGCTTTCCTGGGCCCTATCAATGTCAGATTTGGTTCCATCAGTTTGCTGGGTGATGTGTATGTGGGTGATGGGTATTCATTATACTATCTTCTCTACTTTTGTACATTTTATAATAAATATTCCATAATTTTTTAGTGGAAAAAGAGCAGTCTTAACAAACAAACAAATTTTTGTTCTATCCAAAGTTGTTGAATATTCCATCCTCCAAGAATTCTCCAAGCTATATAGGGCCGGCTCTGATCTGCAGTTTGGCACTGTGATATCCTCCCAGGAGTGGCTGCCTCCATTTATGAAATTTGGCCCTGAACTGTGACTAGGCTGAGGAATTGATTCACGTCTTCATTTATCCTAAACCTTATAGGTTTAGGGAGTGATGGAAATCCTAATGATGGTATGAATTTGAGTTTCACAGGTAGTCTGGACCTTTTTGTAAAAATGATTGACGTAGATGAAAAAGGAAATAATTACCAAAAAAAAAAAAAAAAAAAAACCAGAAAAAAGAAAGAAAGAGAAGAGGAAAGGATAACAAAATGAAGCCAGTGTTAAAATAGCCGTGTTTTAGAAAGTAGAAGTTTGAAGTCCTAAGATCATCCTCTTGTTCTAGAAAACAGCGTCTTAGCCCAAAAGGCTGGTACGACTTTGCAGCCCCTTGTCTGGTCCCTCCTGCTCAGCTCACAACTCATAGAAAAAGGTCAGCTTTTGTCCAGTCTCTCTCTCTTGTGCTCCTGACTCTTTCCTTCTCTGCCACGTGCCAGGCACTATTCATACAAACAGGAGAGGAGATGGGCACCACCCCTAAGCACAAAGTGGTGAAAGGAAGACTAGACACATAAAACTATGATGCGGGTATTGACAAGAGCTGTGAGCTCAAGGACCAGAGGCAATCAGGAAAAGCTTTAAAGAAGAGATGATATTCATGCTGGGTTTTGAGAAATATGTAGGAATTTACCAGAAACTGAGTAGGAGGAAAGGAATTTCAGGAAACAATTACAGCCTAGGCAAAGGCCAGAGGTGTGAAAGACTACGGTGCTTTTGAAGAGGAGTAAGTCACCTGCATTTAGAATGTTCAGAATATAAAGGAATGGAAAAAGATTTTCTAGAAGACAGTGGGGAACCATCAAAGATTTTTCAGCATGCAAGCGACATGACCAGAGCTGTGTTCATCTTGTTAAAACACACCACACACACACACACACACACACACACACTTCAGCTGGATTAAATTTAAAAGTTTAATTGAACAATGAACGATTCGTGAATCGGGCAGCCTTCTGAGCCAGAGTAGGCTCAGAAACTCCAGTGCAGTCATGTGATGGAAGAAGACTTAAGGACAGAAAAAGGAAAGTGACTTATGGAAAACGGAAGTGAGGTACAGAAACAGCTGGATTGATCACAGCTCGGCGTTTGCCTTATTTGAAGTCGGTTCGAACAGTTGGCCACATTTGATTGGCCAGAACTCAGTGATTGGCACAAGAGTAGGCTACAGTCTGTTTACACCTCCACTTGTTATAGTTTATGATATACAGAGAAACCTTTAGGCCAAACTTAAAATATGTAAGGAGGCAGCTTTCGGCTAAACTTGATTTAATCATCTCAACATACCTTCTCTTAGAAAATTTCATAATTCTTCCTAGTTAGAACTCACCAAACTGCTCAGAGCCACGAGGTCCTGGTTTCTAGCCTAGGAGAAGCCCAGGCTCCAGCAGATTGCAATAGGGCTGCTGTGATTGACATTTGTGAATACCAGAGACGGCCAGCCAGCATGCCTTCCAGGCATAAGTCACCCTTATGCCCATTTCTGGAGTATGCTTGAAAAATTATTTTTCAAAAACTCACCCAAGCGATGGGAATTAACACAAGTCCTTTCCCAGTGGAACTATGATTATTTTCTTCTCCTTTTCTATTCTCCAAATTTCTACTAGGCACAGTGCAGGCCCCCATTTCCTTATCCACAATACCAAAATCCAAAGAGCCCTGAAAAACAAAAGTTGGTTTGGTTTGGTTTTGATCCTCCAGAACTCACTTGGAAGCAAAGTGACCTGCACAGATGTGAGGCTATTTATAGTCTTTATGGATTCACTTGGTGTGAATATTCATATTTTGCTGCAGAAATACTAATGTGTTTGATGACAGGGTGCTGCCCCAGACCCCGCTGGGGGTGTTATGTAATTACGTAGCATATGCATCACATTACCTCTCTAAAATTAAATTAGAAACAAAAGCTTGCATTCCAAAACCAGTCAGCCCCCAGGGCTTTTAGATAAGGAACCGTGGGCCTGTATTACTTTTGTAAAGAAGGTAACATTTCATCTTACTTTAAAAACCAGACATCCGCCTATGCAAGGGGGTGCGCCCCCAGCAGTACAGGACAGCCCTGCCCTGTTTCTCTGGTCACCTGCTCTCGCATGGCTCTCGCATGCTCTGCTGTGGCTATTCTAAACCCTTCCGATCCTCCACACCCTCTGACCTTCCTTCCGGCATACTCATCCCTAGCAGATGATTTTGCCTCCTGCTTTACAGGGAAAACAGAAGCTGCCAAGAAACTCCCTCAGACGACAGAGACAGAAACCGACCATAAAACCTGCCTGCAGCTGCCCCATCCTGTCCTCCCTCCCTCCTCTCTCAAATGAGTAGCCCAAGGGTGGTCCTATAGAGGACAGCTTCCCCCAACCCCGCCCCACCCAGCATCCCTACCCTCCAGCTTTTCAAGACACTCCATTGAAAGCAAAAACAAAAACGAAATCAAAACATACGAAAACACAACCCTTTGTGGATTTCGTAGCCGCCTTCTGATTCTGTTCTTCTGCTCCTGATCCGAGGCTTGCTTCTCCGAGGACCTGCTTATCCACATTGCCTCCATTTCCTCCCCTCTACCTCTCTCCTTTCTTCACTTCCCCTGGCTTCTCACCAGGGAGCAACTCCAAGGAAGCCCCTGCAGCCTCCTGTGCCGACTCCCTCAGGGTCTGTCACTGGCAGCGCTGACCCTTCCTCCTCCGTGCTCTGGGTTTTCTTCTTGCCTCTGCTACTTCTTCTCTGACTCCCTTTCAGGAGACTCTCCCTCTTCCCTGCATTCAGTGTTGGAGATAGGAGCAGGCTCTCGCTTCTTATCCCTCTGTAACTATATAGCCACAGCCTCAGCTCCTGCCGGCACACCTGCTACTCAGAAAGTCTATCTCCAGCTTGCCTCTCTCTGACTTCAGGTTCATCTGTCCAGCGGACCACTTAGCATTTCATTTTAGATGTCTTAAAGACACATTCAGCTCAACCTTTCTACAACTAATGTCTTGATCCTCCCTGCCCAACACCATCAACCTGTTCCTCTCCCACTGTCCCCATCTCCACCTGCTCAAGTATGCAGGCCGGAGACATGGCCCTCATCTCAGCCTCTCCCTCTCCAGCATCTCCCATCTCTAGTCCATCCCGAAGGTCTCCTTGGTTTGTCCTGCGAAGATCTCTCCATTGGCACCACCCGGCCCCTTAGCAAAGCCACTGTCCCCTCCAGCCTGGACCCCAGAAGCTGCTTCCTTGAAGGTCTGCTGCATCCACTTACTTCTTTTGGAAATGCACATGATTGTGCCGCCACTTCTTTAAATCCCTTGGTGGCTTCTCGGGTTACATGCTTTCTTAGGGTAAAGACAAGATCTGTACAGGCCTTTGATCTAACTTCTCTCCTCTCCCAGCCCCACCTGTGCCGCCCCCACCTCGCCCTCACTGCTTCAGCCACCCTGGCACCTTCCATTCTCTTTTACACACCATCCTCTGTCCCATCTCAGGACCTCTGTCTACGCTTCTTCCCGGATGCTCTACCCTCCCCTCATGGCCTCGCTTTCATCAGCTTTCAAATGTCAGCTTGAGGACCTCTTCCTCTGGGAAGCCTTGCCTGGCCTCCCAACTTGTCCAAATCCCCTTCTTATGGGCTCTCAGAGCACTGGGTGCCCAGCCTTCACAGCCCTTGTCACATTTGCAATTTAGCATTTGTTCGTGGGATCATTTGACCAATGTGTCTCTCTCCAACTAGAGTGTAAACTCGGAGAGCCTGCTTGCCTCTGTTCCCCATGGTTTCTGCATTGCCTGGCACCAGGCCTGGCCCACAGCAGGTGCTCAGAGATGGCGGCAGGTGGGCCCTGTGTCCTGGATGTTATTTAGGGCTGTGATATTAAAGACGGCTAAAGTCCAGATGGACCCTAAAGTCCAACACCTCACTGTTCAGATGTGGACTTACCCACAGGTACTCAGAAGGGGGGTGCCAGTACCCACACAGGGCTTGTCACCACAGGGAAGTGAACTCTCTAATTGGCTCCTTACCTCCTTAGTCTGTCTGGAGTGAGGTCACTTAGGTTCACCTCAGCAGCACAGGTTGCAGGGGAAAATGCTTTAAAGAGTATAAGTGATAGGCAAACTGAGTCAGGAGTTGGTGCTGGGGTCGGGGGTGGGGGCCTGGCCCAGAATATCTATATTTTAGTAACCACTCTGCCCCGACTAACCAGCTCCATTACCTTGAGCAAGCAATTTCATCTTTGGGGTCTCAGTTTACCCTTTAAAAATGTGAATAGTAATCCTTGCTTCCTGCACCCCCGCAAAACACAAAACACCCTGTCCTGACTAGGCCAGCATTATTCTGTTAGGATTGAGTGCCACTATGTACAGGCATTACTTGTTGCTATACATTTGATCCTCACATTCACTCAGAGCCTCTATTACCATTCCCTTTTTTCAGATGAGTAAACTGAGGCTCATAACACAGTCACTGCCACTTACTGAAGGCTTCATAGCCATTTAAACATGGGAGTCAGGATTTGGATCTGGATCTGTCTGAGACTCTAAAGCTCCATGCTGGGTCCAAGGCTTGGTCCCTGCCCCAAGGAACAAACAGTAAAAGGAAAATGGGTTGGAAATTGCTCCATGCCATCCAAATGCTGTTGCAGTTCAGGCTCCCGTCAGGTGTGAGGGCAGATGGAGGCTTAGGCGGGGGCCCTTTCTCCAGGAATTGTCTAGGCTCTGTGCTTCCGCTTGGGTGGTGGTGGGGAGAAGCAGGTGGTTTGTTTTTTTCTTCCATGAGGTAGAGGAGTTTGAGGTGGAGAAGGCATCATGGACATTCTGGTATCCTCAGTTTCCTTGTGCTGCTGTGCAAGCTATTCACTGCAGGACTCTAGGAGGCATCGGTCACAGCGTAGTCTAAGTGAATGGCACTCTCTAGAGCTGTGCACTACATGACCGTATGTGATGGCCTTGATGATGTTCCTTAGTATGATGGCTGCATGGTAAGCCATGGTAGCAGTTAAATTACTGTGGAAGCACTCGGCATGTATGTTGTCTTACCAGGGCTTCACAATCATCCTCTGAAGTTGATACTCTTGTGATCTGTATATTGGGGAAACTGAGGCTCAGAGGAGTTAGGGAAATTGCCCAAGTTCACACAGCTTCTTACCACTATGGGCTGCTGCCTCTGAACCCTGTTGAGGCTGAGAAAGGGGGTGTGCATGTGAGAAAGGGGGTGTGCACATGAATAAAACCATCTTCTCTGTGTCTCTTTTCTTCCTCCTGCCTTGGTCCTCTGCCACAGCTGGACAAGATGCTGGACCCCCAGGTGTGGCGGGAGGCAGCCACCCAGGTCTTCTTTGCCTTGGGCCTGGGCTTTGGTGGTGTAATTGCCTTCTCCAGCTACAACAAGCAGGACAACAACTGCCACTTCGATGCCGCCCTCGTGTCCTTCATCAACTTCTTCACGTCAGTGTTGGCCACCCTCGTGGTGTTTGCTGTGCTGGGCTTCAAGGCCAACATCATGAATGAGAAGTGTGTGGTCGAGTAGGTGGCATCTCTCCTCCTGTCCCTCCTCCTCCCTGTCTACCTTACTTGGGAGTAGGGGGCGGGTGTGTGCATGGGGAGAGAGGTCCCCTCCACTCAGGCTGAGGAATGGAGCTCAGAGGAGCATTCTGTCCCCACCAGCTCTGGGCTACAAGGACAAGCTCAGAAATGCCTCTGTCAGTGGCCCATGAGGGTCCCACCTGGGTGCCTGGGAGGAGCCTCCAGGATCTCACCCATTGCCCATCCCTTCCTTCTTACCTGGCTCCCTCGGTTTTGTACTGCAGGAATGCTGAGAAAATCCTAGGGTACCTCAACTCCAATGTCCTGAGCCGGGACCTCATCCCACCCCACGTCAACTTCTCCCACCTGACCACAAAGGACTACATGGAGATGTACAATGTCATCATGACCGTGAAGGAAGACCAGTTCTCAGCCCTGGGCCTTGACCCCTGCCTTCTGGAGGACGAGCTAGACAAGGTGCGGGGATAGGCTGCCCTTCCCAGGACAGGCAGGAACCCAGAGAGCAGCTGTCGCTGGCTGGAGCTTGGGCTCAGGCCTCAGGATGCTGACAGGTAGTCATTAGTTTACTTAGTAAGCAAGGATCTGCTATGTGTCCAGAGAGAGTGAAAGGGAAGAAAGGTATTGGCCAAAGTCCCTGCCCAGAGGTAGGCTTGAGCCTAGACAAAGAGTAGGGCAGACACACACCTCTCAGAAGTCACAGTAAGTGTATGGGATGATGTTTCCATTTACTGAGTGGGCTTCTCGTGCACCATCACTGCCATAGGTAATGCACTCAGAACAGTGCCTTGACTTGGTATGCATCAAAGAAGTGTTGAAGTTAGTGTTTGTCCGTTGCTATCTATCTCCTTTGATGCTCAAGGCAGTTCTATGAATTGAGTATTCATAGTGTTCCCTACCTTACAGATGAGTAGCCTATGAGGTGGGGGCTTGATCAAGGTCTCACAACTAGTAAGTGAGCAAGGCAGGGTTCAAATCCAGTTAGTTGGGTCCAGAGCCCATGCTCAGAACCACTCCTTCATGCTTCTAGCCCTCACCCCACTGTCCCCATTCCAATCTCACTGCCACGATGATACTTAGACTTTAGGGTGGTGCTGGGGGTGCTGACTCCTCCTTAATGCTCAGGCCCAAGTTAGGACACCTTGCTTCTATTTATACTTACATAGCTGGACACTTTCAAAATGACTGTTCTCTTAGAAGGGGTAACAGGAAAGGGACATACCCACAGCGTCTTCGGAACCAGGCTGGAGCCAAGGCTTACATGGGGCAGAGCCAGCTCCTGTCAGCCTGGGTCAACCCTGTCCTTCATGGGACCAGGGAAGAGGGTGCTTTCCCTGGGCTCCATGTTAAAAGTCAGCTCCATTGGACTGGCACCGTCCTAATGCTATGGGAGCTGCATCCTGCACCCTAACCCCTTCCTCGGGGATCAAGAGCAAGAGAGCCCAATCTCGGGTCCCCTGCCCTGGTTTCTTCCCCAGGTGACTGGCAGCATAAAGGACCTCCCCTTTTCACGTTCTCTAAAACCCTGCCCAGTTCTCATGGGCATGGCCTGGTTCTCTGAATAAAACTAAATTTATAGCAGTGTTTTCATAAAATACAACTCCGATAGCATTCAAATGACAAGAATTATACACTCACTTAGTGGGGAAGAAATGTTCCCTTATAATCACTGAATATTACAGGGCAATGTATAAGTGACAGGGGGCAGTGTGTGTCACCTGAGCCACAAGCATGGCCCAGTCATTAAAGCGGTGATTCTCTACCTTGGCTACCCATTAGAGTTCCTGGGTTTTATTTGTTTTTGCTTTTTAAAAAAAAACAAAAAAACAAAAAAACAAGTCCGACACGCAGCTTCACCCCAGACCAGTCTAGTCATTGTCCCTGGGGTGAAACCCAGGTGTCGGTGTTTTTAAAGGCTCCAGCGTGCCTCCATTGAGAGGCGAGGCTGAGACCACTGCATGAAGATCTGCAGTTCCAAAGTTCTGAGCTGGGAGCGGCCACAGTGTGGCTGGAGCAATCAGGAAAGACATCTTAGAGGAGGAGGGTCCTGAGCTGATGTATTTCTAAACATGAGCATCTTCATCTGAATCACCTAAGTTTCTGGTACAACCTGTAGATTCTAGGCCCCATAGGTGAACTCTCAAGTTGGTGTTTTTGAGCTACCTCTAGGGGATTCCAATGCCTGCTAAAGTTCGAGACCCACTGGCCAAAATCAACAGGATTTAGGTGGAGGTGGGAACCCCTGTGAAAGAGGGAATAGTTATTCCAAAAGTTCGAAGGGCAGAGGAAAGGCAGCAGCGGTCTGCCCGGGGAGGGGTGACCTCACAGGTCCTGCTTTCCACCCCGCCTTCAGTCCGTGCAGGGCACAGGCCTGGCCTTCATCGCCTTCACTGAGGCCATGACGCACTTCCCCGCCTCCCCATTCTGGTCCGTCATGTTCTTCCTGATGCTCATCAACCTGGGCCTCGGCAGCATGATCGGGACCATGGCGGGCATCACCACGCCCATCATCGACACCTTCAAGGTGCCCAAGGAGATGTTCACAGGTAACTCCTCCCTGCCCCCACGCCCGGGCTCTGCAGGCTGCCCTTGTGGACAACAATCCCGTTCTGGCTTCTGACTGGGTCCTTCATGACCCCACACCCAGAAGGCTCCACCCCGCACTGGGACACAGCTGGAGCCTGGCTGTGCCGCTCAGTGACGAGCACTCAAGCCAGGAAGAGAAAGCTACTTGGAAATGTGGAGCAAACATGAGCTGGGAGGCCTGCACCTAGGCCCCTTTGTTGGTTCACTTACCCCTCTCCCCAAGGGTCTGCTGAGTCATCTCAGGCAGGGGTGCTGAGTCGTCTTGGGCAGGGGCGCTCACTGGCCTTGCGCCCTATTCCATCTTTGTCACTCTGGTCCCGGGTTGTGTCCACAGTTCCCTTCGGGGTCTGCTGAGTTGATCTAGGGCCCATACAGGGATACCTCTCACCTGCATCCCTAGAGCGGGTATCTTTCTGTTCTCAAATGGGGAAACCGAGGTGGAGAAAAAAGACTGGGAACAATCAGATGAATCATTTAAGTTAAATGCAGCAATTAAGTAGAGCACCTGCCGCCAGGCACTGTTCTGGGGCAGAGGCATGGGATGAAAGTTAGACACAACGCCTTCCTCAGTTGCTCCCCGACTAGTAGAGCGGGGCTCAGAACCTGAGCATCTGGATCCCTCGTGCAGGACTGGGCCTGCTGGCAGGAGGGCTGCAGGCATGCGTGGGGGAGGGATGTGATGGGAGGGGCCTGGGTGCCCCAAGACCCCCAGGGCCCCACCCACCCTGCACCTTTGCCCCCACACCGGCCTCCCGGCTCTCTGTAGTGGGCTGCTGTGTCTTTGCATTCTTCGTGGGGCTGTTGTTCGTCCAGCGCTCCGGAAACTACTTTGTCACCATGTTCGATGACTACTCGGCCACCCTGCCACTCACTCTCATCGTCATCCTTGAGAACATCGCTGTGGCCTGGATTTATGGAACCAAGAAGTAAGGGGGACATGGGGGAAATGTGGGACGGGAGGAGGGGTCTGTCCTGTCATGACTCCCTGGAGAGGCAGATTATAGAGTCACAATGGCAGAGCTGAAAGTGCCCTTACAAGTCATTTAGGGAAATCGAGGCATAGTGCAAGGACGTGGCTGCCTAAGGCCACTTGTCCAGGGAGAAACAGAGCCAGTCTGAGGACTGGGTGTCCTGGGTGCAGGTCCTGGCATCATCCTTAAATTACCATAGCACCTTTCCTGGGTACCAACTCTTCAGAATTCTGTTAAGTTTTTATGAAGGGCTTAGTGGGTCTACAATAGGCCCTTGCCCTTGGAGAACGTGTAGACTTCAGCAGCCTGTTCACAGTTGTAAGGGCCTAGATAGGGGTATGAGATGAGGTGTGGTTTTGGCCCCAAGTCTGGGGTCGTGAAGAGTAAGAGGATTCAGCCCCAAGAAAGGATTGGGTCTCACAGCCTAAGCCTAGGGCAGTCGTATGCTTACTGTAAGCTCTTGGCCTCATCCCTCATGTTAGGGTAAATACGTGTTCCCAGGAGTTCTAGAACTACGTCTCTCTGACTCACTTAGCATCGACCGTGACCACATTGTCCTTGTCCTTGGCAAGACCCACCTCCACTAACCCTCTCGGTCTGACCCTCCCTGATGCCTGGACCCGGTTTGGCAGTGGGGCTCTTTCACAGGGGCCGTCTGCTTCCTGGGAGAGCACAGGAGGGGACAGGGAGTGGGGGAAAGGACACTCCTCTGCTTCCACCTGCTGTGGGCCAGGGCTGTAAGACACTGCCACAAGGGACTCTGGCTGATTTTTGTGTCCCGGACTCCTTCGGCAGTCTGGTGATGTCCCTGTACTCCTTCTGTTATTTTAAATGCATAAGATAAAATGTGTAGGATTATATAAGAAACTAATAATATTGAAAAATAGCGAAATATTGTTTAAAATCTGTGATATAGTAATTATGAGCACTTTATTTTTAATGCATTGTTACAAGATCTAGCTATAGATCTAATAACAATAGTAACTTTGAAGTAGTGACGAAAATCAACAATGACGCTATCTTCAATAGCTGGGATGTAATATGAAAATATCTGTCATCTATTGGCGACAGTCACGGGTATTGTTAATACTACTGTGGTTGCTTGCATTCATAATATAATAGAAAGTAATGCAATATTTCAGTTAGGGGTTACTGAGGTAAAGATGATTCTTTTGTATGCCATTCAAGCCTGCTGGCCGTCGGAATTCTGCTCACCCCTTGGTGAGAAACCTTTGAAAGTCAGGGCAGCTCTCTACCTTTGGACTCTAGAGAAGTGCACTTCTACGCTTTTCCAGCAGGGGGAGCCTTCAGCCAGGCCAGTGTGAAAGGGCTAGGCACTCCCTAAACACACAAGCTGTCTATACATAAAACAGACGTGCACCTGCCCAGGGTGTGTCTGCTGGGCCCTATCATATCTCTGGATGGGGTGTGATGTGACGGAATCAGAGGAGGTTAGAGGAGGACAGTAGAGCCTTCCCAGGGGCCAGGCAGACCACACACAATGAGCGCTGAATGTGAAGAATAGAAGAGCCCAGGAGGGAGGGACTGGGAAACGAGGACTTTCTGGAGGAGATGGTGAAGGGGGAAGAGGGAGGTGTGACTGAGGGATGCCAACTGCTGGACCCTCTGCTATGCCTGGCAGGTTCATGCAGGAGCTGACGGAGATGCTGGGCTTCCGCCCCTACCGCTTCTATTTCTACATGTGGAAGTTCGTGTCTCCACTATGCATGGCTATACTCACCACAGCCAGTGTCATCCAGCTGGGGGTCACGCCCCCGGGCTACAGCGCCTGGATCAAGGAGGAGGTAAGGGTTGGGGCCCCAAACCCCAGGGACATTTGCATCTTCTCAGGCCTTTAATGCAACCACAGATAGGGATACACCTTTCTAGGGCAGGTGCTATGTGCCAGGCCCTGCCAGGTGCCTCACACCTAAACCACAATCCTACAACAGCCCAAAGACAGAGGTGGCATCATCCCTGTAGCACAAATGGGGACACTGAGGCTTAGAAAGATTAATGCACTTATCCAGTCTTTCTAACCCATATTCTCTCTCCATGCCTGTGGAGTGGAATTAGTTCATTTTATAATAGTAGAAATCACCCTAGACCCTTTCACCAAGGTGACCAGGTAAACCCCTGTCAACCCCCATCCTTGGCTGTGCCTGGCCAGGATAGTGGGAGGGGAGAGGAGTGGAAGGCCATGGGTGAGGGCAGGAGAGCAGTCTTGGAGGGTTTGGGAGGGGAGGGCTGTCACAGTGCCGGCAGCAGCCCTTAAGGCAGCCCACCCGCAGGCGGCCGAGCGCTACCTGTATTTCCCCAACTGGGCCATGGCGCTCCTGATCACCCTCATCGTCGTGGCGACGCTGCCCATCCCTGTGGTGTTCGTCCTGCGGCACTTCCACCTGCTCTCTGACGGCTCCAACACCCTCTCTGTGTCCTACAAGAAGGGCCGCATGATGAAGGACATCTCCAACCTGGAGGAGAACGATGAGACCCGCTTCATCCTCAGCAAGGTGCCCAGTGAGGCACCTTCCCCCATGCCCACTCACCGTTCCTATCTGGGGCCTGGCAGCACATCGCCCCTGGAAACCGGTGGTAACCCCAATGGACGCTATGGGAGCGGCTACCTTCTGGCCAGCACCCCTGAGTCGGAGCTGTGACCACTGCCCCAGCCCTGCCCGCCTCTCCCCCCACACTCAACCTGCCCACTCGTCCAGGCCTGGCCTCTTCCTCGAGGTGGCCACCAGGCCCAGGCCAGGCCCTTTGCCCAAGAAGAGAGGGTCTGCCCTGCCTCACTCCCCTCTTCAGTCCCAGAAGACTCTGCTCCCTAGCCCTGAGCAGGAGGCTGGGAGCAGCTCTGTTTCCCAATTCAGGACCCCACTCATCTAGCCCTCCAAGAGCCTCCACCAGATTGCAGCCATGTAATTGGAACAACCCATCACTCCGGCTTCCCAGTCCCTGGGAGATTCCAAGTGGCCACTGCAGGAGTCACTCACCTCCCTCTCTTCCTGTAACTTGCCACCTGCAGTTCTTAGGGCTCTGGGGTGCCCTGAGCCACCAGATGGTGGTGGTGAGAGGCCTTGGGGCCGGGGAAGGAGAGTGGACTTTAGCTCACTCTGCCATGAGAGCAGGACACCATCCTGCCCAGCCCAGACGGAGTTGCTCCTAGTCTAAGAGGCTACCTGCTTGAAGGCAGAAGGGCTCAGGGCTCAGAACTGGGAGGGCGTAGGCAGAAGCCCCAAGTTCTGTTGTCAGAGGTGGGTGCTGCCCTCGGCTTGAGCATGAGCCTTGGTAGCAGAAGGTGAGGAACATCCTCTGCCCTGGTCCCTGGGTGGAATCTTCCCATGTCCTTGGCCCTGGCTGGGGTGGGTGGTGTGTGCTCCTGCATCTTGTCTGGGAGTGCAGTGACTGGGACCAGAACCTCCCCCACCTCAATTAGGGCCTAGCCATCTCCCTGTCCCCAGCACCCCTCCCCAGCCCACAGTGGTGGCCTCTGCCTCTCTCCTGGAGACAGAAGGAAACGGTGCAAGGAGAGGTTTCCAGAGCACACATTGTTGGTTCCCAGCACAAATTAGATGGTTTGGAGCACAATTGTGAAGCACACTTCCCGCCCTCCTCACCTGGGGTCCAATGTTCTGTCTAGTGGCAGCTTTTCCCCTGGAACAGGGGTCCCCGGAGTTCAGGGGCTTATCACTCCTGGGGAAAGACAGATAATTTCACTGCCCCTTTGAGCCGCCACTCACTCTCCTTATTACACAAGCACAGCCACCCAGTGTGCACATCATGTACAGACACCTTGGAAACCTTTCCCAAGCCTTCCTGGCCCATAGTGGCCAGTACCACAGGCAGTGCTGTGGACAGTAGAGGCTGCCAAAGACAAGGGCTGGTCGTCAGAATGGAGGCCAGCCTGTGCAGAAGGCTGCAGTTGACAACAGCGACCCCACCCTCCATTACCTTCAGGGCCTCCTCTGGAAGAGAACCCATTCTCAAGAGTGCAGCCAGGGAAGAACCTGACCCAAGAGTTAATGTCTGCAGAGGGATGGATGGATGGATGGATGGATGGATGGATGGATGGATGGATGGATGGATTGGGGGGTGGGGTTGGATGGATGGGTGGATGGATGGATGGATGGATGGATGGATGGATGGGGTAGGGGAAGGAAGGAAAGGAGGGATAAAGGAGGGAATACTGGCTCCATCTTTCGGAGAGCTCTGGTGGGCAGGGCAGAAACAGGCCACAGTGCTCAACCCAGACACCCTCACAAAGGGTCACAAGTCACTCTTGTAGCTCAGATTGCTCTTAGGACCTGGAGGGACAGACCAGAATCAGGGTGCCCTCCTTCACCCCCGAGTTCCTTACTGTCCCCCCAAGCCTGGGAGTGGTCTGTCCCCCAGCCCTGCCATCTCCCTTACACATCCCTCTTCCACACCTTCCCCTTTCTAGCCCCCTCTGCCCTACCTGTCTTTCCTGAGTGTTTGAGGGGAGAGAGAGACCCACCTCTCAAAGAGATGAGCTTTTGGGGCACAACATCCCACCATAGGCCCCCTCACCTGACCACACCTCCTACCTGGCCCCTTGCCAAATCCCAAGCAGAATTAGCAACAGGAAAAGCAAAGCCCCAGGAGAGACACTCTACTATATATACTCTTCTATATATTCTGTTTCTATTGTATATTCACTCTGTACATGTGGGTGTAAATGCTGTTAAATGACAAACCCAATATTATACTGTGGCTGGTGGACTATTTTCATCCTCAGTGCTGTACAGATCTATTTTCATTGTATATTTGATATATTTTTAATTTTGTAGCGTGTGGCTGGGCCAGGCCCCAGCGGGAGGGGCTGAGCTGGGGCTGTATGCTTGCTAGGTGTGGGCGCGCTAGTGCTCCCTGTAGCTTTTGCTGTGTCTTCGCTGTGTGTTAGACGTAGGGCCCAGAGCTCAGGGTGTGTGTGTGCGTGCGTGTGTGTGTGGTGTGCACATACGTGAGTGTGGGTGTGTGTAGCGTGCTGATCTGTGACTCCCAGTGTTCACCACCTTCCTGAAGACCATGCTCCCTCCCCCTGCCTCCTCCTCCTCTATCTATCGGGAGCCTCAGGGCCGGCAGGGTGCCTCGGGAGCCCCCTGCTATGGGGAAAGGCATGTGTTTCTTGCTGGTGACTCATTGCCTTCACACCACTGGGTTTGCCAGAAACAGGGAAGGAGGGCGTTAGGGGAAAAAAAAAAATCCTCAAATGTATTTACCAGTCAGCTTCTTGCTGTTCCCAGTAGAATCCCTAGCTCTTCTCCAGAGGAAAAGTACTAGGATTCTTAAGATGGCGAGACCCCAAGAGGGATCTCACAGCACTGCTGCATTTGCCCTTGATGCAGTCCTGACAGTGTTTGGAAAGGGCCGCCTGCCCCCTCCCCACTGTACTTCTGACGCCTTTGGAATCAAAGGCAGGTGGGGTCACCTGATGAGCTAAGATCCAGCCCCAGAATCCTGGAGGAGCAGGAGAGGACCAGGTCCCCAAGTCCTTTCACAGGGTCCCCACCCCCACTGGCTTTGGTGCTGTCCAAACAGTGCCCACCAGAAGACAGAGGGAACTCCAGGGCAGGGATGTGCCTGAAAGAGTCAACAGTCTCCTGATCCCTTACCTGTGCCTGCCCTCCAGCCCCATCACCAGCTTCTTGCTCAGGGAGCCTTCTGCCCTCCTCACTGAGGCAGCATGAAGCCCGAGGCCCAGATGGGGGCTGAACAGGTAGGGCACATCGGTGAATGCCAGTGAGGTCGGCTTCTGCCCTCCAGCAATACATGTGCAGGGGCTGCTGCTTTCCCAGTGCCAGGAGAACCCCCACTCTGAGTCAGCCTGTGTGGGTCATGGGACTGGGATGCAGGAGCCATGGTCCCAGGCACTGCACAGGTCTACGGTATTACCAGGCGGAAGGGCTGCTTTCCTGCCCTTCCTCACCCCAACTTCCCCATCCCACCCCCCCAGAGTACTCCCCACTGTGAAAAGAGCTGGAAACTGAACCAGTTAGAATGAACCTGGCTCCCTGAGCACCCCTGTATCCTTCAAATAGGCCCTGAGATGTGAGGTCTGCTGCTTCACTGGGGCCTGATGACTTCGGCTGGGGGAGGGGGCCTAGGGCCCCTTCTCATTGAAAGCTCTGCTTTGTACAGACCCAAGCACAGACACCAGGCTGTCACTTTGGGTTCTGGCATAAGTTCAGAACAATTCAAGTCCCTGTGTCCCATGGCTGGTCAGAGCCCTGGGTCAAAACCACTCAGCCCAGGAGAGGGGATGAGGCATTGTCACCCTAGACCCCTCTTCCTCTCTCCCCCACCATGGTGTGCAATAAAGTGTCTGTTCTTACCAAACCCTTCTTGCCTTTCTCACCTGCTCTTGCAATGAGGGAGAGGGATGGGTGGCCAAGGATCCTGTGGGAAGCTTTGGGGGGAAAAGCTTGGACTGGGATGGGTGGACAGGACTGCTGAGGGGGTTGTGGGTGCTGGCTGGCTGAGGAGCAGCACGGGAAGTGTGGGCAGGTTCACCTCTCTATTTTCCTAGGAACTGTCATAGGTATTAATAATGCATACACTTCATCCTGGCTAACACGGTGAAACCCCGTCTCTACTAAAAAACACAAAAAAGTAGCCGGGCAAGGTGGCGGGCGCCTGTAGTCCCAGCTACTTGGGAAGCTGAGGCGGGAGAATGGCGTCAACCCGGGAGGCGGAGCCTGCAGTGAGCTGAGATCCGGCCACTGCACTCCAGCCTGGCAGAGCGAGACTCTGTCTCAAAAAAAAAAAAAAAATAATAATAATAATAATGCATACACTTGCAGAGGGCCCTACTGGGGTCCAGCGATTCCACGTATCTAATTTCCTGTCATCTTTGCAACCATTTCCTGAGGGAGATCCTTTGCTGTCTAGATTTTTCCAGGTGAAACTGCATCTGAAATGAGGATGGTATTCGGTGGTCTTTTTTTAAGGACCTTTTTTTTTTTTTTTTACGCCCTTCTCCTGCCTCAGCCTCCTGAGTAGCTGGGACTACAGGCGCCCACCGCCTCGCTCGGCTAGTTTTTTGTATTTTTTTTAGTAGAGACGGGGTTTCACCATGTTAGCCAGGATGGTCTCGATCTCCTGACCTCGTGATCCGCCCGTCTCAGCCTCCCAAAGTGCTGGGATTACAGGCTTGAGCCACCGCGCCCGGCCTTTTAAGGACCTTTAACCACCTTAAGGTAGTTTAAGTTTTCTCTGTAGGGAAAACTCCTGTCCCGCCTGACTGCCAGGAAAAGCCATACTTGTCAGCCTGGCAAGGGCAGGGTGTGTGGAGGCCCACCCCAGGGAAGGACAAGGGTGGGAAGGTGCCAGTGTTCAGAGGTCTGAAAGCGAGGACTAGGAGGCAGGGGACTCCTGGGTGCTGCGGGGTGGACTCCCCTGGAATAGGCATAAAGTTCTGCCCCTCTCTTCGATAGCTATCCCTTTTGCAAACTTCAGTAGAAGGTAAAGATGAACTAGGGGATCTGACATCACCCCGTTCTAACATTCCAGCCCCAAGTATTCACTTATTAAACACCCACTGAATACTCAGCACTGTGAAGAACGGAATGTGCTGGGGCCTGGGGAAGCTCTTCTTCCTGCCTCACCCTCTAGGAGCACCGACGTTGAAAGAGGCAAGAAGTCAGACTCCTGGAGGAGGCCTCACCCCCACCCCACCCAGCTCCAGGCTGGAATGATGCTGCTTGCACTCACACACATACACACACACAGCCAAGGACCCTGACGAAACCTGTCATTTTCTTCTCTTGCCATAGAAAGTGTTCTTCCAGGAATAGCCACCAGATGGCAGGAAAAACGTTTCTTTCTTTCTTTTTTTAAAAAAATTATTATTATTATACTTTAAGTTCTAGGGTACATGTGCATAATGTGCAGGTTTGTTACATATGTATACTTGTGCCATGTTGGTGTGCTGCACCCATCAACTCGTCAGCACCCATCAACTCGTCATTTACATCAGGTATAACTCCCAATGCCATCCCTCCCCCCTCCCTGCTCCCCATGATAGGCCCCGGTGTGTAATGTCCCCCTTCCCGAGTCCAAGTGATCTCATTGTTCAGTTCCCACCTATGAGTGAGAACATGCGGTGTTTGGTTTTCTGTTCTTGCAATAGTTTGCTGAGAATGATGGTTTCCAGCTGCATCCACGTCCCTACGAAGGACACAAACTCATCCTTTTTTATGGCTGCATAGTATTCCATGGTGTATATGTGCCACATTTTTTTTAATCCAGTCTGTCACTGATGGACATTTGGGTTGATTCCAAGTCTTTGCTATTGTGAATAGTGCCGCAATAAACATACGTGTGCATGTGTCTTTATAGCAGCATGATTTATAATCCTTTGGGTATATACCCAGTAATGGGATGGCTGGGTCATATGGTACTTCTAGTTCTAGATCCTTGAGGAATCGCCATACTGTTAGGAAAACCTTTCTCGCCAGATCGTAGCCTGCTTGCCTTCCTTTCCTCTCCATCATTTATTCCTTTGTGGGTCAATTTATTTGTTGAACAAACATTTATTACGTACTCACCCTGGACAGGCTCCATGCCAGCTATAGATGAATAAAGATAAAATCAGCCCCTGCTGTCCTGAGTTTGGCAGAGGGAGGGGCCCTGCCCTATGACTCCACATCTCCCCATGTATCTTTCAAACCGGGAAATGGCCTGGTGCTAGAAAAGTCATTTCTTGTAAAGTATCAGTCTTTTGGTTGAAGATAATGTTTTTGGTTGAGATGTGAGCCCTTCTGCCAGGAGGGGCACACAGACCCGCCAAGATGCAGCATAACAAGGGATTTGGTTCGAAGGAGCTCTAGAGTCATACTTCTCAAGTTCAAGTTCAAATGCCACCCAGCTTCCTGCTTCCTGGGAGGCCTTGAGCAAGTCACGTAATCCCTCTGAGCTTAAATGTCCTAGTCTGTAAAACAGAGATAATAGATTCAGTGAGATAACACATGTTGGTCCAGTTATCTATTGCTGTATTCCAAGTTACCCCAAATCTGAGTGGCTTAAAACAACCATTCTATCACGCAGTTTTGTGAGTAAGGAATTCAGGCAGGACTTGTCTGAGCAACTCTTTTGGTGGCAACCGAGGTCACTCAGTGATATTCAACTAGCAGCGAACTAGTCTGGAGGGTCCAAGGCAGCTGCCTTCACATTCACTCAAATGCCTGGCACTCCAGTGAATGGCTGGAAGACTGGGTTCAGCTGGGCCTGCCGGCCGGAGTGAACAGCTACCACTGCCTCTCCAGCATGGCTACTCGGCCAGACTTCTGACTGAGGGGCTCAGGGTGCCCAGAGAGACCATCTCAAGAGACAGGAGGTGGAAGCTGCCAGGTTTTTAAGGCCTGGGCCTGGAAAATGGCGCAGTACCTCCACCATCTTCTGTGGGTCACAATATCTGCCCAAATAAAGGGGAGGGCACACAGAAGCCCCCACTTGTTGATGGGGGAGTGGGGAAAATCTGGCTGCCCATGTTATGGGCCGATTCTAGAGTGTTAGGGATCTTTGTCATCAGTCACCAGCACCTGGGCGGAACTTCCTCCTGAGGGGCTATCAGCTTAGAGACACAGAACTGGACACACAACAGGTCATTTCTGGTGGGGAGGTGAGTGGCTAAGTTTGGGCCCTGGGTGGAGGGAGCAGTCAGGGAGGAGGATGAGAAGGGCATGCGGGAGGACACGTGAGGCCGCCGCTTCTGCCTCAGGTTTGCCCCAGGGCAGGTGGCATGAGTGGTTTGAATCATGGGTCTGTCACCAACCATACCACCTTGGGGAAGCCACTTAAACCCTGGAACCTCCATTTTCTGATCTGTAAAAGGAGGATGACAATAAAATATCTTCCTTAGAGATGGTATGAGGGAAAAATGAACTTCATCAGTAACATCTACTGGAATACAGTATCGACTTCTTTCTATATGGGGATACAATAGGTGCTCATTAAATATTTCCTCCTTCTTGCCATCCTGGGCAAGGCCATGGGGCCTGCTTCATTCTGGGGCCCCATCACCCATGCAATGAGCCATCTCCTAAAGCTATTCACAAAGGACAGTTTCAGCCTAAAATCCAGAGAAGCCAAGGAAGGAGGGGAGGAAAGGAACTCTCTCCAGGAAAGGGAGTATCAGAGTGTGGGGGTCTCACTGATCCTGTACATTATCGTGTTCACCCCAGCAGTCACCACCAGACAGCTCCAGTCATAGGGACTTGGGCCAAGGCTAAAGTATTCCACAGACCACAAGGCTATGGTGGGGTTTTGTTTTTGTTTTCTTTGTTGTTGTTGTTTTAACAAAGAAAAGGCCCCAAATTCTTTTTAATACTTCTCCCATCAAAAGTGGAGTCTATCCTCCTCCTCTTGAATCTGGGTGAGCAAATGCCTCCTCTGACCAACATGGTATAGCAGAAATGATGCTATATGACTTCCAAGGCTAGATTCGGAAAGGCCGTTCCACTTCCACCTGGTGTTCTAGGGATACTGGTTCTAGAGGCAGCCAGCTGCCATGTAAGACGGCCAACCGCCCTGAGACTGCCATGGTAGGGAAGCGATATGTTTGCAGATGCTTAAGTTGACAGCTTCAGCTGAGCTTCGAGCCAACAGCCAGTGTCAACTGCCAGCCACATGAACACATCATACTGAACGTTTAGCCCAGCTGAGCTTCAGATGTTTGCAGCCCGCTGTCATCTGATTGTAGCTGCACGAGACCCTAATCAAGAACTGTTCAATTGAGCCCTTCCTAATTTCCTGACCCATAAAATAATGAGCAAAATAAAATGACTGTTGGGTTTATACCACCACATACTGGGGGTAATTTGTTTCATAACAATAGTAACCAGAACATGAACCTTACGGATTATCTGGCCAAACCTCCTTGTATAACAATGGGGAAAACTGAGGCCCAAAGAGGAAAAGACCAGATTTCCCACAACCAAGCAAGGGGAAGACTGGGGGCCAATGCCTGGGTTTCTTGACTCCCAATCTAGTGCATTCTCTGCCACACAGCAAGGAACCGACAGGGAGGACTCCTCCCCCGCCACCCCCCGCCTCATTAATTCCATGCATCAAGCAAGCATGAATCAGGTATTCTGAGTGCCTGGGATTGTGCTGAGCACTGGGAATATACAAAGGACTAGGCAAGAGTCTCTGGCTCGCAGAGGCAGTCACAACCTGACTTGGGTGTCTCCCCTCCTGGCACACTCACTGGTGCCAGGCACGCTGCTGCATTCTTTACTTACATCATCTTAGGTAGGAAGAAACCTGTGAGATTGGGAGACTATGCCTGTCGTTCAACCACAAACCCTTACAAAGATGGATCCACGCCAGGCACAGTGCTGGCTGCGGAGCATAAAGACTCAGTGGGGATCTGCTCTCTGTCCCTGGGTCTGAGCTGCCTGGGTTCTGGGTCCCTCCATTCTGCCCAGGGCTGACCCAAGCAGGGAAGAATCCCTGGACTTCAGGGGCACCCAAAAGGAACCTGAGTTTGGCCTGCCTCGCCAGACAGCTGCTTCCCCTTTCCCCAGGACATTGCTGGAGGGAACCGGCCCATCAGGACTAATTAACTACTCTAATGGAATGAACCAGTTTTTCCTGGAACTTAGCCCAGGTGGGAGGAATCTGTACTTTTATAGATGGAGAAATGCTAAGTGTCAAGGGGTCTTGCCTGCCGGACCCTGGGCTAGCGTGTGTGTGGTGGGCGGCCGGCGGGGACAGGGGGGTACTCTCTGGATGCAGGCTGAGTTCCCAGCCTAGGAGCCTTAAACAAGGAGGCCTCTAGGGTCCACTCAGCTGGTGGCCCCCACGTCGTTCTCTGTCCTTGGCCCAACCCCAGCCCTAGCTCAGTCTCTCAGAGTTCGCTGCTGCTGCTTAGGCCTGACATCCCTAAGTGGGGGGAATGTGTCCATGAGCTAACACTCAGGTCCCCTCCAACCCTATGACTCCATGTCCATAGTGTATGAGGCCCCGAGCCCTGCCCAGGCCTGAGCTTCTGGTCTCTTCGCTTTAAGAGCAGGGCCCTCAAAGGTTGCCTTTGAGCCCCAGATACAACTTCACTGGGATTATATTATCCCAGCAACCCAACCCTGCTTTCAGTCCTGAGGCAGAGCCCTTCTACTGATCTTCACAAGACCTGAATCACTGGGGCTAGATTCTCCCCAGAGCCTCCTCCGACCTACAACCCCTCCCCCCGCCGGAAGGCTCTCACTTTTGATTTGGAGCCTGCAAGTCTCTGCAGACTGCTTGGGGTGGGGGGAGGCAGGATGACATGAGCTGAGACGCAGACAGGAGGCTGCCAGCCTGCTCTTGCCTTCCCTTCTCTTGTTCCCCCCTGAACGGTGAGGCCCTATCACCCTCCAATGACTCTGATAAAGCAATTCAATTTTCCAGGCTGGGAGAGAGCAAGGTGTGCTGGGAAAGGATGCTGGCTCCTTGGCCTGGACCTGAAGGAGGAGGGTCAGTCCCTGGCAGGAGCTAGAATACCAAAAAGGGAAAGTGTGAGCACCACTGGATAGGACCTTGCCTTGGCCTACAGACCCTCACCACAAATGGGTTTCAAAGAAGGAAGATGGAGAGGAGATTGGATGGCTCCAGTAATTCTAAAGAGGCTGAGCCCATACAAAGCTCCCAGTGTGGAAAGGGGAAGGGTAAATGGCTTTGATTTCAGGCTCTCAGCTTCCTATGGACAGGGTCAGCCTCAGCATTCAGAGGGTGAGGACCTTATTATGGTGGGGGGGGGGCGGTGGGCCTGGAAAGGGTGCAGGTGCTTGACAGCCTCCATCGGTGCCCCTTTAGAATCTCCCATGGCCCTCTCTTCCTATTCTTTCGCCACACCCTCACCCCTGATGAGGGAAATCCGCTGTGGCTGACACTGTCTGTGAACTGGCTCTCAGACAGGTGCTCTTCCCTGACAGCCTGAAGAAACCAGGACACTCAGGAGAGGACAGAAGAGAAAAGGTGAAACTGAGGGAAAGAAGCTTGGGGAACTAGGAATTTCCAATAGTGGTTGCTTTGTGGTCTTGCTTAAGCCTGTCAGGCATCAAGGTTCTTGGAGGAATGAAGAAGGGAGGGGGTAGGCAGAGTCCCAATGGCAGAGTTAGGCTAGAAGAGGTACCTGAGGTCCTGGAATCAACAGGAAGCCCAGAATCAGCTGCCACCCCATCTGCCCACATCACAGCCCCCAGAGATCAGGGCAAGGTCTGGAGCCAGGACATCCTAGCACCACCAGGGGGCAGCACCCTCACATCCATAGGTTGTATCACAGTAGCCTGGGCAGGGGGCTCTCCTATCTTTCTCCAGCTGGGCTCTGCGTTTTGAGGGAACAGGAAGACCTCACACAAAGAACCGATGGGAACAAGTCCCATAGTGCTAACTGCAGCATAGCGACTCGCAAAGAGAGGCACAGGTAACAGGTGAGCCCAGAGCTCTAGAATGAATCTCCAGTAAGGGTGAGGCATTCTCTAGAGGCCTTGGGACTGAGCCTGAGCTCCCCTCTCCGGAGCTGGTCAGTGCACAGAGCCAGGAGACCTGGTCCCACGCACCTTTACCCAGCTGCCTCTCTCAGGCTGGGCCCTCTGTTTTTGTCAGCTCTTCCTAGGTTCCCATGCCCATGTCCCAGCTTTCTGATCTCCCTCCCTCCCCTCCTGGCCTCCTTTTTCCCTGGAAACTTTCTCCCTCTACCCATCTCCCCAGGTGCTCATCACCATCCACGAGCACTGCAGAGTGGAAGCACCAGTTGGGCAGATTTACTAGGGCGAGTGGCTGTTTTATTCACTGATGTATTTCCAGTGCCCGGAACTGCTTCTGGCATATCGTAGGTATTCTATAAGTATTCACTGAGTGAATAAGTCAATCGGGGTGGGATACTATGGATTTTTTCCCCTTACCCACTACACTCCCTTTCTTCCAATGACGGAGCTCAGTCATCCTGATTGACAGAAAGCAGGGGAGAGACCCCAAGGGACTTTGCCAGGACACAGACCAGATAGGACTTGAAAGGTATTCATTACATTAATATTCTGTGGTTCTTTCTTCCTCACTCCAGCTTCTGGCGTGTCCCGGGTCTTCTCTTCCCAGTTACTCTTGGGATATTTCTTTTCACTGCAGCAAATTCAAAGCCAGCTAAACTCTGAAATACAAACATCAGTTTCGAGGAGCAGGGACTGGGCACAAAGGGGGTGCCAGAAAATGTGTGTTTCTGATTAACACACCACCCCTGTGTATCAGTACAGATCATCAAAGATCATTGCCATTTTGGTTTTCTGGCCTCATTAATAACGAGACTTGCTTGTAAAACTCCCTTGCATTGGCACTGGGCTTTTAACCTTTCCTGAGACACACACAGGCCCTTGTCTTGTTATTCCCAGTTGAGCTAGGTACTGCCTGATCTGGAAATGGGAAGGTGCACAGCTGTCCAGGGTAGGTGTGTCATTTACCTTTCATTTCTGCCTCAAGATCTCCTTACATCATCCAGACAGGCATGGAAGCTGCCTGAAGCTGTAAAAAAATAAAAAAAAAAAACCATTGGGGATTAATATGAAGATGTAAAATAGGTTCTGGACTTAACAAAAACAAATGAATCTGGAAATTGCTCTT
Source organism: Macaca fascicularis (assembly GCF_037993035.2). Taxonomy (NCBI): domain Eukaryota; kingdom Metazoa; phylum Chordata; class Mammalia; order Primates; family Cercopithecidae; genus Macaca; species Macaca fascicularis. The sequence continues at coordinate 124,102,150 of NC_088375.1, read as the reverse complement.
GGGATAGGGCCAGTAAAGTCCTGTTGGTGCCTATGTTTTGGGTATGGCAGCTTCTCAATCACTTAGCAAACAGGTTCTCAGAGGCAGGAACTGTGGGAGCTATCAAGATGGAAAAAGCACAATGCCGCCTGCAGGAGCTCAGGGTTAGGGAGGGGAGAGGAGGCATATACACAGGCAAAGTCAAATTTTAATGGGTGGAATAAGAGTAGAAGCAGGAGGGGGTCATGAGGCAGGACACAGGCACTTCCTATGTGGACCCCAGAGCAATGACGAGCAAAGGCTTTAACTAATGACTTTTCAGGGCTACCCACCCACCCACCCCACATCCATAACACGTTTCGCGATGAACAGAGCCAGAGCTACGGTTTCCTTCCAACTAGCACAAGAGGCGTTTCTCTGCCCAAGGCCACCCGTCCCCCATTCCATCGCGGGGGCTTTGGTGGCTGGGACAGAGGCGAAGAGCATCAAGACCATGGGCGTCTTGGGCTCCGCTGGGCCTCCGAGGCGCAGGATGCGGGGCGGGGTGCTCAGAAGGCCCCAACACGGTGCCTGGGAAAGGAGAGGACAGCCTGATCCTCGCGACAGCGTCTCTACCTCTTTCTTCCTTGGCCTTCCATCAGCCGCAGTGAAACGGCAACAGTTCGACCAGCTTGGCGGGGAGGGGGCGACGGAGCCGGGCGGAGGTTAGAGGTCAGGGGTCGAGAGCGCTTCGGTGTCTGCGGGTTGCAGTGGGAGGAGCTGCGGGCCCGGGGGAGGCGGGGAGCAAGGCCGAGGGGGGCGGGAGGGGCTGCCGGCGGAGGCGCGCAGGGGCGGCGCGCTGGGCTGGGCACTGGCGGCGAGGAGGTGACGCGCTTGGTTTGGGCTCGGCTCCGGGGAGGAAGACTGCGCTCGGTCGCCGGGGCCTGCAGCTAGCCGGATCGGCCCCGCGCCGCGCCCCGCCCACCCCGCCCGCGAAGGGCGCGCCTGGGCGAGGCGGGGCCCCGGAGAAAAGGCGCCACTGGAGCGTGGCGGCCGCTGCCAGCGCCGGAGGGAGACCAAGAGCCCCTAGGGCCCCAGCCCACCAGCGCCGAGACGCCCCCTCCCCTATGCCACCTCGCGCCCGCCCCCTGCCGCGCACGAGCCAAGGCCGGCGCCCCGCCCGGAGATGGGCAGACGCGTAGATGGCGTGGCTCCCAGCGCCGCCAGATCGCAGGAACCCGGCGCCGGGGCGTTGCGCTGAGGCTCCCTCTCCGCGCGGCGCGGGAAGCCTGCAGGTGTCCTTGGCAGCTCGGCCGCCGCCCCGGGTACTCCTTCGTCAGTGCCCAGAGCCCCGCTCCCCAGAGCGGCCCCGCCCCCCAGGCGCCGCGCAGCGCAGGACGCCCCGTCTGAGGCCCCCCCGCCCCAGCTCGGCCCCCGCAGCGCCGCGCCGGGTCCGGCTCAGCTCCCAGCCGCGGACGCAGGACCCGAGGCTCGCTCCTGCGGGCGCGCTTGTTTTCCAGCTGCCGCCTCGCCCTGCGCAGCCCCCGCCCGCCTGGCCGCCGCGCTCTGCTCTGCCCCGCCTGCCTTCCTCGCCCGGCGCTGGATTTATGAATGGGGGGAAGAGGCTACATGCCGCCGCCGCCGCCTCGTGTTGACCGCAAGCAGCCCGGGCCCACGGAGCTCCGGCTGCCGTGAGAGTGTCAGCACGGCCCCGGCAGCCACTCGGAGGACTTGTTGCTGCTGCGCTGCCGCCGCTGCGGGGAAGCCGGCTGCTCCGGGGCTTGGTGCGGTCTGGGAGCCGGAGGGTGGCCCGTGTGAGTGTGAGCGCAAGCGCCCCGGACCTTCGCGGTGCGCCTGAACTGTGCGCTTCCTTGTCTTTGGTCGGGGTGACGGCGGGGGCGTGTCCCCGGCCCAGAGCGTCTGTCTGTCCCGTCCTAGCGGGGGACCGCGTGTGTGCTTGCTTCTACTTCCCCGCGTCCTCCCTCTCTCCGCCTCCCTCCGGAGCTTCCTGCCCTAACCCCAACCACCTGTGCACCAGAGAAATCCAACTCCTCCCGCTCCGCGTCCTAGGGGGGATAGGCAGGGGCAGGGCCACGCCGCAGAGGGGGCCGCCGCCGCCTCCTGCCTCTTCTTCGTCTCCTCCCCCTCCCCCGTCTGACGCTGCCTCCTCGGGAAGGGTGTTTGGAGGGCAGCGGCCGCCCCAAGCCGGAGCCCCGCAGCGCTTCTTATGATCAGCTCGGTGTGTGTCTCCTCCTACCGCGGGCGCAAGTCGGGGAACAAGCCTCCGTCCAAAACATGTCTGAAGGAGGAGATGGCCAAGGGCGAGGCGTCGGAGAAGATCATCATCAACGTGGGCGGCACGCGACATGAGACCTACCGCAGCACCCTGCGCACCCTACCGGGAACCCGCCTCGCCTGGCTGGCCGACCCCGACGGTGGGGGCCGGCCCGAGACCGATGGCGGCGGTGCGGGCGGCAGCGGCGGCGGGGGCTGCGAGTTCTTCTTCGACAGGCACCCGGGCGTCTTCGCCTACGTGCTCAACTACTACCGCACCGGCAAGCTGCACTGCCCCGCCGACGTGTGCGGGCCGCTCTTCGAAGAGGAGCTCACCTTCTGGGGCATCGACGAGACCGACGTGGAACCCTGCTGCTGGATGACCTACCGGCAGCACCGCGACGCCGAGGAGGCGCTCGACATCTTCGAGAGTCCGGACGGAGGCGGCAGCGGCGCGGGGCCCAGCGACGAGGCCGGCGACGATGAACGGGAGCTGGCCCTGCAGCGATTGGGCCCCCACGAGGGAGGCGCGGGCCACGGCGCCGGGTCTGGGGGCTGCCGCGGCTGGCAGCCCCGCATGTGGGCGCTCTTCGAGGATCCCTACTCCTCCCGGGCGGCTAGGGTGAGTGGCAGGAGCCCATGTCTCCCCATCTTGGGTCTGCAAGGGGCCGTGGTGGGTGGCGTGTAGGGGCTGGGAGGAGCAGGGACCGAGCCTGACTTACCTTACCACCGCAGATTGTTCCCGCCTTCCTCTCAACCCCCCTCCGAGGCCTGCAGGGGAATTACACACTCCCACCCTCTCCCCTGCACGCTCCATCAGGAGATTGCACACACTTGACTTACTACTTGGACCCAGTCCCAGCTGCCTGCTTTGCCGCATCCCCTCCAGTGAGTGGGGTGCCCAGCTCAGCTCCTCCACCACCTTCTTTGGTCTGCACAGGCCGCCTTATCTTCAGCTGCCCTCCACTCCGCACAGGACTACGGTCCTGGAGAGCTGAAATTTGGCCTTTTGCTGGGGGCAGGCAAGGTTGAGAGGAAGGAAACTAGGGTGGGTTTTGTTAGATGCTTCCATGCGATGCCACCTCATTTACATCCTCCCAGCAGCTCAGTGTGCCCACAACTATGCACTTGGAGAGAGGAGGATATAGGCTTCAGCATCTTCAGCTCAGAAGAGGCAAAGCTGAGACCACAATCCGGCCTCCTTTCCAGGTTTAGGAGAGGCCTTCTTTCTCCCAGGGAGAATGCCATGCCCCCCAGGCTTCCTGCACACCTGGGATGTCCTGGCCTCAGCTGGGGTGAGAAGAAAATTAAACAGAAAGGGCCTAATGTTCTAGGCCCTGGAGGCTCCCACGGCCAGTGGCCAGCCACAGGCTTGCTGGTGATTATACCAGATTTTTGTTGCCGCTTTTCTTTCTGCTGCAGCACAAACTCTTTCCAGAAAGCCCTAGTTCAGATTACTGCTTGAAATGGGTGTATGAAGGAAGGGGGAAGCACAGGTTGATTTAGGCAAGACCTACCACCTCCTCCCCAAGTAAATCCAGTTTCCCTAACCCCTTTAGGTGGAAGGGGAAAATGGGGGAGATGCTTGCCCCATTATGCTTGGACAGCTAAAAAAAAAAAAAAAAATTCCCTGAAGGATGGCTTTAGATTCTTTAAAGAAAGAAAACTCTGGGGGCTGGTGTTGGATCTCATGATCAGCAGCCTAAAGCCTGGTTGGGGGTCTGTCTGGGAGACAGGAAAGAGCAATGTAACTTGTTGGGTCTGGGGACTGCTGCTTGCTGTGGAACGTGGTTGGTTCTTCTGGCATCCCAAATTGTCATGTTAATGAGTCTCAGAGTGCCCTCCCTTTCGCAGCACTCCTGTGCTGGACTCCGTCCTAGACATAGAAGAAGGCAGGGTAAAGAATTGGGGAACAGGCCTGCAGGGAAAAGCCAGGCTGGCATAAATGCCAGGCCAGGGCAGATACATCTTCTGCCTGGAGGAGAAGGGAGGAGCAGAGGTCTCAGGGGCCGTGGCATACTGGGCTGGGGCTGCAGGCAGCCATGAGAAGGCAGGGATCTTTCGCAGGACTGAGAACAAAGCTAGAGGCAACTGCCTGGGGTTCTTTCCTTGTAGCCCTGAGACCGGCTCAGAAGGTGAGGGCACAGTGATGTCCCTGGTCTGGGTCTGCTGTGAGTTCTGCGGCCTTCTTGTGTAGATCACTAACCTTGCTAGTGTTAGCACTTGGCTGTCTGCATTAGGGGAGAGAGACAGGCACACATCATTCAGACTCTTTCAAAGTTGGGGGTGGGGGAGGAGAGAGAGAGATAGAGATGGGGAAAGGGGACAAACCAGGGAAGCAGGCCTGGGATGAGGTGGTTAGGGGAGCTAGGCCCTATTTCTGAGCATTCTGGGATTTCTGGGGGCTTTTCACCTACTCTTGTTCCTCTCTGGAATTCTAAGTGGCACCCCACATATCACTGAGTTTATTTTCTTCCTAACACTGCTGAATGGCCAAGCCGGGGGGCCTCTTTGAGTAAGCTCAGAGCCTGGCCTGCCCCTTGAAGTCTTCCAGGAACCCAAGGTGTGCTTCACCCCTTTGACATGGAATCACATCAGCCCAGGCATTCCAGTTGCGGTCTTGAAGTTTATGATGGGGTAAGGTTAATTCTTTCATTTAAACATTGAGAAAACCAGGATTCAGAGACAAGTTTCTTGCCAAAGACATTTAACTAATAGCAGAGCCAGGAAACCACCCCTAGTTTCCAGCCTTCTGGTTGTTCATCCTGATGTGAATATCTGGATGGAGTTCTGGCCAGCGCATGTGCCAAAAGAGGACTTGCCTCCTGCTGAGGAGCCCAGGCACAGGCAGCCCTCACCTGCTCCCGGGACACACAAGTGAGAATACATAATTTTTAAAAATTAATGAATAACTGCTCATTATTGAGCACCCCAGACAGATACATTGCTGTGTATACTTTACATTAATCTCTAATCCTCCCAATAAACTTAAAACCCAGTGATTATCCCTGTTTAATGGATTGAGGCTGTGAGAAGGTAAACAGTTGCCTGAGATCACATAGCCAGATAGTGGCCAGGCTTTGAATCAAAGCCAGAGTCCCTGACTCCCAAGCCCTTGCTCTTGTGATTACAACACCTTCTTTCCACTGAACTAGGCTGTTTTTGAGGCAGAGAGCTTGTTTCTTACTCTGGCCTGAGAGGTGTCCTTCTGAGGTTCTGTAACTCCTGTGGATGGCATCAGAAAACCCAGGGGCAGATGGAGACGTCAGAAGGAAGACTTACTGTATTACCCCTCCAGGCCTGAGGGTACTGTGCCATGCGGGGAGTTCTGGGGCTGCACTTTCCCCCCTCCATTTGCCCCTGGCTAGTCACGCTGTCCGTTTCTTCCCACCCCTGTTCCCCTGGGTATGTGTGCTTCCTTCCCTCGCTCACAGCTACCTCCTTCCTAGAAGGGCCCACAGCACTGTGGGGTGGTGGGCGAAGAGGGGCAGAGGAGCAGTGCTCTGCCCTGAGGCATCCTTTCGCACACATCAACCTGGTCATTCGAGTAGTGCATTGTGACAGGAGCAAAATGATACAAATGGAAAGTGAACTGAGCTGATTATGAGAGCTTGTTGCCTAGCTACAGACCTGGCCCAAGGAGCTGTTCCGCTCAGGCAGGCTCCTGGGCTGGTATGCTCAACCCTGCTCTACTGTGCTGGGCCCATGGGCGGCTGCTGCTGTGGTTCTGTTTCTGTGGCCTGAGCTGGGAACAGGCACGAGGGGCAGACTGGTCCTGTCCCCACCTGCCTACTGCCCAGGGCAGAGTGAAGGCTCACCATGGAGACTTCACAGCCTCAGGGGGCCCAGTGGAGGTTTGGCAGCGTCCAGAGCTTTAGAAACCTGCACCTTCTTTTCTGAGAGCGGACAAGAGGCCTGAAGAACGGGGCCAGGACGCTCTTCCCCTACGCAAGTCACCAAGGTCTCCGGGCAGGGCTGGCTTTAGCTCAGCTATCAGCCTTATTAAGGATTACAGTTCCTCTCCTTTGGCTAAATCAGCGCATTTTTCCTGTGCTGTTTCCCTTTTGAGTAGAGGAGGGGACCCACAGGAACTCCCTGCTCCATGAAGGCAGCTCCAGCAGGGTCCTCCCCTTTGTTAAGTGTCAGTTACTATGTGGGAGGCTTGGCCTGTGCTTTCTGCTACTACTCATCTGGCCTAGGTGAGGAAGGTATTGTTAACATCTGTATATCAGTATACAGATGAGGAAACAGGCCTGGCGAGGCTTTCTCAAGGTCGCACCGCTTGTGGTAGAAGTAGGATCCAAACCCAGGTCTCATGAATCTAAGTCCGTGCTCCTCCTGTGGCCTCTGGCTCCTGCCCAGAGAGGATCTCTGGCTTCCAGAGGGTGGCTCCTCACTGGAGAGCTTCTTCCTCCACTCTGTTCTTATCTCTTCCTTTACTTCTCACTCCCTAGAATTGCTCAAGTCTAACCTCTCTTCTTACTGTGGTATTTCTATAGGAAAAATGAAGGGAGGCATGGTTAGGAGAAAAGACTGAGGGAAGCTCCCTTGCCCAGGCAGAGCATGAAACCAAGGCCGCCTAGGAAAGGAGCGGAGCTGCATTCCTGCCTGCCGCTTCTGAAGCTCCCTGGCTTCTCTGGTCTGGGCATTGCCTGGGGGACAGGTCAGTGGTCACAACAGGCTTTAGAGTGAGGGCTAGTACTCACTGATGCTGTGCCCTGTGAGCTGGGGTGAGCCAGGAACGTGAGCGCAGGAGGGCAGTACCCTGGCTTTCTGAGCTCCCCAGGAGGGCAGTGCCAGCCTGCCCTGGGCAGCCTCTCCACCTCCTTCCTGAGGAGCAGGCAGGGGCCAGGCTGAAGGCTGCAGGACTCCCTGCACACCCTGCCCTCAGGGCAACCTCCCGGTTTCCTCTTGGGTTTGTTTTCTTCTCTTGTTCTGAACAAACCAACATTTGTCTCTGAACATCTTTTCTCTGAATGCTGAGGTGTTTCTGGTTGTCACATTTGGGGTGGGGTGTGGAGTAGGGGAAGGGGAGAAAATAGACCAGCTATTTTAGAGACTTGGGGGAAGAGCAGGCAGGCAGGAACAGAGCCAGGCAGCTTGGCCTTGAGGGTAGGAGACTCTGAGCCCTTCACCCCCACCCATGGGCAGTGTCAGCCTGGGATGCTGGGCACCAGAGCTCTGTGCCACCCTTATTCCCAAGCGTAACTGACTTGCCATGACCTCTGGCCCTGCTCCCTTCTGGAATTTTCTTCTGGCTAAGGGGTGGTCACCTGGTCTCTAGCAAGGGTCCTTATCAGGAAGTGGACCTGGCTCACCCTGGAGGGCAGCAAAGGTCCTAGGGCCCCAGTCCCTAGAGGTATTACTGGGCGTATACCCTTGTCACTTCGTCCCAGTCAGTGGGTCTGACGACCTCTTCTTCTGACAGGCTCACCAGGACCAGGAGAGAGAGCAGGGGGTCGGCTTGGCCCCAGTCATTCAGAAAACACTTACTGCACACTTACCATACATATGCCATACACACGTGGGGTTCTAGAAATCCAAAGATGAGTCAGAGGGGGTCCCCTGCTCCTGACGAAAGCCAAGTCGGGTGGAGTAAGTGGCGGTCAAGGGAAATTAGGTGACAAGAAATGGCAACAGTAATACAAGATGGATCAGGAGAGGTGCCACAGGAGTCATAAAAAAGTAAAGTTCAATAGGAAGTGAGAGGAGGAATCAATATATCCCACCTCTATGTGGGATGAGATGTAGGAGGTGTTCAGAGAGGCTTCCACAAGGAAATAGAAGTTGAGTTGGGTGGGCCTTGTAGGATACTGAATTAGCACCTTAAATAATTTTTTAAAAGAGGTACATTATAAATAAATACATAAATAAATAAAAGTTCAGTGTGGGTAGTGCTAAAGCACGCAGTAATAGGGAGAGGGGGAATTTTCTGGTCAGGCGACCAGCCCAAGCAGAGCTAGGACATTTTGGGGCCCAGATGGGCAATAACCAGGAATTTTGTTAGACTGAATAGTGGCTTCTTAGTTAGTGATTCGGGCTAACCTGAATTCCTTCTGGGGTAGGGACTCATCTGTTCTGGGCAACCCAGAGGCCCTGAGAGGCCCCAAGTGTGGGCTCATCGGAGGGTGAGCATAGGTAGAGGTGGGTTCTAGACACTGGGACCAGAAGGTCCTGGCTCAGCATGGGGTGGGGGCAGGGCCAGGTCCTGTTCCAGGGCCACGTCCTGTTCCTAGCGGGGAGGAGGGGATGTTTCTCTACTGGGACCTGGGCCTTAGTGCGGGCCCTCAGCTAGGAACCAGGGATAGCTCAGAGATGCTTTGTTTGGCAGACCCTCTCATTTCCTGCTTCTTACCCCCAGGACTGCCCCACTGTCTTCCAGCACTGCCTGGGCATGAGGATCTTGCTTCCCCGGAAGGCTCAGTCCCTCAGTCCCTCACCCCATCCCCACAGATCTTACTCTGCTAGTGTCTTTGGCTGTGTTCTCAATTTTCCTTTCTCCTACACTTCATCCTTAATATAGGTTTTTGGGCCCGAGTCTCCTTATGTTTATCTGTCCATCTGTCTCCCTGGCCCTTCTTCCCTGGGCTCTCCTCCCCTGCCCCCGCTGATTGTATTCAGTTCCCAATGATTGGTGTCTATCACCTCTCCCCTCGACCCAGCCTGTGCCAGATTCCTGGAACGCTGTAGGCTTTGTGCTGAGTTTTACAAGTATCATTCCTTTGCATCCTCAAAACAACTGTACAAAGTAAATACTACCCTCGTCCCCTCAAACATAGCAAGCAGATTGTAGCCTCAGGACCCTTGCAGTACTCATCCCTTCTGCCTCGAACTTTCTGGGTCTTCGTATGACTCACTTCCTCACTGTTCAGGGCTGTTCAGGTGTCACCTTGTTGTTAAGGCCTTACCTGATCTCTCTATTGGAAACAACTCCCCTATCCTCACACCCCTTATCTCCTTTTTCTCTTTATTTTTTTCATAACACTTAGACCACCTGACATACTGTGTATTTTGCTTGTTTATTTGTTAACAGTCTGCCTCCACTAGAATGTAAGGTCCCAGGGGCAAGGGTGGTTGTCTGGTACTTTCCCAAACACAATGTCTGGTACTTGGTAGGCACTCCCTTTTCCGTTTTATAAATGAAGACCTTAAGGCTTGGAGAGGTTAAGGAACTCATGGAGGTCTCATATGCAGTCAGTAGCAGAGCCCAGCTTGAACCCAGAAGTGTGTGACTTTACATTTCTAGGGACAGTCCAACGATGGGGTTGGTGGAGGAGGCTGGTAATAGTGCTGAACACCTGTGCCTTTGGAGATGGATGGGTTTTCAGCAGGACACAGCCAGGCAGTGTGTCTGAGGAGCCCAGGGGGCACAGGGAGTTGGGAGGAGAGACACTCTCCTGCTTGGGTGATGGGAGCCTGCTGTCCAGGGTGCTGAGACCCCCCTGCATCCTCCCAGCAGGAGAGGAGCTGCCCCCAGTGGAGCCTGTTCACCGGCAGTTTTCTACTTGGGAAGTTTTGACTTCCAGCAGAATCCATGCCCTTTGTGGTGGAAAGAACTAGCAGCTTCAGCCGTGAACATCAGGACAAGCCACTCCTCCCTGGGCCTCAGTTTCTTCATCTGTAAAACAGCAGAAATGGAGTTGAACTGGGTAACTTCCTCAGTCTTTTTCACTTCTAAAAAGCGAAGATTCTGTGATATTTTGGCTCCAGATTCAGCTTCACCTCCAAAAGCTGCACGCAGAGGACCCTACCCCTCCTCAACTCTTATTTCCATTTTATGGAGCACTTATTGGGTGCCAGGCATTTACCATACAGAAGCTCATTTAATCCTACCGTAACACTGTGAAGGGAGTACTAGTACTGTCCCCATTTTATATAGAGGAAACGGGTACAGAGGTTACCATTCATTTACCTGATTGAGTGGCAGGGCCAGGATGAGAAATCCTGGAAGTCTAAACCGGGGCCCAAGGCTTCTAGTATAGGGTTCCTTAGCTGTTCTCTGCCCTTAGTCTTTCAGCACAGGAGCCCATGGGAGGGAGACTCAGATCTCCACTGCCAGCTCTGTAGGATGGCAGGATGGTCCAGTGGGGAATGAATAGAAGACTCGAGGCTGAGGCTTTGGCCTCTAAGCAGGGTGGTGTTGCTGCAACCACCTCTTCTTCCCTTGGCCCTGTTTTGTGCTAGGAAGCCCTAGTCAAGGGAGCTGTGTATCCCTGCCTCCAGAGGGGAAGGCCTGGGGAAAAGCACCATTTGCAAGCAGGGTCAACCACTTATGAAATGATTCAGTTTGGGGAGCAACTTAGGTCAGAAAGGAATAATTTGGGCCCTGAAGGGGAACCTGTAACCTCAGGGCCCACCTGGAGCAATGTGCCACAGTTCAGGCCGCATCTCTGTCTCCTTGGGGAGGGAGGGCTTCTTGGGGCCTGCTGAGTGCCTGCTGCCCCAGCCCTGGAGAGGCCACAGTGGAGACTGAGGCCCCACTAAGGTTTCAACAAAGGAGGAGGGGATTATACCCACCTGCTTGGTCAGAGGTGCCAATTGGAAAGAGCTTTGAGCTGAGAGTCAGGAGACTTGGCCTCAGTGTGATCCTGAGCAAATCATCTGCCTTTTCTTGTGCCTCTATTTCACTTAAAAAATGGGCACACATGACCACGCTTTAGCTCCCCTCCTCTTCTCAGGGTGGAAGTGAGGGGTAGCAGTTAATAGTAGACGGAACAGTTCTGTATTTTGAAAAAAAGTAAAGGTGAGCGGGTAGACAGGAATCCAGAGGGTAGTTCCCTAATCCAGGATGTGGCTGGTACCCACGGGGCCTGAAGGACTCTCTTGCCTGCTGCAGAATGAGCCCGTGGTGGTGGCAGGTGAGGAGGGCAGCGAGGCAGGCTCGCTGGCCCTGCTATGAGAGGATGGCCAGGGCCACGCCGTCCTCCCTCCCTCCCTCTGCTCACCCTCTTGGCAGCTCTTCCTGAACTTGTTTTTCCAAGTCACTAATTAACTTTACGCTCAGTCTCCCAGGTGGGCCTACTCTCCTGGCTAACTTTTCCTCAGAGAGCCAGCTTCTGCTTCCCATGGTTCCTGGCAGAATTGGGATATGCTGTCCCTGCCCCTTACCTCAACCACTCTGTTTTTCAGGGGAGAGGGTGGTGCCGGGTCTGGATTCCCGGCATGACCAAGGCCATGGACAGGCACTTTTGCCAGCCCACCTATGGATGGCCATGGAGAGCCCACAGGCTGGAGCCATTTACTTAATGCCCACATCAGCCTGTATTGACTTGGCAGCCCCTTTCTCAGAGGAGGAAGAATAAGGCCAGAAAAGGAACTTAAACTTACCTTCACTGGGGAGAAGCAAGCAGGAAAAACTCCAGTAATGTTGTAAAATAGGGAAAGTGGGTCTGTGTAATTGTTATTACACACGCATTTCATCTCCATTCATCCCCTTGGGCCCAGCCTTCTCCTTCCGTGCTGTTTCTGATCAACCCATCCAAGTTAAAGTGTAAATGAGGTACATTGAGGTGTGTGATGGGGGATCTGTCCTAAGCCCGAGACACACATTCCCATGGGTGAAATAGCAGTCGTCAGGGAACTAACTGGGAACAGGATCAGTGATTCAGAGACGGCTTTCCCAGGCCTGTGAATTGACCCTGCCTGGGAGGTGGTGAAAACATTGTGGTATGAAGAAAAGGTACAGCCTTTGAAGTTAAACAGTTCTGATTTCAAATCTGGTTTTTACCCCTTCCGGACTGCGTGACCTTAAGCACGTATGTAACGTCTCTGATGATCAGTTCATCCTGCATAAAATGGGATGATGAGGCGTGCGTTACAGGGTCGTAGGGAGGACTGAAGGCCATTGAAGCATATACAGAGTGCTTAACAGTACCAGGCACGGAAGAGACAGCTGAGGACTGTTCATTCCCAGATCTCCCCCCTCAAACTTTCTCCTGCTCCAGAAGCCCTGGCGGTGCTGCTGCTTGCTTCATTTTCCCAGGTCCCCTTGTATTCTTCACTGGTGTTTTGCAGTACTAAGAACAAGGTATGCCTTCCCCATCCCAGTGCAGACTCCCAGGGCGGAAAACCTCTCTGAGTCCTCACTGGATAGGGGATGGGCACATGCCAGTGCCTGCCCACGCAGCCAGGTGGAAATCAGGGTGGGTCAGACAGACTTGGGGATTACCAAATGGTACCATGAGCCCACAGACCTCCTTTACCCACCTATTTAGGCACAGCCATATCTGGTCAAGGAGGAAGCCCAGTCCAGCCATCACGCAGGATAGGCGGCAGCAGGAGGCATGAGACTGGATGTCATCAGTGGGCATCCTGACAGTGGTGGATGGCACGGCATGAATAACACATGAAGGCTCCATAATTGGTGTTATTACACATGCATTTCATCTCCATTCATAATGATTGGACACTTAAACCCAGCCACCGTTCCTCTGCCGAGTGCTGCTGTCATCCTTCTAGCTGAGATCCCAGCAGCTGTCGGGATTAGCCCCTGCCACTCTGATGCTGATGGGTGTGATTCCTTTTTCTTTGGAGCTCAGAGTTCCAGGAAATGTCAGTTTGTAGGAAGGAGTGAGACTAGTTCTTGCGACTAGACCACCCTCTCCACTGCCATGGTGCGCATGTTGTCTGCCTTCGGGGACTTCCTCACCACCTAGGCAGTCAGAGGGGACATCCTAAGGTGAGAGGCAGAAGAAGAGACTATGGCTAATAGGCTCAGCCAGCAGAAAGTGGTCCAGGGTCATTCCTTGCAGCATCCTGCCTCTGAGCATCCCTTCATACAGTGGACCTCAAACTAGTGTGCATTAGGATTACTTAGAAGGTTTGTTAAAACATTGCTGGATGCTACCCCTCGGCATTTCTCACTCAGTAGCTTTAGGTAAAGTTTGAAACTTGCGTTTCTAACCAAAGGACCAGAGACCTAATGCTTCTGGTCCAGGACCATACTTTGAGGACCATTGCCTTAAAGCCCAGTTACTGCAACTGTGGTGCATGGACAAAGAGCCTCACCTGGGTGCTTGTTACAAATGCAAAATCACAGGACCTGCCCCAAGCCTCTGGATCAGGAGTGCATTGTAACAAGATTCCTGTTGCAGCTTGACAAGCCTTAAAATGCATATGGGTCAGAGGTGGGCAAAGCTATCGAAGGCAGGTCTGGCAGCTGTAGATCCCTGACCAGTTGCTTCCGGCCAAGAGCAGCTTCGGTCTTCTGTAACAAAGATTGGGAATCATTGCCTGAGAGCCCCCAAGCATATGGATAAAGACCCTCTGAGGAGGGACTTCCAGCCCTGTCTCCACATGTTAATCCCATCTCTCACCCTGGAATGCCCTTTCTGGTAACCTTCATGCAGAAGTCCATGTCCCCAGCTAGGCCCATCCATCCCTATCTGACAGCTGCCCCCTGCTCTCCTCCCCTGCCCATAGGTAGTGGCCTTTGCCTCTCTCTTCTTCATCCTGGTCTCCATCACCACTTTCTGCCTGGAGACACATGAGGCCTTTAATATCGACCGCAATGTGACAGAGATCCTCCGCGTGGGGAACATCACCAGCGTGCACTTCCGGCGGGAGGTAGAGACAGAGCCCATCCTGACCTACATCGAGGGTGTATGCGTGCTGTGGTTCACGTTGGAGTTCCTGGTGCGCATCGTGTGCTGCCCCGACACGCTGGACTTCGTCAAGAATCTGCTCAACATCATCGACTTTGTGGCCATCCTGCCCTTCTACCTGGAGGTGGGGCTGAGCGGCCTGTCGTCCAAGGCAGCCCGAGACGTGCTGGGCTTCCTGCGCGTGGTGCGCTTCGTGCGCATCCTGCGTATCTTCAAGCTCACACGCCACTTCGTGGGGCTGCGCGTGCTGGGCCACACGCTGAGGGCCAGCACCAATGAGTTCCTGCTGCTTATCATCTTCCTGGCCCTGGGCGTGCTCATCTTTGCCACCATGATCTACTATGCTGAGCGCATCGGGGCCAGGCCCTCCGACCCTCGGGGTAATGACCACACCGACTTCAAGAACATCCCCATTGGCTTCTGGTGGGCTGTGGTCACCATGACGACACTGGGCTATGGAGACATGTACCCCAAGACGTGGTCAGGCATGCTGGTAGGGGCACTGTGTGCGCTGGCTGGCGTGCTTACCATCGCCATGCCGGTGCCTGTCATCGTCAACAACTTTGGCATGTACTACTCCCTGGCCATGGCCAAGCAGAAGCTGCCCAAGAAGCGGAAGAAGCACGTGCCACGGCCGGCCCAGCTGGAGTCGCCCATGTACTGCAAGTCTGAGGAGACCTCCCCCCGGGACAGCACCTACAGTGATACCAGCCCCCCTGCCCGGGAAGAGGGTATGATCGAGAGGAAACGGGCAGGTGAGATTAGGGGTTGGGAAGGAAAATCCCTTTTCCCCCAGTGGCCTAGGGAGTTTCCAAATGAACCTCGGCCCTTGGGATTTGGGCATGTGTTTTGTGTGGGGCTTCCGTAAGCATAAGAGGTGCCTTTATGAGGGCAGGGTGTTGAGGCCGAATTTCTCTATCCTCTGGCTGGGTCTCTAATAGCTTCCCAAACATCGGATCTTTGGACTGAGTATTCCACCCAGGGTAGGGTGTGATGAGCAGTACATGGGGCTGTATATTAGACGCCCTGGTTTTAAATCCAGTCTTGGCCACTGTGCTGTGTGCCCTGAGGCCGGTCACCCCCCATCTCTAGGCACCTGTAAAATGGGAATAATATCATACCCTACCCTCAAGATTTTGAGAGACCCGAATGAATGACAGATATGAAAGTACTTTGAGAAGTTAAAACCACTTTACAAATGTCAGGCACTGTCAATATTAGCCAATGAGCAGGGCAGCTGTTCTTCCAAGGTACGTCAACACATGAATCACTTCTTTGCAAACGTTCGAGTCTGGTATCTCGGCCTAATAAATGTGATAACGTAATAGCAGTGGGAGGCTGCCTTCTGTTCAGCACAAGCTAGATTGAGTCCTGGGCTCAGGGTTTGACATGGGGTGGAAAGGAACTGAGGAAGGAGTGGCCCAGACAGTGTTGGGAAGGGGAAGAACATGGAATAAACTAATATCTGTGCCCTGGAAGGGGAGAGCCTGGGCATCTGAATCCTGTCCCTCAAGGATGGGAAAGGCCATCCCAAGAAAGCTCATCTCCATCCCTGAATCAGGAGTTGGGGAATGGAAAACAGCTTAATCCCCAACAACATGGATTTAGGTTGGAGAGAGGGAAAAGCATCCTGACTGTTATGTGTAGGCTGGGCTCCTGGGAAAGGTATGGAATTCCTGGTATGGGGAGCTGGACTGGAGCCAGGAGACTATGGGTAAGCTCTGGGGCAAAGTGGGACTGACCCTGCAGGAGAGGCGCGTAGCTTGGGACACTCACCTGTGGCCTTTGGCATGTGCCTATCATACATGCCCGGGTCCACTTATTCCCTGGGGTCATGTCAGGGGCCTGGGTCTTCCAAAGGCCTTGATAGAATAGCACCCATCAGGCTTCCCATTTCTCCCCCACCAAAGTGGCACTGCTTCCTAATTTGTGAATATTAATCTCCCGGGGAATTTCAGCTGCACTCTGAGGCCCATTCAGCGCATAAAGAGAATCCCAGTATTAAAATGTAGAAGTCCTTAAGTCAGCTCCTCAAGGTACACTTAACTGTGGCCCTATCAGCCTTGCACTTAGCCTAACCCTGACAGCAGCCACAGTAAGGGCATGCCTGGCCAATGGCAGGGCCACTGTCTTCAGATAGAGTAGCACCCCCTTCTCCAGATCCAAGGGCCCAGCTTCACCTGTGCTACTGCCTGACAGAGGCAAGGGGTGGGGACTAAGCCCACAGCACTTGCGAGCTGCGTCGGAGCTTTTCCCATGGTATCCTCCTCAAAGGTCAGCCCTAATTGCAGAGGGCTCTAGGCCTTTTGGGCACAGGACTCTGGCCTAGATGCCCAGTGAACAAGAATGACTGTCATCCAGGGAGAAAGCATGGATACTACTTTATAGGTTTAACCCTTGCCATGCCACCCCTCACCCCTAACAAGCCAGGTATTCTCCAAGGGAATGCAGACTCATCCAAGAGTCAGCCTGAGCCAGACCCAAGGAGGAAGTAGAGTCTGCGGCCTGCTTTGGGCTGATCTCCTGGGGCAGCCGTCAGCAGGCAGATTTGAGGAGTCGCTGCTGTAGGGCCTCTGCGCTGTGGCTTCATCCCCGAGGAGAGACCCTAGGCTGAGGCTGGGAGGGAAGTCATTTTACACCAAGTGCAGCATCCTGCCTTTTGCCTTCTGCTCCTTGGCTCTGACAACACTGCCTCCCAGGTAGATGCTACGCCCCTCCTGAGGTTGAGGAAGTAACACTCTGGGTCTGGGAGACCCCAGATGACTCACGAGCAAGGCCCGGGTGGCCCCTCACGCAGCCTCCTTTCTGTGTGCCCCCTTCAGACTCTAAGCAGAATGGCGATGCCAATGCAGTGCTGTCCGATGAGGAGGGAGCTGGCCTCACCCAACCCCTGGCCTCCTCCCCCACCCCTGAGGAGCGCCGGGCCCTGCGACGCTCCACCACTCGAGACAGAAACAAGAAGGCAGCTGCCTGCTTCCTGCTCAGCGCTGGGGACTATGCCTGCGCCGATGGTAGTGTCCGGAAAGGTATGGTTTCCCAAGCTGCACAGGGGGGGAGCCCCCACAGAGCTGAGTCTCCCGAGTCCCCCCCCAAGAGCTTGAGGTCCCCGCCTCCCCTGAGACCATGGCCGCCATCTCCTCTGCCTTGGACGAACTCTCGCTTTTAGAATGGGTACCCGATCTCCCAGTCCCTGGATTAGAAAGGCCTCCTTCATCTCAAAGGGCACACGGCTCCCGTCCAACTGCCCATGGGAAAGAGCAGCGCTAGAGGGTTGAGAGCACGCAAGGCCAGGGTCCCCGCCCGATGCTTCCATTGCATCTCTTTCTACCTCTCGTTCCCACTGCTGCCTTCAGGCCCCATTTCACAGGGTCACTGCCAGCCTCTCCCTAGGCCTCCCTTAAACACAGCTAAGCCTTCCCAAGTAGGTCACCCCTTGAGGTACCAGCAATGTTCAGGAGTCAGGGAGCCCCACACATCCTCCCATCCTGTGCCAGGGGTCCTGGAGCACAGGATGGGCAGACTTCCATCTGCAAGCACCTAGGGGGTGACTGTCCTCTTGAGGCAGTGCCAGAGATGACCAGGGGGTGGGGTAGGTGGGCAGGAAGAGTGGGTCCCATCTGAGGAATGTTCTCAGTATTTGGAGACGTAGAAGGAGCAGTCCATCCTCTGCTTGTCAGAAAAGGCTGAAATTCCATCCCCAGGCCCTAAGCCTGCAGCAAGGCAAGGGCAGAGGTTAGGCTGTGGAGCTAGGAATGACCAAAGATTGTGGAGGGCCCGTGGTGGCTGAGAACCAGGGGTCTTAGGACCGGGCCCTCCTACCCAGTTTTCGATCACTTATTCGTCTCCCTTGCCCTGTCCCTGTTACCTAACCTCCCTCAACGTTCTGCCTATTGCTAGAGTAAACCCTGACTCCCTCCAAAACAGAGCTCTTCCCCAGGTTCTCCGCCACTTCTTAACCAGCTGGATTTCCCATCCCCCACTTCCCTCTGTCCCCAAACTCCAGACCCAAACTAGGTTGAGTGAGGAAAGGGCAGTGGCAGCTACAGGAATAGCCTGTGATGCCTCTGTCCCTCTGAAGATGTCCCGTGGCCTGCCGGCCCACGCAGGCTCTGTGGGCACCTTCTAGTTTCTTTCTCAGCCCTTTCAGTACCACTGTTCCCATGGAAGCCCCAGGCCACCCTGAGTCTAACCAGCCCCTGAAAGGTGTGTGTCCAGCTGTGCTGGGCATGTATTCTGTGGACTGGCAGAAACAGGAATCGCGATCTGGTGCCTAGAAGGAGGTGGTCCAGCAACCCCAACAAAAGGCTGCAGATGGAGGGTGCTCAGACCTCTACCCTCGCCTGTGTTCCTTTGTTCACCGCTGTGTCCTATCCTTGGGCCCTGGATTTGGCCTTCTCTCTTGCCTACCATCCCAAACAGGCAGTGGGTTCCACTGTGTCCTGTTCAGGCCCAAAGCCTTGCTCTGGCTGGACTATGCTGAGCGGACAATCTGGAAGGAGCGGTCACTGTGTAGGACTTGAACACACAGAGCTGAGTGCCACACACACCTGCTTTCCTCTCTGGGCTGTGAGGGGCTCAGTGGAAATAGGTGTGGAAGAGGCCATGAGGGTACCAGTCAGGAGGGACCACGAGGTGCTGGGAGTGGACTGCACCTGGGGAAGGAGTTTCATGTGCACGTGCATGGGGCAGGGGAGCCAGCATCCCACTATCCAATATCCCTGGGGTTCCTGTGGGGCCTGGCTGCTCTGTTTTCAGGATGCCTCCACACTGCTTCTTGGCAACAAGCATGTAGCTCAGCCAATTAGAGTGACCTTCGAGAGGAACAGGTGGGTTGCTGGGAAACAGGCCCTGCTAAGCAAGCGTGGCAGTTAACATCGCCAAACTCCCAATGTGCACTCGGCAACTTTCCCCACACTGTACTGTGCCGCACTTCTCCACACTCAGGTTACGCTTAAGACCAGGAGTGAGTGGGCCTGGGCCTCCTCCACGCAGGCCCGTGTGTCAGAGTGTCAGTTCCCTGGGAGGATGGTGGTAGGTGCTAATTATAATTAGGGCTTCTTAGAGTCAAGAAGGCTGATGCTGGAGCCTGTGGGGTCTTTGTCTAGCTGGACTATCAAGGAGCTAGTGGGGAGCTTAACTGGGGGCAGGACAGGACAAAAGTCAGCTGGGTGTGGGCCTCTGGAGTCTGTCCTCAGGAGTCCAGGAGACCTAGAGACCAGGGAGAGTCAAGGAGGGCCAGGCCCCTCCACCCCAGCCCAGGGCCACTTGCCCTGCAGTGTCTCCTGGAGCATGGACCCTGAGGAGCTGCGCCCACTGACCCATGTGCCTTTTCTTCACCAAGGCTGTGGAAAGTCCCGGAGTCTAAACAACATAGCTGGAGCGGCTGGAACCAGCCTGGGGCTGTCTCCACTGGCATCACGATACAGCTCGCCCTACCCTCTGAGAAAGTTCCTGCTCACCCCCTTCCACCCCCTCACCGGCCCAGCCCCTGGTCACTCTGCCCCTTAGCTGCACCTTCACCTCTGGGCACATGCGCACAAACAGGTGCCCTTCCATGCCCTCAGCGCGGACTCCCCAGGGCCCACAGGGGCAGCAGGAGGGAGCAGTCAGGACAGAGGAGAACTTAGGCCCTGAACCTCTCCTCCATAGCTTTCAGCTTCCCGAAAGGTTCAGCTCTGGAACCGGAGAGCAAAGGGGAGAGCGATCCCAGAGCTTCTCCCCATATTGGACTCTTCCTGGGCTGTAGGTGCACACCCCGGACCTGCCTCTCAGCCTTGCCTCCCTCTTGGGGTCCCACCAGGGCCAGTCTCAGCCACCAGGCGTGTATGTGTGCACAGTGGCCTGGGGCCAGTCGGCCTTGCTGAGCAGTCAGGCCTACGTTAATATTTTTAATCACTGTGAATGTATTTCCATTCCTCATAGCCTTTAACCAGTAGCCAAACAGCCTGTCTGTCTGTCTGTCTGTCCACCCCACACCCAGACCAGCAAGGAACAAGGCTGTCACGTGGGGCATCTCTGCCGGTGTAAAGGTGCTTTGACTCCTTGGAAGGGCAGTGCCTATGAGCAGTGCTGCCCTGGGAGAAGAGGCCTGATGGTTTCTATCTCTGGCTTGGGGCGCAGGTGGCGGTCCCTAGCGTTGTAGCCTCAGGCTTGGTGGAGGCCGTGGGCGGGCTGCCTAGGCGAGGGAGGCCCTTCCCTCAGGAAGCCTCTGCCCAGATTCAGTGGTGACTCCCACTGGCAGCACCTGGTGTCCCTTCTGCACCCCGAGCTGCGGCATCGCTCTCCACGTTGCTTCCCCTGCTTCTGCGACAGTTTTTCTTCTCTCTCCCTCTCCCTCAAACTCCCAGCCCTGCCTCTGAGTCACCTGCCGTTCCCACCCAGCCTCTGCGCTCCGTATTCCTGCCAGAACCGGAGGCTCATCTAATTTCTATAATTAAGTGTATTCATTTACCTAACGAGCCCAGGAGCACAACAGGTTTGTGAGTCACTGGGTGAGCAGGGGTACACCTTGCGCAGGGGCAGCTGAGGGGAAGTGTGGGGACAGAGGCCATCTTGCCCCCACCTGCTCCTGCCACTCCCAGCCTGAGGAACAAGGTTGCCTCAGCCAAGACGTTTCCTGTTTCACCTGATGGGAATTAGACCTGACAGCAGAGCCGTGCGCCTGGCAATTTTTAGAGTCAGATTATGCAACTTTGCGGAGAGAATGACTAAGTAAGGTCCAGATCGGCTCCTTCCATGGTCGGCAAAGATAGGATGGCAGGGCAGCATCAGGGCTGGGCAGAGGCAGAGCAGATTATTGCATGGGGTTGGGGTGTTGGGTAAAGCCTGTGCCGGGAGTGTCCCCATCTCGGCACCTCCCTCAGTCTTGGGCAGACGCAGAAATGTCCTTCTGGAAAGGTCTGTTCAGAGTGGGTGCTAGGACTACCCCTACCCTGCAGTGGTTTGTGGGGCCTGCCTCCCACTTGCTCTGAGAATGAAGTGACCTGACTCCTAAGAGTTGAGAAGAGGGGATGTGGGGGCCTCCATGCAACTGCCCTTCAGGAGGGAGCAGGCCCTTGAAGTGACAGGGATGGGGAAGCCTGTGGAACAGGATGGAGATGCGAGGGCCACTCCCCCAACAGTGACAGGGCTCTCTGGCACAGAGGGCCTGGACTCTGACAGGGACACCACAAGCCGGGTATGCAGGTTAGCAGGGATGCCACTGCTATTTTCTCCTCTGACTTGCCTTTCTGATTCAGGGAACCGAGGCCGCTATTTCTGTGGCAGCCCTCAAGTTGTCAGGAGCCCAAGTTTCCACGGCACCCACCGCCTCCTTCCCTCTCTTCCCTCCCACAGGGCTGGGCCTGTTCATGGCACCCCTATGGTGGGCACAGATGTCCCTGGGCGACAAGATGCAGCAGTGCCAGGCTGGAGCCCTAATGCCTCGGGGAGCTGGCTCCCACACATCCCTCCTGGCTCTCTGGCTTCATCTGGGAGAGATAGAACCCAGATAGCAGGCGGACTGAGTAGACTGTCTGCCCTTATTACCTCTTAGCACCTCTGGGCCTGCCCAGGGCCCTGGGAAAGGGCAGGGTGAGCCCAGGAATTTGCAGAACCCCTGCATACCAGGCACTGCCGCAGGAAGTGGCCGCCTGCACAGGCGTCAGGCTTACCCAGGCCTTGGGCCTCCCTCCTTGGGAGAAGGCTCTCTCCCACCCACCATCTGAGAGTAGAGTTTGTTTTCCTTGGACTAGACTTGGACCTGCACCCACTACTTTGCTGTCAGACGCTTTTCCCCTGCAGCTGGAGCTCAGCCCCTTCCCACAGAACTGGGAGGCAGTCTGGGTAGGAGTTCACAACCTCACCTTCCAGTCTGTAGCAGGGCTACTGGCAACCTAGAGGCCAATTTTCAGGGCTTCTGAGAGGTAGAACCAGAGGGAAGAGCACTGCAACCTAGTGGCTGGCTGACAGGAGCCAGAGGGGAGGCCATGGTCTGGCCGCAGGGCCTAGGCTGCCCTTTCGCAGAGCTTCCTGGGAGAGGAGAGGAGGGCCTGCTCTGCTCTGGCCAGTGCCACCCTCTGAAATCCCTGCCCCACCCCTGGTGGGTCAAATAGGTAAGAATCCAGGACGAGATTCCTAGGAAGACCCTTCCCCAACTCTCAGAGGTCCCTGAGGATGGAGAGTCCATGGAAGCCAGTGGAAAAGCAATCTAAGGCCTTTATCTCAGTATGGGCTGCTCTGCTCCCTGGCTTCTGGGACACTTGACAGCCTTGCTGTGACTCCTTCTGTCTCATACAGTGCCCATCCAAGTCCCCTCAGTAACCCAGGCATTCTCACCAGTGCATCTTAGGGCCTAATTGCCTGCAGGGAGCCCAGAGGCACTCCCCTGTCCCCTAGTGAGTGGGGATCAGTGGCAGGTGTTGCTTAAGTTATGCAGACGGGTGTCCAGGGCAAGACCACAGCTCTGTCTGCATGTCCTCAGAAGTGGGGCTCTGAAGAACCCTGAGCTCCTCTGATTTCAAGGATAGCACTCAGAGGCCCAGAACACTCGTAGCCAAAGGGGCAGTGTTTAAGGAGGTGGCTGGGGCATACAGTCTTAAGAAGATGGAAACAGCATCACCCCAAGATGAGGACACCACTTCCCTAGAAAGGTGATAGAGGCACCCCAAAGCCCAGGATGGAAACTGTGAGGTCTGGATGCCACATCTGCACTCTGCCTTAACAGGAGGCCTAGCCCTAGACCTCAGACCCAAGAGCTACAGGGGTTGTCCCAGCAGGTCTGGAACTCCCACCTCCACTGTTGACCCAGATCTGCAGCTGGGACAGCAGTACTCCTACCTGCCCTACCTGTGCTCCCACCGGTAAGGTAGGGGAAGGAAAGACCCAGGTCATAGACATCCCAGGCTGAGGATGGGATCCCAAAAGGGCTCTCTGAGGGGTCGGGTTTCTCAATAAGGTACTATTTCCTGACCTTCTCTCCTGAGACAGGCACATTCGTCCTCCGTGACCTTCCCCTTCAGCATTCACCTGAGGCTGCATGCCCTCCAACTGCTGGGACTCTGTTCCTGCCACATTGAGGAAGGGGGCTGGGCACGACATGGCATCATACTCAGGAGCCTTCTTCACCAGCTCCTTGGGACAATGGAATATCCCAGGGTGGTGACAGCAGATGGAGCTACTTGGGGGAGAGCTCGAGTTGGTCAGGCAGCAGCTGGGGTGATGGCCTGTGAGCCACAGGCCACACCAGGAACTTTCCTCACTGCCTCCATGCAAGGCTGCAGAGCTATGGTCCCTTTCTCCACTGCACTGGAGCTTTGAAGACCTAAGAGGCTAGTGGTTCCTGGAGCTAGTGGTTACCTGAACAGATATGGCGATGAGCTACAACATCACCTGAGTCACCAGAGTTGGGTTGGCAGAGGGGTGAAGGGCTCACCCCATTCCCTGACCCATCCATGCTCTTCCTGGCCTTTTAGCCCTGGGTTCCTCATGCCTTCCAGCTCTGCTCCTGGCCTGCTCCTCAGCCCACACCCTGTGGGTCAGCAGCTGACTTCCTTCTAACATCTCATTCTTTGTTTCTCCCTTACTTTTGCTGAACTCCCTGTCCCCCCAACCCAGAAGGCAATGTTGAGCCGAAAGCGTGCGTCCCAGTGTCTCACACCTGTGCTCTTTAAACACAGAGACCTGCCAAGACGCCCTCTCATCCAACTATGCCCAGGCTGAAGTCCTCACCCTCTCTTAAAGCGGCACCAACATGAGAGAGACAGGCAGACAGACAGAAAGCCAGAGGCTTAGGGAAACTCTGGAACCCAGACAAGAATCATTTCGCTGGGAAAGACTCAGATATCCTTGTTTGCACAGGACTGGTGGAAAACCTCCCATGCGACCCTCGGGGCCCAGAGCCATCTGGGTCTGATGTTCTGTTCTACTGTACATTGAAGAGATATATATGCACATATAGTATCTATATTCATACATACTATACTCTTGTGTGTAGTGCACGTGCTATTGGTGGTTTGTCTTCTTTGTTAGGCTTTGTCTCCCTAAGCCCTTGCCCCACCCAGAGTTTCCCATCCCCTTCACTGATTTCTGTTGTTTCTGCTGACTGTGTGGGTGGAAGGTCCCAAGAAAAGTGCATCTGGGAATTGCCAGTCCAGCTGGGTGGTCCCAGGCTCCTGTCTTAGGGGTGTTTCCCCTGTCAGCAAGTAACCTGGTGAAGTCTATTGAAGGACAGACTTCCCCCCATGGTCACTGCTTCACTAGCCCCACCCCACCCCAGACTGGGGTTCTACCTCCCACCCCACACCCTCGTTGTGGGGGGACTTCCAGGGGGCTCCTCTGCAGCCTCCTCCACTCCTTCCTCCACCCCATCTATGTCCTTGACTTAGGGGGGGCATTTTGTCTTTTTTATTTTTGATTTTGTTCTGTCTCTTTCGTCTGTTTGTTGTCAAAGATGCTGCTGGGCAGATGGGCAGGGAAGGGATCTGTCTGCCCATCTGTCCCAGGGGGTCTGAGAAGGGAAGCCTTGGGCGAGAGGAAACCAGTTGCAATACTGTACTTCCTGGCCAGTGGCCAGAGGATGCGTGCAATAGCAGAGGCCAGGTGACCCCTTCAGCCTTGGCCTCTGCCCCTCCCTGGGCCCTCCCTCCCTGCTCCTCCCTGGTGTTGGTCAGTCCTTTTCTAAAGCTGTCCTCTCGTGTGTGTCTGGGGCATGCTCAGGCTGGGCCCTGTGCCCTGTCCGCATGCCTCCAACTGTCATGCTGTGCTCGAGCCCCAATAAAGACATCTGGAGCATCCTGCTGCTCCTGCTGTGTGAGCACCTGCCTCTGCCTCTCCTTTCTGGCTCTGTGTCTATCGGGACCTCCTGGGGCTCTCACCCCTGACACCTGAGGAGTGCACACACTCGGCATAACCCCACTCCAGCAGGAATCGTCAGTGCAGCCTGACCCCTGCATTTTACAGGGAGAGACTAGTGCTCAGAGAGGACAAGTCATCAGCCCACAGCCACACAAAGAGGACTAACCCAGGACCCCGAGTCCCAGACAGTGTTCTAATCTCCACTGCTGTCCCTAAACCCCTGCCATAACATGGAAGAAAAGATTGTTTTTTGTTTAAGGAATTCTACTGTATTCTGTTTGTGCAGCGGGCCTCCCCTCCTCCCTGCAATTGTACCAGTTCTAAATGGGCCAAGGCTCTGGGGATGCCAAAGTTATTGACTGGATGGCTGATGAACTGAGGCCAACTAGAGACTGGTGGCACAACTGGAGACCAGTTACAGATGGAGAGTGAACACATCCTGGGCCTAGATAGGACAGGGAGATGGCAAGTGATGGTCAGATGTGGCCCTTGGCTCTCACTGTTGTTATCCCTCTCACATTGACGTAGGGGCA
Source organism: Macaca fascicularis (assembly GCF_037993035.2). Classification (NCBI taxonomy): domain Eukaryota; kingdom Metazoa; phylum Chordata; class Mammalia; order Primates; family Cercopithecidae; genus Macaca; species Macaca fascicularis. The sequence continues at coordinate 124,076,949 of NC_088375.1, read as the reverse complement.
CGTGCAGGGCCAGCTTCATGGGTGTGCAACCTGTGCAGCCACTCAGAAGGGCCCCACGCTGGGTTTAATGCTTGGCTGTCACCATGATGAAGTTAATAATGGTTGAAGAGGGGCCCTGCATTTCCATCTTGCACTGGGCTCTGGCGGGTCTGGTTGCCTGCTCACCTCTCCTTATTCTTGTCTTACTCCTCACTCTTACTCTGGGCATCCACGTAGGGCCGTAGGGGCCTTAATTTGAAGTCTTGCTTTGCTGCTTGCTAGCTGGGTAACTTGGGGGTGACTCACCAAACCTGTTTCCCTGTTTGTTAGAGGATAATGATGGCCCCTGTTTCAGAGACAGAGTGAAGAGCCTGACCTGGTGTCATGTGTCTACCTGTGACATGACCTATAGTAGTGGTACAGTGTCAGCTCCCTCCCTGCCCTGTTCCCGTCACTCTCAGACTTTTCTCCACAGATTTCTGAGATCTCCGTGTCCAGCTGCACCACGAAAGGATACGAACACACCTGGGAGCTGTCTCGGGCAGTGTAGAACAGCAGGGTGAGGAGGGCATGGCCGAGGAGAGGGGAGCAGCCAGGGGAAGCCTGTTCCTGAAGTGTAAGGAAAGATCGGACTTGGAGCCTGGGCCAGCCGAGGCAAGGGGGTGGCAGACAGCCAGTGTCAA